>NC_059484.1:21633796-21933796 GCF_018139145.2 Gymnogyps californianus | reverse complement strand
GGAACATGATGACTTCTGCAGGACAGAAGGAAATGAAGACAAGTACAGTGGCACAGAAAGCAATCTGGATATCCCAGACTCATACAACCCCAGCTTGTCATGACCCTTCCCACCACTTCCACAGAGTGCCAGTTTCAACCCCCTGTCTGAAAACTCCTCTTTCCATATCTACTGCAGTTTGAAAGCCTCTACAAACTCCCCATTCAGACGCAATCACAGAACGGAAATTCTGCAGCAGACACATATGCACAGCTGGCAAGAACCTCCACAGGCCCTATCCCAAACGGACAGTATATGCACATTTTCTCTACTGTCAGGATGACTTTCAAGTAGCATCCGAAAACTGCTTGAGAGCACGTAAATCTAAATCCAGTCTTGTAGGGTTCCAGTGTCCCTCATCTACTACATACAGTCTCCAGACAGAAAGATATTCTTTTCCAATGTGACCTAGTTAGAAAAAACTAGTTGAAATACCCTGATATTTATTGTTAAGTCAAACAGTTCTGATACTTGCAAAGTAAATTAAGCTTATTCCACAATTCAGATCGTTTCTAAATATCAACTTTATTCAATGAAATCCCTTATGAATAAGATACTTCAGATCACTACATGTTTTCATTAAGCTGTATAATCTACATATCATGTACAAGTGAAAATGTCTTCAGAATACATTCAATTATATGTGCAGATTACTGTAGGAAATAGACAGAAACTCAGACATAAAAAAAACTTGTGAGAGACATGACTTACTATCCATAAAGGGGGAAAAAAAAACCCCAACCCTTTCTCTACTATAAGCAGCATATGTGGATTATTCCCAAACGGTCCTACTCAAAACACCTTGTGTCCTAGGCCTCCTAACTTCCACGGTATTTGTATAGCTTGTGTATGGATTAAAATAGTCATCTCACACACTTTTGTCTTCCACATAGGCAAAAGCAGTACAGTCCCGCATGTGACACGTTGAGCTATTTTGCCATTAACATGTAACACGTTGTTTTACAGGTCTTTTATGATTCTGTCCTAATAGACATTTTGAGAAAAAGGGTAAGATCTGTTTCTAGTTAGAAGAGGCAAAGCTGTTTTCTAATAGCAACACAGTTTTTCCTCAGGATTTCTTCTAGGTGCTCTGAAGATGGCACAACTAGGACTGACCATTATATATATATTTTTTGTTAAATTATTCTACATTTTATCAAAGTAAGAATATTTAAGAGCTACTCTCTAAAACCAAATTTATACAGGGAAAAAAAGCAAAACCTTTTCAGAGGCTTCACCCCACCAGAAAAAGTAATAGTTTCCTAAAATTCCAATATTTAAAAAAAAAAAAAAAAAAAAAAAAAAAAAAAGAAGCAGCTATTTCAGCTGCTTTCTGAAACACTCTAAGTTCTATACTTCTTGTCTATTCCTGAGTTTTCTGCTTCGGAAAGGTGTAGATATTCGACCGCAGCTTTGTATTTCTAAAAGCCCAACGTCAGACTGCGGGCTAGTAAGTGAAACCATCCTTACAGGATACCATGAGAAAGTGCAGACTTAAGTAACCCAAAGAGCAGAACAGATTTTTTTCCTAGCCTTTTTCAGACCTAGTCCATGTTATTACTTTACCTTAGATGAGTATTTCCTAAACTGTGGTTGACTGCTTGGTGCCAACTCGTCACTTCTTCTGGCAGAATGAGTTTAAAAAGAAGACTTATTTTTCTGATAGTACATCGTTATCGTTGTCAAAGCAGTGTTCGTTATGCATGGAAGGTTCCATGACAACACTAAATATTCCACGTGACAGAACTCTGAAAAATCTGTCTTGAGTATTTTACACAGTTCACATTTAAAAGTTCTTGCACAGATTTGGAGAATATACTGTTTAGAGACAGCTGCATCACTGAAATTGTGCTAAGTGGAAGGTTACTGATGAAAAGAACTGGGGTGAGAACTGCAGTGCTGAACGAAGGTAATGAATTCACACACCAAAAAAATACTATTTTTCCCATGCTATCAAGCACAGAAGTTGATTTTTCCTCTGTTAGGGTGGTCTAACAGGTGTCACATGGTTGGACAGCAATGACTAACCAGCAAACAAGTGACTACCTCTTATTGGACAGAGATTCACGTAAAAAAAAAAAAAAAAAAGGCAACACTCCACCAGTCCTTCCAGCAAAATAGTAATAACATAAGATCAGGCACACCAAAAATTCATTACATCATACTCATATTTGAGATGGATGATTCCATAATGCAAGAGTACTGACGATACACATGTCAAATGCAGTCTGCTACAAGAGTAGCTCTCCAGACCAGGTCTTAGTTAGCCCCAATACACTCTCACGTTTCAGACAGTCTCAAACACTTGTCCCATTTTCCTTTTGAAGATCCCCTTTCTGCATGTTGGGGTTTTTTTTCCCCCTTCTCCTTAAACAAATAAGGGAGCAGCTAGAACACATCACCACAGCCCTCAACTGCAGACGCAGGGTGCCAGGCCACCTGGGTTTGCAAAGCTAAAACCAGCATACTACTTCCTACCGATAGCCCTAGTTGTAGTTCCAAAACAAGGCCAAAGAAAGCAGCATCACTGTAGGAAGTCAAGGAACATTCTCAAAGTTGGAACTCTACAAAGAAGCCCAAAGAACTTATTGTAACATCAACAAATTTTTAAAAAGCTAATCATAAAGAGAATTAGCAAAACTCTTCACAAACACAGAACCTCATTCCCCCTACCATGGGCCATTCTAACAGCCACAGTTCCCAGAAGCATGCCATCACTTACAGCGAATACTTGCAGAACTGACACATGCAAAGAGAAACAGCACATATATCTTTTAAGAGCTCTTTTTAAGATCTCCACCCAAACATCTCACTGAGCTACACTACAAATAAACCAAACAAACGCTAAAGAGCGTTTAAACACGCTACACGAAGCACAAATTCCTACAGCTGAAAACAAAATCTGAGACAGAATGAAATCGATAATCCCCGCTCAAAATTACACCTTCAAACAAGGGGCATCGTTCAGTCTGACCAAGAACGCTTAACCTCTTCCCGGAAAAAAACCAAAAACCAGGCCAAAACAAAACCCAACAACACTCAGAAGTTACACACAGACGCATCAGCATCAGAAAGCAGAGACGCCCCAGACGCGTCTGTTTCACAGGTACGTTCCTTCCAACCGCCGCACCTGCGGCTGCGGGACCCCCTCCGCCCCGAAGAGACCCGTGCCCCGGCAGCTCGCAGGGCCGCTCCGCCACCGCGCTCGCCGCAGGCCGGGCCCGCCACTCCTCGGCCCGGAGCGCGTCCCGGCAGGCCCAGCGGGGAGCGGCGGGCAGCGCGCTCCAGGCAGGGCGCAGGTCGCCAGCACGGCGCTGCCGCCACCCGCCCGGGGGAGGCGGCGCCCCGCGGCCCCGGCCCCGCCGCCGCGCCCGCACCGCAGCCCGGCCCGGCAGCGGCCCGCGCCGGCGGCGGGAGGCCGCGGCCCACGCGGGCGGCCCGACCCGCGGCGTCCCCGCCCGCGGCCGCCCGCCGCCCCAGCCCCCCCCCCGCCCCCCCCCCGCCGCCGGGGCCTCACCGCCAGGTCCTGGGGCACGGCTCCACTCATGGCCCGCACCGTGCCGCTCCGCCAGGCCCGGGAGGGCAGCGCAGGCCCCGGCTCCGGCCCCACCGCCTCGCCCTCGCCCGGCCCCGCCGCCAGCAGCAGCAGGAGCCGCTTCCCCACGGGGGAGGCCGCCGCGTCCGCCATCCCCGACGGGCAGGAGCCGCCTCCGCCGCCGCTGGCCCGAGCCCACCGGTCGCCGCCGACGCCCCGAGACACCGAGCAAGCGACTGCCCCGCGCTGGGCCTCCGAGCGCCGCCCGCCCCGTTCCCGGCATGCACCTCGCTCGCACAGTCTCCCCCCCATTCCTCTGCCCCACAATGCCCCGCGCCGCCCCGCCTCGCACCGCGCTCCCGGCGGCCGTGAGGAGCGGGGAGCGGCGCCGCCGCCGCTGGGGCTCGGCAGCGACCGGCCCGGGAGGGCCTGGAGCCCGCGGCGGCCGCGGAGGGAAGCCGGAGCAGCGGCGCAGCTGAGGGGCCGCCGGGAGGGACGGGCCCCGCGGCGGGGCAGGGGAGCCGGTCAGCGGGGAGGAGCCGCAGCGGAAGGCCTTCCCGCGGCAGGGCCTCTCTTTCACGCCAAGTTCAAAAGCTGAAATTATCACAGAAATTAAGGAGTTTTTAGCTAAATTTCGAGGTAAACACACGCAAAAAACAGTGCAGTGACAGCTTGAGATGTGGGGTCTGAGTTGCGGTTTTAAATGTTTCAGATTGGCACGAGTAAATGCTGTTGGCCCCAGAATAACAGCAGTGCGTCACAGGTGTACGTGCTTTTCAGTGAGGCAGATTTTGAAAAGGCGTGCATTTAGGGGGTGATTAAGGTACAAAATCATTTTGTTAATGGGATGTCATGATTAGCTGATACATTTGAACAGTTCTCATGTAGAATAGTGCAATGCCCTAAACCGGCTCCTTTTCAACATACTTGAATAACCACAAAGTAGTTAAGAATCCTACCCTGTTAGAGAAATGACATGCAACTTTACTTCTCTTTCTGCTTGTACAGTAAAGACACAGTAGCACTAGTAGGAACTGGAATGAGGAGCAGATGCTATACTCCATACCAGAACAAGGATATTCTTGTGGAAATCAGTTGTTTTCCTCTTGTGCATGTACTGTTTCCTCACTCTGGGAGAGCCACATTTGGCACTGAATTAGCAGCAGCAAAGGCAAGTTGCTCGCTTTGACTTTCATTTATTCAAACTGATTGTGCCAGGTTGTTTTAAGTAGATGACAACATTTCTCTCTTTCTGATTAGAGGGATGCAATTTACGGTACTGGAAAATGGGTAAGGCGATGCCCAATCAATGTGCCTGTCCTCAGAAGTGTATTTCATCCCATTATCTCTACTCTTAATGGTGTGATTTAGTCCTGATGTGGCACGCAGATAAAACACTGAACAGATTCTAAGACTCATTATTACTTCAAGAGACAGTTCAAAAGACTTTTTTGGAAGCAGGGTCAGCCTTTGGTATTTTGCTACATAGAACTTAGGAACAAACATTAGTGGCATCAGAACTCTGCTCTAGCCTCCTCTGCTGTACAGCATCTGTGAGTTTTGATTTACTACACACCACTAGCTTTACTACCACCCCCCCCTTTTTTTTTGAAAAAAGTGCAGGAGCCAATACCTACATGAAACGTTACTGAAGGGTAGCAAAGCCATTATGTCTTGCATCTAAGTGATTGTCATGGTAAATCCAAAATCAGTACTACATTATTTGAAGACCAGGCTTTACCCTCGTGTCTTAAGTTTCTTTACTGAAACGGTAAGATCATCAGCTATGTATTAGAAATGCTATCACCATGTGAAAGATTCCAAATGGTCCTATGTCCCCTTCCCATTCCACCAGCTCCAAGACTGAAATTGCCATGATAAAGCAGGCCGGCATTTCCCATATCCCATCTCCTGAGCTGCGTATTCTAAAGGTGCGCAGCACCAGCAAGACAATAGTGATATAATCCGCCAAGAGCAGGAAGGGGCTTCCAACTTTCATTGATGATTGACACAGGGAGCAGAGGCCATGGAACATGAATTAACTTCAATTTATGAAATACCTAACCACTTTTCTACGCTAATTCTGTTGCACCAACTTTTATTATATGTTAGAAAAATTAGTTTCATGGGCTAATTTTGTGTATTAATTTCAAATACTATTTTACTGTAAAAAGGTGAAGACAGCTACTGCTGTTTAGACATGTATATTTGAACTACACACTTAAAAGGCTGCAAAACCAGTTACCACAATTTCAACTCGTGAGAAGTAAGCACCAGGCTACATCCAGAGCTGCCCCTTAACCACTGAAGATGGCTTTTTCTCCAGTCTGCCACCTTCACAGCCTTGATTGACGGTCAATGCTCCAGAATCCAAAGTCATTTGCCAGAGTGGCTGATTGAGGGAGTGATTGTGTAGAAGATCCAGCTTACCTCCTCTGAGAAAAGCGGGACTGATGCAGACACTCACCCGCAGAGGTTTTCAACCCTCCCCGTCAATATTGTATCTAAGGCCACCCCTTCCACAGACAGCAGCCATGTTCTTTGGAGAACTTTATTAAAATATATCCAAGAAGTAATCAAACATTTTCTAATGAGTCAGGAGAGAACTGAAGTGAGAAAAACATCTGTACAGAGGACAGTGCTGTAAGTTTTTGTTTACATGCTTTATTTCAATGTTTCACAGTTTAGTCATTGTCTACAAAAATATATTTCTGAAACTCTGAGTCCTCTATAAAAAAGCTGGTCAGCAACGGTGACCCTGACAAACAGAATGTACCTTGGGACAGTGTGAGCACCTCCTGTAAGCAGATTAGTGCAGCTAGGGCACTCCTGCCTCACCCTGGGAGACTTCTGTTCTTTGGGATTAAAGCTCTGCGCCAGTTCTGAAGGAAGGCATTAAAAAAAAAAAAAAAAAAATCCTTCCACTTCTGTATACTGCACTAAGCTTGGGAGGGGGAGCTGCAAGTCAGCGTATCACACAGGAGAGCGTGCTAACAAAGGACTTGGGATGGAGAAGACCACTGTACTTTAGTACTAGTAAATTTTTCTTTGAGCTGTCTGTTCAGAACAGCCTTTGGTGATAATAGGTTCAGTCTATAAGCAAAGGTACAAATGGCATACACGCAGAGTAATCCTGTAAGCACAAAGAGAGTCCTTCTTTGAGGTCATGATAAGGGTTCTGTTCATTTTTACCTCAACATTTTCTGCTGTGGCTTTAATCAAGGGGAAAATTGCCTTCATATCCAATCACAAGCCTACATAGTGTTGGATAGAACAGAGCCACTATCAATGCCGTCAGCTTCAACTCCTTAGTACCCATAACTGGAAATATTTCTTATGACATCAATTATTTAATTCCTACACTTACTAGTCACCAGTATATCTAGGCACGAAAAGTAAGAATCGAGACACTCAAGTGTCCCCCAAATGAGATCTTTCCACTCTCCTCTGCTCAGTTATTTGACTGGTCTGTAGAGATACTTGCAGTTAAGAAAAAAAAAAAATTAC
Source organism: Gymnogyps californianus (assembly GCF_018139145.2). Classification (NCBI taxonomy): domain Eukaryota; kingdom Metazoa; phylum Chordata; class Aves; order Accipitriformes; family Cathartidae; genus Gymnogyps; species Gymnogyps californianus. Next base: position 21,926,715 of record NC_059484.1, on the reverse strand, counting down.
TGCCTCTTTCAAAAAAATAAATCTATCTTGCATTCTGCTCTAGAAGAGACAAGGTCAATGTACTCTGATCCTCTGTATTCACAAAGCTCTTAATTAGAAGCCCCTTACCACAAAATAATCTCAGACCTGAACCTCTAAGCGGGGCAGGAATTTTCAGCAGCAAATAAGGAAAGAGTAGTTATTGACAGACTGCTTCCCTAATGTGGTAATAGACAGAAGATGAGCTCCCAGTCCCTGAAAACTTTCCCCCATCTGCCTGTCAGAAGTGGCTGGTTAAATTTAGATTTCCTAGAGATTAGAGAACTCAGGAAAGTGCTGCTGGTTATTTTAGGTACAGCTGCAATCAACGTGCTTCTGAGCTCTAAGCTTCTGTTAGAAAAAGTTCTCCTGTAACTTATGCCCACCACCAGTCCCAGTCTGATCTGCTATACCTGAGCAGCCAAGGAGGTATATGAATTTTAAGTAGAATCAGCATCATCCGTGAAAACACAGAAGCCAAGAACCTTCACCGAGACAAATCCTTATCAAAAAAGACACTCAGCACTAGAGAACTAGTATCATCTCACTAATGCTAAACAGTTAAAGTGTAAAATCTGTAAGAAAACACCCAAAGTTTACTTCTTGCCTATTTTCCTTTCTTGAATTGCTGTGGGGAGTGGGGGGGGTGGAGGAGAAAGGAATGAATCACTTCACTGTATCAGTAGTAAGCCATTATATAAAGGCAGTATTGGAGAAAAATTTAAAACTAGGAAAGGATCTGAAAACTTACTGGCTCCGAAAGCTTTCCTCAGCTTCCCAAACTGTAAACAGCCTGAACAGAGGATTTTGTCCACACCTCAAGCTGTATTTCCAGTCTGTTCCCAGCTGTTCAGCTTCCAGTCACAGACACACAACAGAGGGAAGAATCAAGGATAGGCAGACAAACCCAGACACAGGGTATGCCTCCCATATAGCACCTACTTTAATATACCCACACAACATGAACAAATCAATCGGGAATTGTTACATCTTGTGCACGGAAAGGCTGTAACTAAAGTGTAACAAGATGAAATTAAAGGAAGATTTGGAATTAAGGAAAATCTCCTGTGGAACCTGTTTTGCTGAAGAGGCCACACCCCTCAAAGAAGCGCTTCGTATTCAGTCATCTGGGAAATGGGAAAAGACTTGAGAGCAACAATCCTGCCTTGGCTTCAGGTGACAAGCTAAGAGTATTCTTTCTCCTTTAGTATCACAAAGCTTATTCACGTAAAAAAACACTGTCTTGCCCTGCCCGCTATTGGAGATGCAGTATATGCTAGCAGAGCTAAAGTAATTTGGTCAACTGTTAAAAGATGCCTTCTCCATCGCCATAGAGACAAGTGGTATGTTACTTCTAGTTGATGCAGTTATGCCAAAAAAAAAAAAATCTAGCACAAAGCTTAGAATTCTAACATGATAGATACCTTGTGGATAAACACCGCCATTAGACTGTGAGGTACGTGTGTGTGAGGAACCAGCAACTGCAGCTGCAAGTTATTGCTACTTGCTGTCTCCCAGTGCAAGTTTTTCCCATTTCTGCATTCTCTTGCCTTCTCCGAGTTACACAGACTCCAGGGTGAACTATTCTGAAGCCTCACAAACACAGTGGCCACCAGAACACATTTGATGACATTTTAATCCCTTCCAAATTATTTACAAGGCTGGCTTTGAGACTGTTACTTTTAACTTCAGGCCTAGTACTGCATAGACAAAACTTTGTATGGTCAAGAACTAGCAATGCCTGCGCTATGTCTGTTCTCACAGGAAACCTTAATTAAAACAAGCGAAGTAATACACAGAGCTGAGCCTAGGCTGCATTCTACCAAGGGCATAATAAAGACAATAGTCACAACTTCTCCAATTCACTAATATTTTTCTAATATTCCCCATGGCTACACTGAGAGGTTCAGCCAAATTAAATTTAAGCTACAAGTCACAACTGAAAAGTGTGCACTGAAGTCTGATGTTAGGAACACTGAGGGCCATCCCTGATCAGGCAGCTCCACTTCTATTTTCAAGTGCACACGGACAGTTCCCCATCACAGACAACCGAGGCAGATATATGGGAAAACTCATTCGTTAAACCAAGTATTTCCGAGGGGAGGCAAGGTCGCTGCTGCCCTGCCCCAGAGAAGGAGAAAGATTCATTGAGAGATTAAAACTAAAGGGTTACAAAATAAAGGCAAGAGCTAAAGTTTGCCGGTAATGAAATGCATTCTCCCATCCTGTATGAACAGGAAACAGTCTCTGTAGGGTGTTAAAGAAGGTCCTAGGAGGAGATACCCTCCTACTTTTTTCTGCTGCCAGAGGAGAGGAGAGAAAGATGCCGCTATTGGTCTGCAGGAATCTCTCTGTCTGCATCCAGTTTGCTCGTCTCTCCTGGGGAAGGGGTACGCGGTGCAGAGTGAGAAACAGGAGGGATCCCGTGAGCTACAATCCCTTCCACTACTGGCGGTTCTGGTAGCCCAGGGGTGGCTACTCCCACTACTCCTGGAGGAAACCTAAAACCAATAGAAACAGAGAAATTACAAGCTTGTCCAACAGAGTTATGCAAGGGGAAAGGAGCCGTGCCCTCAGGCACCTGCTGAATACAAATCCCTCTTTCTAACAGAAATGCTCTGAGACAGAACACAGGGAAAGTCTCCAGAGCTGAAGAGTAGCAGTTATAACCTAATACCAAATGACACCTGTTCTCAGACAGGCAGAAATAGTCTCAGGTCACACACTAAGCATTCGGAAAACAAGTACAAAGTTTATCTCCAGTGGAAAACAGCGTGAGGCACTGTATGAAGGTACCCTGAAGGGCTGGAAATTCCCTCCCCATCAGCAGGAGGAATGCAAGCGGCCAGTTATCCTTCACTGGGCTCTAAGATAGAAAAAGTAAGGAGCTGAACTAATAAAACAGCTAGGCGTAAGATGAAAAATAGGAGAGCAATACCCGTGAATTGCTCATGAACCATTCTTCCATTACTTCCATTCTGCCTCCCTGCGCCTTCTCCATAAATGTATCTGAACCTCTGTAGATCTCTCAGAGAAGGGAAGAGTATTTCCTACTTTGCAGATGGGAGGAAAACAGAAGGGAAGCGACCTGCCCACAATCACTTGGCAGGTCTGTAACAGACAAATAAACTGAAATATACCCTATTTAGGCCACTGCCCAAATCCACTGGACAATGTCTCTTTAACAGTTCATATTTGGGCTACAGATAAGAACTGTGCTTTGTTTATACAGCCCTAATGATATGCACAACGTCTAAATGTTAAGATCCAGACCTCTTTTCAGGCACCCAGCAGACTTTCTTATATTAAGATATCTCTTGGGCAGGTCTGGCAAGGATTTGGAAAAATTAACCAGTATGCAGCTGGAACTAAATATGACCAAGTAAATGTTAAATCCTAGTGCAGCTTCAGAAATGCTGCTGTTTAAGTTTCTGGAAAGAGCTCATATACAGAGTATACAGGAACAGAAACATACCTGCTTGCAGGTACAAGCAGTTCTCAAACCCAAAGAGGGATGTTGGCCTACTTCAGTAGGAAGATACGCTTGGAAACAATAACTTGGACAACCTACATATCTCACCTGTAAGCTGCAGCTCCGTTGAGTTCTGGGTGGACAGTTGCAGGATCAATACTGGACCACTGAGCTGCTAACAGCAAGTACTCCTTATTAACACAGTTCCTCAAAGCATCGGGTATGTGACCTGCAAGAGCGCCAAGAATGACAAAAAAACAGGACACAAGTAGGAGGGGCTCGTTCCCTGAAGCATTTACAAAGGAAAGTAGAAAGGGAACGTGCAACATCTTTTCCATCTACCTCCACAGGATAACACCGGGCAGGGGAGACTCTCCTCTAAACAAACCGTCTCTGGAGAAGACAAGAAACTGATCCTTCCTTCCCACTTGTGTGATCTTGTGGAAATTATTGGCCACAAACTGCAATTGCCAAGCCTCACCTTCCCCAAGAGACAGTATGTACTACTCCAGAAAAAAGGTGTACAGTATAACTGTCAAAGGAATTATTGCAAAGGATTTGGAAGATGTACTAGGTACAAGGCTTCCCCAGGGAAGGAAAGTGCCACTCCAGCATTAGTTACAAGATTCTCAGAAGGCAAAGAGACAAGTATCAACTTACGCTCCAGTTCCAGAAACCAGTTACTGAGTCTAAGTTTTCAGAACAATCAGCATAATCCTTGCAGTGAACTAACAAAAGAATACTAATTCAGCAGCAGCTGCAGAGCACACGGTCTTCCTCATTACCTGTAATAGCTCTGCGGATCTCTTTAGCTGCATCTTCTCTGGATTCAATGGAAGCCTGCTCACTGTACCAGGCAGTGTGAGGGGTGCAGATGACATTGGGTGCATCTTTTAAGGGCCCCTGAGCAAAGCTGTGGGGAAAAAAAAAAAGAAAAAGGTGGTTTCTCTCCAGAAGGGATAACTCCATCTGTCCTCTCGGGTATCACTGTAACTCAAATAACAAAAAAACGAAAGAATCATCCAGCGTAGGCGAGTCACAGCATAGCAGCAGGCATGCAGGTGCAATGTTACCTGAAAGGCTCAGACTCATGCACGTCCAATGCTGTTCCTCGGATTCTCCCCTCTTTCAAGGCTTGCGCTAAGGCTTTCTCATCTACCAGCCCTCCCCGGGCTGTGTTCACTAAGAAGCAGCCCTGGCGCATCTGGAAGAAGAAAAATATTAAGTGGGTTGAGAATGAGACTTTTCATGGAAGCTAAGTGAATCTTGGGAAGTTTACTGGAAATGAGCAGGAGCCTGCAGTGATTAGATGAGGCCTGGACGAACTAGGAGTGCTCTCACTGCAAAGCTAACCACAGGGGAAATGCCTGCAAGCAATGCTTGAGAAATTTGCTTTAAAAATGAACAAACAAAACCACAAGACAACAAGGGCAAAAGTGGAACTCTCAAGTTCTGCACTCCATATTCATCCTACTACATTAAAAAAAGAAAGAGGACATGAATCAAGTATCCAGCTATACAAAACTGGACTACAACGTCCAGATGTCTCTCATGAAAGCACTGAAAAGCATTCATAGGCTAGTGGAGTAGAGCCCGAGACTGACTTTGCAGTGGGCTTGGGCAGAGAGGCTTTGGCAGAGCTGTGTAAAGACACTTACACAGTCCCAGCCACACCACGTCTGGCTCTAACCAGCAGAGTCAATTATGAACTTTAAAGGTAATTTGAAATTACTGAATCACCTAAAACATTCTTTATAAATGAAATTACTTGGCAAAAAGAGCCAATCCTATTCTTCTCTTAACATGAAATTCTATACAGCACAAAGCACAGGCACCCGGATCCACACGCTCCCAGCCTCCAAAGGCAGCCGGAGGCACACAACAGAGGCAGCAGGATTCACACGCTCTCAGCCTCCGTGAAAGCAGCAGTTTCTGTTTGCATTCATTTCCACAGTGCTCTGTGGGGGAAATCAAGCTCCTGCTGCACCTGTTTAATAGTGAAGTCATTGATGAGGTGATGGTTATGTTCATTCAGGCTGCAGTGCAATGTGATGCAATCGCTGTGCATTAGTAGATCCTGCAGGGTTCCTACTCGTTGTAAACCCAAGGATCGCTCCACTCCATCCGGCAGATAGGGATCATAGAAAATCACGTTGAAGCCAAAGGACTTGGCTCGCAGAGCCACTGCCTGTCCAACTCGGCCTTCACAAAAGAAAACCCACAATCATCAAGGAAAGGTAAAACAAACTTTAAAAGACAAGATACTGGGGTAGACTGGGAGCGTACACTGGAGTTTACTGCCAGGGCCCAAGGTACTGCAGCCCTGGAGACCCTTAGGATTGCCATAGGGATCCAGAGGAGGTTATTCAGTGCTGATCCCATGTGGCTAATTCTAGTCCTTCCCCATGCAATAGCCAGAGCTTAGCCTAGAAGGAGCTCTGTTTTTCAAACCAAATCTGGACCCTGAGTCAGAGGCAGTAACAATCTGATTACAGGAACTTGGAGAAAGAATTGGTAGCTTTCAGGTGGCTTTGTTACTGATACAGAACCTAGCACACAGGGAAACAGTCACCGAGAAGAGCTGTCTGAATGTTCCAATTCTTCTATCCATTTGAATACGGAAAAAAATCCCCAATCCCATGACATACACCCAACTCTTGAAGATATCCAGCATCACAGAATAGGGCACTAGCATTCCTTATGAGTCAGTGTGTTTCACAATGAACAGCTGTGAAATTATCACTTTTTTCAGTCTGTGACTCTTAGGTTCCCAAAAACTTTCACAGTTCACTTTTCAATCTAACAATTCCCATCACTTACCTAGTCCAATGATGCCCAAAGTCTCCCCACGGATACGCACAGCACCTCCAGCCACCTCTCGAATCTGTTCTACACTGGAGGCTCGATTCCCTTCCCGCATAGCCTGATGTAGCCAAGTAACACGGCGATAGAGGTTCAAGATGTGGCAGAGGGTGGAGTCAGCAGTCTCCTCTACTGAGGAGGAAGGGATGTTGCAAACTGCGATGCCTACAAAGCCATAGAGGTCATATAAGATTTTTAGCATCACAACACTAAACCAACATAGAGCTCTTCAGGCATAAGCTCTGAAAGACAATTCAGTGCTCCAGAACCACTGCCAAGAAACACAGGATTCATTTCAGAAGCTCATTCTACAGCAACATAGATGCAACCAGCCAGCTTTTTAACCCCAAGGAAATACCATTCCTTCCTTATAAATATCCATTTGATTGACACACTCACCAGAAAAAAAAAAAACAGGCTGAAATGAGAAAACTGGGTCATACAAGTGATGCAATAAACTGACTGTTTTAGAAGATCTGCATCCAAAAACACGCACTCGTTCCAGTGATACTCCTGACAGATTAACCAGCAGACTGTAGAAGAATTAAGACAGATGGTTGAGCTCTTTCGTGCCTCACAGTCCAGATGCTCACTGCAAGCATCAGCTTCCCCAGGAGCAACAATAAGTAACTAACTCATTAAACGCAGAGAGAAGCCACAGGAGCCTCTCTAAATCCATTTGAAGTTACACTTAAAAATAACAACACATAACACTCCCACTCTAGAATAACATACAACCACGAGGGACCATAAAACCCACAGCTAGAACTATCAGGTAAATTACTAATGCAAACAGAGTTAAAGTCCTGGAAGCACAACTTACTGTCAGGAAAGGCAATGATGGAACACTGTAGCAAAATTTGGTCATTCCTGAGCAGTCTATTAAAAAAAAAAGGGGGGGGGGGGGGAGGCTGGCAACATACCACTTCACTGCTGCTACCCTTCATTCAACAAACCAGCCAAGAATAAAAATAACTGGATGAACAAATGGTCCCTTCCCAAACCTAACCCTAGCCACTTGCCAAACCAAGGAAACTCTTCCTCCTCAAAAGTCCACCACCTATCTAAAAACTAGGAATAAAATCTAGGCAATGGTTGAAGGCACGTAAAATTCAGCAATGCATCACTCTTTTGTAAGCCTATTACAGAGGAGACATTCAACTGAACTCAGACCACACTCTCCCAAGAGAACTAGAAGAGCAATGACCACCCACAATCCCAGACATCTGACTCCTTTTCTCTATCAAATCCTTTACAATTGTGCCATAATGCCACACTGACAACTCGGAGGACATGAGGAGGGGAGACAGGGAAAGCCAACTTCTTTTAATCTCACTGGTTACCATCTCATTCAACTTCAGACAAGCCACATGCATTCATCTCTTACACAGCTAGACACAAATTTGTGTTTACATGCAGTATTACGCCTAAATGTAAGAAAACGCAAACACACACAACAGCCCTTTGGTCTGATTTGAAGATTCAGAACACATAAGGAACAGTATCTTACCTCAGAATGAATTAAAAGGCCTGGCTAAGCATGAAAATAATCATTAATTGTCCATGAAAAGGCAAATCTGGCCATGCGTAAGGGTCATCATACTATCGCTCCAAAGCAAAAGTGGCAAGCAGCAGCCTGATGGTGAAAGAACTTTGACCCATTTCTCCTTGGGTTAATGAGTGTGGAGTGGGGGGAAAGGGAAAGCTTTGAATCTGAATGAATCAAAGATATGGATGGTGACTTTAAGTAGAGAACCCTAAGAGCAGATTAGGTTCCAAACTCAGCCCAAAAATGTAATGGCTGGATGAGAGCCAAAGACCTTGCCAGGAACTCTTGAGACTATTCAGTTGAATCATTCAGATGAGAAGACTCTTTAGACCTAATTCAAGCACTAGACAAATATGCACTCTTCATTTATTTGCAATTCATCTGTTCTTACAGATCTGGAAATTGTAATGCCTACTTCAATTTTATACATAAATATCTGCATTTGATTTAAGCTTAATCTGATCTGCATTACATAAAGAAAGGTTTCAAATCACTGACACAAACCTAAAAAAGAAGAGGCAGGGTACTTAGATGATCCACTTCACCTAGGAGACTACAAGGTCCAAAAGTCTCACTGCCACACGTTTAATAAATAGCAGCTTTTTGTCACCTGATCCACAGGCTCTTCACATGCCTAGGGCTCTAAAGGGATCAATAATAACGTGTTGAATCAGAACCCACCTGCATATAAAAAAATCTGAGACCTGAGATTCTTTTTTTTCAAGCCACCTACCAGCTCCGATATTGGTCAACTTCCTGAAGATGCCTGATACTAAGCAGCTCCAAATCTTTTTACATAAAAGGTTTGAAATGCACTCAGCTATAAAACAGAAAAACATGTGCAGTGTTCCACTTCACATTCAATTCTGATTGCAACAGAGCCCTAACGGTGTCATCATACCTAATTCTGCAGCGGATTTGATGTCAACATTGTCATAGCCACTGCCAATACGCACAATGACCCTGAGGGCTTTGAATTTCTCCAGATCCTGACGAGAAAGGGTAATGGTGTGATACATCAGAGCTCCTACTGCCTCATTCAGCACCTACAACAAAAACCAGTCCAAATCAGTCTCTGCTTTGGTTACGCTAAGAGGCAGAGCTCTATGTCTGAATGCTTGCACATTTTCTTGCCCACCTTTTCATGGATTTCCTGAGTTGACTGAGCATCACAAAATGCCACTGTAGCAACATCCTTCAAGATGGGCATCTCCACAGTGCAATCTCGTCCATCCAGGAGTGCAACCAGTGGCCGTGCTGGCATTGGGCCATTCACAATAGGAGGCCGTATGCCTATTAAGAAAGTCGGCAGGAGTGATTACATGAAAGACAAGAATTCTGGAACCCTCATTTGCTAGTCCAACAAGTCACTAGTTCTGTCAGAGTTTTAGAGTATTGAGGAAGGGATTAGTCAAAGCAAAAGAAATAAATAGGAAACAAACACAGGGAAATGAAGCTAGGGAAAAAAAAACCCCTGCCACCACTATATAAAGAAAAACAAAACATGTTTTATCAATAATGAGATAACAGAGGTGGTCTACTCAGAAGCATGCCATCTCACTCTAGGCTCCTGAAGCTAGTTATAAAGCCACTCCAGGCCTACTCCCCATTAACCTCTCCCCCCCGCCCCACCTCAGCATGCCAAGATACTACGTCTATTTCCTCCCTAAGTGAGCAGAAGGACTTGTACGTTCACGGGGCCTCTGACAGTCACTGGCAGCCGTCCCTTTCTAGAAGGACGGGGCACCGACGCCCCCCAGCAGCAGGGCCGCAGGCAGCGTGCTGCAGAAAGGCTGGGTGGCAGCCCACCCGCAGGCAGCAGGACCCGGACAAGCCGCCGGCAGGCCTGTTCGCCGCCGGCCGGACGGGCACCTCAGCCCGACAGGGAGAGCAGCGGCCGGGCCGGGGTCTCCGCCGCACAAGAGCACGCTGCCGCGGCCGGCGCTGGTCCCCGCCGCCCGGGCGCTGGGCCGCCGCCGCCGGGCGTGGCCCCACGCGGCGCCGCCGCCGCTGCTGAGGGGCGCCCGCCCCGCCTCACCTTCGCAGATCCGGTCCAGCCGCTGCCGCTTCACTTTGTGCCGGTCCATGGGCCGCGCCGGGCCGCGCCGCCCCTCAGCGCTGCGGAGGGACGCTCCGTCACTCGCCGCCGCCGGCTCCCGCCGCCCGCGCAGACGCGCCCGCCGCCGGCTCCCGGGAGGAAGCGGAAGGGCCGGGCCGCGGCCCCGCGCCGAGCGGCCCAGCCGCCACAGAGGCGCCGCAGCTTGGGGCGCCGCTCGCTTCCGCTTCCGGCCCGCGCCCGCCGCCGCGGCCCGCCCCACAAACCTTTGCGGTGAGGCGACGAGCGAGGCCCAGCGGCCTCCGCCGGCACGGCACGGCACGGCAGGGCAGGGGCGAGCCGGGCGCCGCCGCCGCCGCCGCCGCCGCCCTGGGGCCTCTCGGTCCTCCCGGCCCTAGTTCTCCTTGGTCATAGCCGGCTCCGGGCCGTCCGGGTCCTGCGGGAGCGGCGTGCGCCTGCGGGCCGGGAACCACCGCCGCGGCCCGCCGGGCTGCGGGCCCGGCCGGGGAGCCGCCCTCCTCCCGCGGGCCGCCGGGCGCCGAGGGAGCGCAGAGCAGGGCCGAGAGCGGCGGCCGCCCCGCCCCGCCCCTCGCGCCGGGCGGGACCTGCGCGGCCTCCGCGGCGCCGCCCGCGGGGAGGGGCTGCGCGCCCGGAGCCGGCCCCGCGCTCCGGCCTGCCGGGCCCGCTCGGCGGCGGGGCCCTCCGCCAGCCCTCCCGGCCCTCCGGGTGCGCGAGTGCTGGGCAGGGAGAGAAGTACGGCTGCAGAGAGGCGCCTCCCCGAGCCCCGGCTGCTGGGGGGACCGATCACGGCGGCCGTCAGCCCCGAGGATCCTCACGAGCAACCAGAACGCTCAGGCAAGCGGGAGAAGCTACATGGCTTCTCGTGCCTGCCTTCAGAACGCGGCTGCAGCAGTGACCAGACCGGCAAGCGTCCCATAGGTGGCACCTAGCCTGCGCTGCGCTGGGGGCATCTTTTTCTCTGCCTCTGTTGTGCTTTTAGAGGCAGGAGCCCAAGTCCTTCACCTGAGAAGCCAGAAAGCGCAGCTAGGCTGCCCTGTTGCTTCTGCCCCTTTAGCCCTCCGACACCACCTCACGTGGATCATCTTGTGTAAGTTGAGTGGGGGCCTGTGACGTGTTCTTGTGTGCCCCCTGAGGTCGCTGGTATCTCAGCACGTCTGGCATGGAGGCACATGAACTCTCTTGGAAGGGCAAGAATGAAAAGCAACAACGAGAAGCAGCAGTGCAGTCTGTAAAGATCCAAGATGTCTCCAATTCTCAGAAACTGGAGGACAGGGAATTCCCAGCATAGGCCCGGACTAAAGAAAGGGGGACTGTTCATTACTGCCTTGTGCATGCAGAAAGGAGACACTGGAGGCCTCGCCAAAGCTGAGAACACAGGCTTTTTGGGCCTGGCTCGGCTCTGCCTCTGCAGTACCTCTTGGAAAGGGGAACTAAAGTCTTCTCCAAAGTAAAAGACTACTCAGCAGATGTTTGAGATCCAAGTTTGCCATTCGGAGAGCAGTGTCTTGGCTGCAAGGAGCTGACCAGGAAGGGTGGTTACAAAAGCCTGTATTGCCTGGAAGGTGGATCCTGGGATATAGCTTCAGGTCTTCCCAGGAAGCTCTCTCTGCATGAGACAAAATGGGGAGCCATTCAAAACAGCTCAACTTCTCTCTTGCCACCTTTGCAGCCATATCTCCCACACTCGTCCCATGGTCCTGTGAGTGGATCAGCACTACAATACCCCCTCCACCATCTCTGCATCCCATCTAGTAATATCCTGCACTTACCTTGCCACTGACTGCGTCACGCTGACTGCCTTTCCTGGAGGAAGGTTTGATCCCAAGTGTGTGCTAACATCACAGTTCAACTCCCTTATCTAGTCACCACAATTGCTCACGCTTCATGTACAAACGAGCTGCACAGTATCACAAAGCAGGCTAATTTTCTAGCTCCCCAGCTATGCCCACAACAGTCTCCATTACTACTGTTACCCAATGCCCACAAAGAGCTGGAGCTGGTTATTTCTAGGCATGGGTCCCAGAATCTGTCCTGTTTGCACAGATTGCCCTAAACAGAGACAGTTTCCTTCTGACCAAGCAAGAAAGGATGCAATCATTGTGAGATAGGTGGGGCAGCAAAGGACATTACACAAATGGAGCAAGCCTCAGGAGGCGGGACAAAGTGAGTGAGGACACAGACTGGACAAGCCTTCCTCACTCCAGCCTACATTCTGGATATCCAAAACTTACTGGCTTTTCCCTTAGCCGAGCATTAATATACACCAGTTAGTTTGGAGGTGAAAGAGGAGATGCGATGTCGTGGTTTAACCCCAGCCAGCAACTCAGCACCACGCAGCCGCTCGCTCACTCCCCCCCACCCAGTGGGATGGGGGAGAGAATAGAAAAAAAAAAAAAACAAACTCATGGGTTGAGATGAAGACAGTTTAATAGAACAGAAAGGAATGAAAAATAATGATAGTAATGATAAAATGACAATAATACTACTAAAAGAATTAGACTATACAAAACAAGTGATGCACAATGCAATTGCTCACCACTCGCCGACCGATGCCCAGTCAGTTCCCGAGCAGCGATCTGCCCCTCCCGGCCAACTCCCCCCAGTTTATATACTGGGCATGACATCCTATGGTATGGAATATCCCTTTGGGCAGTTGGGGTCAGCTGTCCTGGCTGTGTCCCCTCCCAACTCCTTGTGCCCCTCCAGCCTTCTTGCTGGCTGGGCATGAGAAGCTGAAAAATCCTTGACTTAGTACAAACACTACTTAGCAACAACTAAAAACATCAGTGTGTTATCAACATTATTTTCCTACTAAATCCAAAACACTGCACTATACCAGCTACTAGGAAGAAAATTAACTCTATCCTAGCCGAAACCAGGACATGCAATCACCTCCTTCGCTACCGTTTTTTCCTCAAAAAAGAAACTGAGCACAAAGAAATTTGTGAGTAAGTGCGTACACAAGTCTGAATGCACCAAACTGAAGTGCAGCAGATGCCACAGTCACTGCCCAGCTCCCAGAATTCACAAGGCCTTGCTGCTGCACCGTCAGTTCTTAAAGAAGCTTATTTGAGCAACATGCTGAAAAGCTGATTATCTCAGTTGCTTACTAACATCACCAAAACCTCAGCTGAACAAATACAGGCAAGCTGCAGTTCTGGATACAGGTGACAGAGATGAGAGCATAGGACATGCATGCCTGTGCTGTGGAACAACAGGAGCAACCTTAAAGAACTGTCACATAGCAAATAGTCCAGCTGCTAATTTTGATGCCACAGAAAAGCCAAAATCATGCATGGTGGGACAAAGAGAGTTAAGACTAGACATATGGTGAAACACAGTCTTGAGACAAAAGAAACAAGAGGAAAGTGTTCAAGCAACTAGAAGTGTTCAAGGCCAGGTTGGATGGGCCCTTAAGCAACCTGATCCAGTGGAAGGTGTCCCTGCCCATGGCAGGGGGGTTGGAACTGGATGATCTTTAAGGTCCCTTCCAACCCAAACCACTCTCTGATTCTATGAAAGTCTCAGTCTTGTGCTTCCTAGAGCCAGAAAAGGGTCTGAGCATTTCTCCTTACTCCGTAAACTTACACACCCACTTTGCAAACTGACCTCTGATCAAATCCATTCCACGTTTGTATTGACCTCATCTCTGATAACTATTTAAACCAGTAAAAAAAAAAAACCAACCCAAACCAACAACAACAACAAAGCCCACCACAAAAGAGTTGGAGGTGGGAAGAGACCGATGTGGGTAAAACAGGTAAAATCCATCCAGACAAATTAACAGTTGCGAGTTGGAGGAACTGCCATCACAGGCCACATCTGGGTGACCAGGGAAAGGCTATGGAGGGAAACAGAGTCACCACATCTCCGGAGGGACCAAAACCCCTTGCACCAGCCCACACAGTAGTGATGGCCAGCTCCAGAAACCCTAAGCAGTGAAGCGTGCCATGCCGATTTTCACCATAGCTCCCTGTGGAAGAGCAGATTTCTGCTCCACTCAGTACTTGCTCAAGTCAGTCTTCTAACTGGAGAGCAAGCCCCTAGCCTACAAGTAGTCTTCTAGTCAGTAAACCAACTCCCATCCAACAAGCAAGCTTCTTCCCTCTCCCGTGACCTCCATGATGGAGCTGGGGAAGAAAATTAACATGGACGACTACCAGTATATCATATATATCCATCATTCATTTGCCTCCTCTGCTCTGGGCTATTCTGGGCACAGCCACTCCAACTTCTTCTGCCTACAGAAACAGTATAGCAAGATATAGCCCTTTTTATATCCTCCTCCCACATCATCCCCTAATGCCCAGGGACCCATCTTTGCATGTCATGACTGTACCTTTCACAAATCCCAGATCACATACCTTTCCTCAGAAAAGCAGAGCAAGCACAAGGAAGAGTAAATTCAGAAAATGAGAAAATTTAAATCCACAGAATCAGCATGGTCAGCACTGAGTAAATCGTCTGTCCCTGCCTCCCTTGCAGCTCTGTTTACTGTGTTCCCTGGAAACTCCATGGAGTCTCTGGGAGAGTCTGATCAAGAGAGGCACATCCCTTGCTGTGCCTGACCACAACGTAAGACAACATACACGTTTGCTGACTACAGACAGGTTCAACACAAGATCCAGCTTTGCCTCTCTAAAAGCCTCAAAATCATGAGTTATTTTTGCCCTCCTTCCCGGCCAATGTAGAGAAAAACCTTAATCAACTAAATGGATCCTGTACCACATCCGAGAATCTGTTAACTTTAGGATCAGTCCAGGTAAGGGAGAAAAAGTTACTCACCCTGAGAATCCACTACATAGATTAGGACAAGCACAGGGGAAGTAACATCACTAAGCAAGTGCTGTACAGTTTATTGAAGAACAAATTCAACCCATTTATTATACAAACATTCCTGGTACCTGATCTGAAGTCCATACAATTGATCTACTTTAACATGGCCCTTTTCTTCAATAGCTCCCAAATTCCATTCAGATATACCACTGTATGTTTTAACAAATCCGTTTGCCTTTCTCCTGCTGTGAGTTGGGGTTTGGTGAGCAAAAGGCAACGTGGTGATAATGGGAACTGTGAGCTCGTGACTAGGGCAGTTAAACAATAACAAGGTAAGAATGTTTGGCAAAGATACAACAAAAGCGTAGAAAGTGCTTTAAAAAATGCAGTATTTTCAGGCTCACTGGGTCTGATGACCCTTAAACGTCTCAGGATGTTTCATGAACTAGTTGAAATAATGACAGATTCATGAAGAGAGAGTCAGATACCAGAAGCATGAAAGAGGCCAAAACCTGCCTATGTAGAAAGAGACAAGAAGATAGGCTAAGGATTATGAACCAAGGAATTTGCCTGTAATTTAAAAAAAAAAAAAATCTGGTGCATGTAAGTTGTTTGTGGAAAGCAATAAGACTACTACTCATCTCCAACACAGTTTGTCAAGAATTAACCTATTTTCTCTTTCAAAGTAACAGCCCTTATAGATAAGGGAGAAGCAGAAAAGATCACTTGACTTGACTCTAGTGAGCCTTCTGAAGCTGCTTTATGGGATATCGTCATCAAGCTAGTGAATCATGACCTAGATTAAACCACTATAAAGGTCTTTGTAATTAATACTACTCAGTGGCAAGCTGCTGGACAGCATTTTAGGGTAGTATCATTACATACCCTGTCTTTTGTGCTTCCCAAGGCATCTGCTGCTGAACATCATCCATAAGGATGAACTACAATCAATGCTGAAAACATAAGCTATCCAGGGATGTTGGGAGCACACAAACTACGGACAATTCAAATAAAAGCATACGTTAAACAAACAAAAACAATCAAGGAAAGTGCTGAGAATGAAAACTGTTTTACAGGTGCCTTCAGAAACAGCGTATTGGTTAGTAAGATTTTCGTTTGACCCAGCATGCTTGTTTTTACACAGTGAGAGTATCCCAGGTTGGCAACAGGAGAACTTCTGGTCTTCCTTGGGAGAGGAGAATAGACCAGAGGACCTCGACCTGTTCCCTCTAGCTCTATTTTTCTACAAGTAGAGATCCTGACCCAAAGACCATTAAGTCAGTGGGCAGCGGTTTGCTACCTCCAGCAATCTCTGAAGGCTCTGTGGCAGATAAAAGATGATAGGAGAACCATTCTTCCCCCTCTCCCTGTCCCCCCAAATGTCAGCTTGCCAACAATGCAGAAAGCAAGCATAAGAATAGGTGTTAAGCTATCCAATCACCTTCTATAAGTGCATGTGCACACTCACAACACTACAGAAGGCACTGAGAATGAGGAAAGCTGTGGAACAGCTCTGTACAAAAAGCAGTGAAATTGATTAAGACAGTTAATTAATTAAGTTTGGAAAAGACAGTGAGGCAGGGCAGACAGAGTTCTATAGACTCTTGAATTGTCTGGAAAGAGTGAATGAAGAACGAGTATGAGTACCAAGTGGAACTGGCAGGTTCCAAGCAAGTGTCGAGCAAATACTTATATCCTTCCCCTCCCCAATTAGTTGAACAGTCGAACTCCTCGCTAGGGATGCGACAAGTTTACAATGATCAAAAAACAAACAAAACCACCCCTCCCACCCATCACATTCACAAAAGAGAAGCCCACTCAGGACTGCTAAACACCTCCAATTTGGGAAATCCTGGAGTGGCAGATCACTGGAAACCAGGATGGCTGCTGGAAAATCTTCCAATCAGGTTTCTTTTGATTTCTCAGGCACTAGTTCTTGGTCACTGTCAGAACACTAAGACTGACTTGTTCTGACTCGATGGAACAAAGAGCATTTCAGTGTAGCGTAACAATTATAACTGCTGACAGATTAGAATATTTCAAGGCATTACCATAATTTAATAACTCGGATACAAACGTACGCCAGTATGTTTACTTCCTGGTTGCCAATGGCCACTGCATTCCTGATTTGGGACCACGGCGCGGACGGGCGGCAGAGGAGGAAGCCGCAGCCGGGCTTCACCGAGGGCCAGAGGAGAGCTGGGGCTCCCAGAGCTCCGGCGCTCAGCCAGCCCCCCCGGCACCGCCCTGCGCCGGCCGCAACCCCTCCCGCCGCGGGGAGCGGAGGAGACGGGGCGCGACCGCCGGCCCGCCGGGCGGAGGAGCGGCCGAGCCGTGCCGGGGGCGCTCCGGGCCGCGGCGGCGCGGCCGGGCAACGCGGTGGTCCCGGGGGGAGTCACGGCGACGCGGGTGCCGGGGGCGCCGGCTCGAGCAGCGGAGCCGGAGCGAGGAGCAGCTCGCCGAGGGCGCCGGGCCCATCAGCCGCCCGGCCGGCTCAGCACCGCTGGCTAGCAGGGCTCGGACGTACCGGTCCCTCCACGGCTCCTCCGGGCAGCGTTTCCTGAGGTTGCAAGTCGCTGGAGCACGCTACTGCGGGTCCCAGGAGAGCAGCCAGCCCCGGCCTTTCGAACAGGCAGCCACCTCATTCACCAGGCCAGGCAAGAAACAGCATGCCGTTCCCTGATGCCATCACAAGCAGGGCTGTTTCTCTGAAACGGGGTAAAGTGGTCAGGTCCCCTCCCTTCATGCCACAGCAGAACACCTGCTGGGTGGACATCAGGATCACAGATGCCTATAGCCTAGATCTGCATGTCCCGGAGCATGCCAGACTCCAGTTCCCACAGCACTGACAGGACAGAGATGGGTGACTGCACAAGCACAGGAGACTCCGCACTTTATTCTTCTCCAGTCCTCAGAAAGCAGCTGGCAGGATGGCAGAATTGGTGCTGGACACTGCAGAGAGGAAAGCCTTCCCAAAGGGCATCTTTCCTTTACATGACTGAATAGGCACTTAGGACAATGTACAGAAGTGTCTTCCAGAAGTCCTTGTCCATCTTGAGCAGGATACCTGTTACAAGGGTCCCAGGCACACAGAGCTCACCTCCACAGCTTGATCTGCATATCCCAACAGCAGCAGCTATATTTCTTGTACTTGTTTGGAGTGTGAGGATGAACCCCTGGCTGCCAGGGGGTCAAAAGCACAGAGCAAAGCACAGTATTCGTAAGTGACTAGAAACCTTCTTAAACTCCTCTTATCCGGCAGCAAGTCTTCCTCCTTTCCCCTCTCCCCCTTCCAGGGGGATATGAAAGGGCAGTGAAGCTGCTTTTAGCTCATTCAAAGGGAAAGAGGATGCTTCAAGTGGTATTTCAGGTACTGTTCCCCAGTAATATCTGCAACCGGCCACAATCATAAGGGTTGTAGGAAAGTTAATAGACCCAGAACTATCTCACCTGGGGACTTGCTGAAGGAAGAGCTGGTAGCCCACAGTGTTCTTTCCATAGTCAATCTGCTTCTGCCTCCTCTGCAGGACAACCTCATCCCTCTCAACATCTGATCTGGGAAGGGAGCAGCCAGCACTAAGACATGGCAGGAGAGATGCTGCAGGCACAGCCCCCAAGTGCCAACCTGGACATTGAGCAGGATTCTCTTGGGATGCCTGGCCTCGTACCAACGCTTGTCACGTTCACAGCAGAGGAAAAGGGCTCCAACAACAAGGCCTGTCCCAAGCAAGAGGAAATCTGTTCAGCTGAAGGGGCTCTGCAAATTAGGTCATTCATTACCCAAAGTGCTGGAGGAATTGCAGGTAGCCCACGGGCAGAACCGCAGAACCACGGTTCCCTTCCCCCCCCCCCCCGGCGATCAGGGACCCTCTGGCTCTTACAACAGCTCTAGCACCGGGCGGGCACCGGGCGGACCGGCGCAGCCGCGACCCTTCTCCTCACGCTGCCTGACGCCTCACCTGCGCGCGCCCACCCTTTACGCGCCGCAGGCCGCGCCCCCCTACGCCGAGGGCGGTGATTGGCTCGCTAAGTACGCCGAGCCCTCTGGCAAGCAGAACGCCCCGCCCACGAGACTAACGGCCTCTTGAGCGGCGCACTGTCCTCCAGTCACGTGGTCGCGACTCAACCGGAACGCCGCTCTCCGAGCGTGCCGCCCGGCCGCACCGACCGCCCTCTGGCGGCGGCGGCCGCCGTTGGGCCGGGGTCCGGGCCGCTGTGCGCGTTCGAGCGCGGCGGTGCCGCGGTGGTGGCGGTGGAGACGGGGCAGGGGCAGGGGCAGGGGCAGGGGCAGGGGCAGGGGCAGGGGCAGGGCAGGGGCAGGGGCAGGGGCAGGCGGCGGCGCATGGCCGGGGCCAGGGCCAGGACGCCGCGCCCTCGGGGCGGGCAGGGTCCGCGCCTCGGCCTGCGCGCCCGCTGCGGGCTGCTGCTGAGCCTGCCGCGGGAGGCCGGCCGCTCGCTGCCCGGCAGCCCGCAGCGGCTCTGCGTGCCCCTCGCCGGCCTGGCCCGCGGCTTCCGCCGCCTCAGCACCGTGCCCGGGTGAGAGCCGGGGGCCGCGGGCGGGCGGGTCTCGGGCCACGGCGGGGCCGCGCTGACGCCGCCGTGCCTCTTAGGGCCTCCCCCCCGCGCCGCCCGGAGCGGTCAGGCCCGAGCGCCGCCGAGCCGCCCGCCCCCGGTGTCGCCGGGATCCCTGGCGGCGGCGGGCGCGGAGCCCGGCGGCGCGTCCCCGCCTGACGTCTCCCCCCGCCGCCGGCAGGCTGGGCGGCCTCGCCGCGGGGCCGGGACGGCTCGTAAGGCGGGCGGGGGCGGGCCCCGGGCTGCTGCCCTGGCTCCGGGCTTAGGGCTTCCCCGACGGCGGGGCGGCTCGGCTGTGGCCCCTTCGCGCAACCCCCAGCCCAGCGTGCTGACGAGACGGACCAGTTTTAAGAGCCTGCGATTTAGCGTGGGAAATGGCCGCACTGCCCTCTTCCAGATAATTGGGCCTGAGCCTGGCGAGTTGAGCCGACCGGCTCCGACGGTTTGGCATGGGTTCTGAGGTGGTATGTAGTAAGAAAGAAAATCATCGAGGTAAAGAAATACTGATGCTAATTGAGAGTTAATCGTCATACACAATGAGCTTGTGTGTTCTGCTTTACAGCTAAGTTACCTGTCACCACAGAGCTCCTGACAATTAAAAAAGGCAAGAAATGGGGGTGATGACAGTAGAGTTAAAAAAGAAAATACTGCTTTTCTGTTAGAATTCCGTTAGGTGCCAGAGTAAAATGAATTGCAGTCTACCAGGCATGTATGTTCTAACTTTCTCCTGCCCTATGAAGTAATACTTTTGAAGGCTGTGATTCTCAGAAGATGTGTCCATATTCATTTATCAGCTCCTGTCTAACAAAACGCACCTGAGAGCAAGAGAGCCTGAAGATCGTGCTCGCTAGGAAGAGAGTTTCACCTTTTCTGCATGTCCTCTAGAGATGGTAGAAATAAACACAGCACTGTCCCTAGCAGTGTTTTCTGGACACCGCTCTGTGCATGCTTGTCCGTAAGGGCTGAGGTGACCCACAGCGCAGCCCTGCCGTGCACCCAGCGGGGCTCCGTCCAGGGCTCCTGGGCACGGTGCAAGGACGGGACCCAGCAGGCAGCCACGGCCACGACCTGGTGCAGCCAATGGCTTTTCCAGCACGTCTCACTCCTAGGAAAAGGGGATTCGGACAGGTCTCTCCCGAGAGATGGCACAAACAGAAGCTGCAGAGCCCTGCAGAGTACCTGACGTTCCTGAGCTGCCTTAGGCCTGCATGAGGGGATTTTTTTTCACCCCAGGGCATTAGGTGGGCTACAGACTCCAGTATGGTAGCCCCTGTGTATGTGTGTTCATCAAGACGAGATGGTGCTGTACTCCTTTGTGTTACTCCCAGCTATCCTGCCTCCCCAGCCATGTGACCTGCCACTGAGCAGGGCCCTGGGGATCTAGCTAGAACATCTTCCATTTTATTACAAATTATCTAGATTGTTGGGGTAAAAGAGGTGCATGAGCATACCTGCGATGGTGCCTCAGCTATTGGCACAGCTTCCCTTCAGCATGAGTTAGTTAAAAAAAACACCACCACAACAGTGTCTGTATGCTGCTACTAAAAAAAAAAAATTGGACAGCTTTACCCATTTGACTTGCATGCAAAATCTCAGAGGCAAGCGTTACCTTCTCACCTATTAGCCAAACAGCCGTAGTGTTCTGGAGCACAATTGCGTATGGCACATGGAGTCTCCCTTTACATTTATGCTGACTGATCTTCACCTCTGTATAAAAAGTCTCAGTTAAAACCTCTCTGAGCGCAGTGAGGTATCCTCCTGGACTGTCAACAGTATCTTGCTGATAGCTCTTAGGGCAAGTACTTTGTTGGATGCTTAAAAAGAACACGAGGGATAGGAGGGAAGAGGGGGGTTTTCTGGGGACAGACAAAGAAATTGGAAATCCTAGAAACCTTGTTGCCAGGGGCAGAACTAGTAGAGAAAGCCTCGTCCATCTGGACACAGCAGCTCTATGCTGTGGTCCAAAGTCCTGCCATGTGGGAGCGGCTCGTACCTGGGTCTTTCCTGGTAGTCTCTAAAGCACCTAATGCTGCTGATAAGATGCAAAGTAAACAGCCCCTGTGCTGCTGCCCTGCCGTGTGCCCATCTCTTTTACAAGCAAAGCAGAGAAAATGTACAGGAGTGATTAAAATAAAAACCTACCGCAAGCAGCTGGAGCCTGCTGCCTCCGATTCTGTCTTCCACAGCAGTGAAAAGTAGTGACGGTGGCAGCAGGGTGGGACCGCTGATCTTTGCTTCCTAATGTGCCGTGGAGTCCCCTGCCTCATGGCTTGAATGAATGGAAACCCAGTCCATTTCATTGCGGAAAGCAGCGGTAGGGCTGCTACCGAATCAAGGGGAAATAATCTAATACATGTTCTGTAACTTGATTGCTCTCGTACCTGTTTAAGTACCTTGCCAACCTACAGGAACAGTAAAATCTTGTTTTCAGTTCCATTACTTTTCTGTCTGTTATCATGTTCAGTATAGTAGGTGCCTCTGAACAGCTGCTACCCTAAGGCCTGGGTCTGTCTTGCCACTGCCAGATCCACTGTCCGGCATGCTAATTTAGCTTCACTTGAGACAAGGAGAGAGCAAGTAGCTGCTCTGACAATATGCATCATGGATATACCAGGATCAGAACAATGGGCTGACAGTGCATCACTTAAATGTCTTTGAATCAAAATCTAGTGTAATGCATTATTAAAGCTACTTACTTTTTCTATGTTATTGTCTCTGAAAAAATTTAGACTTAAGGTAGCAGAGCAGTGCTGTTCTAAGGAGCTCCTTTCTTCTCTTGAAGAAATATTTTGGCTTTCCTTTTACATATAATTTTTCCTCTGAGCTGCTCATGACTTGGATTGCTTCTGAATCTGTCATCCAAGCACGCGCACACTAACCATTGCCTTGACTAGTTGGTGGGAAGGGACTTACAGAGTCTGTAATCCAAAACCTGTGTGCTAGGCAGTACTACCACCAACACAAGAGCAAGTCAGCTGTGGCTTTTTCTACAAGTTTGGATACAGACTCCAACATGTCTCCGGATAACCTAGCACTGCACCGACTTCTTAGCAAAGAAGTTTTTCATAGTATCCAGCCTGAACAACCCAAGCTAGAAATTGTGGCCATCATCACTTATATCACCTGCCATTGCCAACATGAGTTTGGGTTTGTCGCCTTTGCAGCTCACCTTCAAGTAGCTGTAGGCTGATATAGATCGCCTCTGAAACTCCTCTTTGCCAAGCAAACAAGCCCAGCTCTGTTAACCTCTTTGTACGTCACATGCTACCGCCTGGGTGGCCCTCCACTGGACCCTCCCTAGTTCTTCCGCATCCCTCTTGAACTTCAGGGGTAAGGAACTCCACACAGCCGTCCGGGTGGCCAGACCACTGCTAAGCAGACAGGAATAACTTCCTTCAGTCTCTGGCCATCTTCTTCCTAATACAGTGTGGTGTGGGGGTTGTCTTATTCAGGCTCAGAGCTTACTGGTATCCATGGCAACTTCCAGGTCCTTTCAGTGGGGCTGCCCCTCAGCCAGTCAGTCCCCAGCCAGAACAGATGCGTGGGGTCACCCTGCCCTGTTACAGAACTCCACTGTTGTTCAGCATGTCAGTTGCTCACCCTAAATTATTATCATCGTAAATTTACTAATTCCTTTTTCCTGTAGGATGACCTACAGACAGTTATTCTCACCAAAGATACAGTCTATCCATTAAGCTATATGACTTTTTGTACCTATCCAGACAGACACCTAAATGTCTCTGATCTTCCTGCTTCCTGAACCACACTGAGGCTAAAATACAAGAGCAGCTTTGAATGCGTTATTCACAGGAACAAAAGAATAAAACTGTCTGAGCCAGAAGTGGCCAAATACCACAGGTACTGAAGCAGAAAACTATGGGTAGCTGCTATGGATGTCAAACCCCTGAACCTTCTTTGGCAATGAGCAGCCAGAGCTGTTCAGGGCACTAGCACTCATGCTAGGAAATGGAAGAGGTTTTTATTTGGTTTTCTATGAATATAGACATTAACTTCTGCTGGGCTGTTTGCATTAGGTTAATATTTCTGTAGTGTACAGGTGTTAATATGAGCTGTGAGTGTCTGCTGTCTGTCTCTAGCCCTGTAAAGAGCAGAGTGTGGCGCTGTAAATATTAGCCCAGGCAGAGAAGTGTTTGCACAGCCCTCCTCTGTGCTGCCTCCTGCAGTAGTACTCTGATAGTACTCCTTACAAATGACCCAGGCTCAGCTGTCAGAGCCTCAGCATTGCACAGTAACACGCTCTGGTTTTGACTCAAGAAGGGTTGTCGTGATCAAATCCTGAAAAAAGCAGCAGAAAGACCAGTGTGCTATAATCTTCGTAAGATTAGTACTACACAAAATAAGGTACAACTAAGTAACTCAGCACATACTGCAAACAAAATACTTGCTTGGTCAAACCCGCTCTTCACTGACTGTGGCAGTCGCAGATGTAGAGAAGAAACGCCTAGCACATCACTGGAACTGCTACGTGCTTTAATACAGTGATATACAGTCATTTCAGAGGGAAACTAATGATTTGTGCTCTCGATTTGTTCAAAAGGGCTCCCCAGTAGTGGAAAGGACTGTCCATCGCCAAGAGGAAACTGAAACTATCCTCCTGCAGATACTGTAGGGATCTTCCTGCCACCAAAGAGAGGAACAACTAATGAGGAAACAGCACCAGCACGGTGAATGGATTTCTTGTTTCACAGAGGATCCTGCGTGCACCTCACACACAGTCTGTGATAAGACATAACATAGATATGGCCTGCCATGTGCCCAAACCTGCTGAATGAGTTCTTAATGTGTTAGAGGAAAAACTTGCATGCACTGTATCAAGTCCTTTATAGCCTGAAAACAATATGACGAAGATGAACTGCGATGGCTCCAATGAATTTCAAGAACATGAGGTTTGGTGCTAATATTTTCCATTAGAGGCAACTGGACTGTAATCTGCACTGCAAGGACCACAGGATCCAGACTCATGAATGATAAAACAAAATGAAAAGCAGAGTAAGGCAGTATTCCAGGGGGAGGAGGTGGGGCGGTGCGGGGAGGAAATGTACAAAGCTGTACTGGTCATGCTGCCTCTAATGTACCAAGAGGGAGAGGGAGTTCCTACGACTGCTGTAAAAGCAGTTGCTCTCTTTGGCTAATGATTCTCAGTGTAACACTCAAAACCACACAACCTCCGTGAGGACGAAATAATGATGAATCAGACAATGCAAACCTGATACCTGATCACCTTGCATACAGCTGTCCTCTTCGATCCCAATGCACATCAGGCAGAGCAGCATTTACCTCCGAGAATAAAAGCAGAGGAAGATGGTTCACTCCAGAGTCAGAGCGCAAGTTCTATTTTTATGGGATTCAGTAGAAAGGAACTGCAGCTCTGTAATAACATTGGCTCTGGTTCTGTAAGGTAACTGATTGCCTACTTGACCATGACAGACTACTTCACTGAATGTTTCCCTCAGCTCTTTTGAAGTGACAGCCCATCGCTCATATATGTGCAGGGATGACACCCTCCAACCAGTTGCTGAGGAGCAAACTCTCTTTAGACGCTAGGAAAAGAGTGTGATCACATGAATGTGACTGCATAGCTCTGGACTCAAATAATTTGCATGCAAATTTACTTCCTTGATGAGTTGGGCAACTCTGTGCCTCAAGGTCCCATGTGTAAATGGTAACAGTTCTCACAAGCTTGTGTTTAAGTGAGTGTGTTTAAGTACTTAAGTGATGATACACCACCCAGGTACTGCTTAGCCTTATGGATAGAATGGTGCTTACTGCAGTAGGTATTGACAAGTTGCTATGGACAAATCTGCCAGTACAAGAAGAAAAGGAACAAGGTGTCCAATTTTTGCATGTGTTTAATCCCCATGCAACCTTGATGCACAAGGTTAACATTTCAATTTTGCATAAAATAAAATACTGGCAAAGATCTGACAAGAACTTACTTACTATGAGCCTTAGTCACATATCTATTTCATAGAATCATAGAATCGTTTAGGTTGGAAAAGACCTTTAAGATCATGGAGTCGAACCGTTAACCTAGCACTGCCAAGTCCACCATTAAACCACATCCCTAAGTGCCACATCTACACGTCTTCTAAATACCTCCAGGGATGGTGACTCAACCACTTCCCTGGGCAGCCTGTTCCAATGCTTGACAACTCTTTCGGTGAAGAAATTTTTCCTAATATCCAATCTAAACCTCCCCTGGCACAACTTGAGGCCATTTCCTCTTGTCCTCTCTCTTGTTACTTGGGAGAAGAGACCGACCCTCACCTCGCTACAACCTCCTTTCAGGTAGTTGTAGAGAGCGATGAGGTCTCCCCTCAGCCTCCTTTTCTCCAGACTAAACAACCGCAGTTCCCTCAGCCGCTCCTCATAAGACCTGTTCTCCAGACCCTTCACCAGCTTCGTTGCTCTCCTTTGGACGCGCTCCAGCACCTCAATGTCTTTCTTGCAGTGAGGGGCCCAAAACTGAACACAGCATTCCAGGAGCGGCCTCACCAGTGCCGAGCACAGGGGGACGATCACTGCCCCAGTCCTGCTGGCCACACTATTGCTGACACGAGCCAGGATGCTGTTGGCCTTCTTGGCCACCTGGGCACACTGCTGGCTCATCTTCAGCTGGCTGTTGACCAACACCCCCAGGTCCTTTTCTGCCGGGCAGCTTTCCAGCCACTCTTCCCCAAGCCCGTAGCGTTGCATGGGGTTGTTGTGACCCAAGTGCAGGACCCAGCACTGAGCCTTGTTGAACCTCATACAATTGGCCTCGGCCCATCGCTCCAGCCTGTCCAGATCCCTCTGCAGAGCCTTCCTACCCTCAAGCAGATCAACGCTTCTGCCCAACTTGGTGTCATCTGTCATCACAGGACCTGCTGACATCACTAACCCCGAATCAGCCAGGACCTGTATGAACCTGCAAAGAGCAACAAAGATAACATAAACCATGGAACTGGTGCTAAAAGCTGAGGAAATCAGATCAGAGTTGATCACTGTTTCTGCAGCTGTTGGAGAAGGTCAAAGGCCTGGACCTTGCACAGAATTAGAGAAACTGATTCCTGAGATATTATACATTACACTGGTAGATGACCCCCACAGGTCAGAGCTGGCCTATACAATTTCAAATGGAAAGAGTGATGAAAGCTCTGGTCGTGAGAGACTGGTAATTATCCAACTCTCTGAGACCTGTAATGAAGTTACAGTGCTGCTCTGCATGTGTGTGGGGAGGGAGGAATAACCAAATAACCTTGTATGTCAGGGGTCCCAGGCAAAGATACATACAAGCGTGCAAAAATCGAGAAAGGGACCATTCCGCTGCAGTCATAGGCTGTGCTGACTAGTGAAGCGTAGTGAATTGGCCAACCTTCACCAGACATTGAGTGAGGGTTCCTCTACCTGGCCACTTGCCAAGGCAACCTGAAAACACTGCTACAGCATTCAGCTTTAACATGGAAGGAAGAATTTTCCCTTTCCTTTTTTACCTGCTGCAGGGCATAATTCAAAGCTGAGTAATGAATCATTTCAGTGGGCTTTGGGTGAAGATTTATAATCACAGAATCAGAAAAACAGTCTGGAAAGGAACTTGAAAGATCCTCTAAACTATTCTCTCGTACCAAGCTGGACTGACCTGTCTAGAGCTGTTCTTAAAGATCCCCAGTACATATGATCTCTTCTTTTTCTTCCCTCCCCATAAAAGTTATTATCTTGTTGTAGAAGAAATTGTATTGGTCCTTGGCAAATCCATCT
This sequence comes from Gymnogyps californianus, assembly GCF_018139145.2. Taxonomy (NCBI): domain Eukaryota; kingdom Metazoa; phylum Chordata; class Aves; order Accipitriformes; family Cathartidae; genus Gymnogyps; species Gymnogyps californianus. The sequence goes on along the minus strand of NC_059484.1, from coordinate 21,899,631 downwards.
GGGAGACAAATAGCAAGCCTGTTATTTTCCACATGCTAACAGATTATGCATTCCAGAATTTTCCTAGAGCTTGACGTTAAGATTGTTTATATTCTTTTCTTTCTCAAGGCACACACACTGTTTTCTCTTCTCCAGGCTTTTCTCCTGTGAGATGTTGGCTATCAATTCACTGAGTTTACTGAAATCTGTCTTTGCTTAGGAGAAGCGTAAAAACAGCAAAATAGAAACAACAGACTAAGGATCACAGACTGACAACCACTACCATCCAAATTGCCCTTTACACTAACATTCTCAAAAAGCTATACCTGTCAGCTACAATCAGGGCTAGCAGAGCTTCCCCTCCTGTGGTTGTCATCATCTTCTGTACCAAGAAAGCCAGTAACACGTTCCACAAACTTCCTGTACCACCGGTACTCCTGTAACAAGGGATGCCTGGGCAGCAATAATCTCCCACTGCTGTGCACTGGATGATTCTGCTTGGTTTTACTGCCAGGCAGCCTGGAACATAAATGGTAGTGCCCAGTTTTCTTCCCTTTTACAATCACTCAAATCACTTAGAAAAGATCCTCCTACAGTCTTAAAGCAAGTATACAAATCCATGACACAGAAGGCAACATCTCCTCTTCTTCTCCTGCCTGTTATTCCTCACAAGTTGCACACTACTATATTAATATTCCAGCCGTAGTAATCATCCAAACAGGTCTCTACTGTGCCACAGTTATAATTTGGATCATGATTAAAAACTTTCAGATCCACTTGTTTATTCTTATCATTTCTCACAAAAACAGAGAGAAGTTCACAGGACCAAGCCACTTGTTTTTTCACGTCGTCATTATAAGTAAACCTCTTTGCTTCTAGTTTCTCTTCAGTCTAACTACTCTGTTTCCTCCTCCTGAATGGTAACTGCAAACAATTCACTACAAAGTCAAAAAGACTCCATCCCATCCACCATTTTCCTTAAGCTCCTCCAGCTATTGGAGTTTGTTTAGACTTTGAGCCATGGTGAGAATAATTTTTCTCTCCTCCTTAAGCATGAAGTAAGAGCCTCCAGTGTTTGTGGACAACTTGTTCACATTCAGAAGAATTCTCTCACAGCAGCTCCCTGCAGTAAGCAGAAGGGCTAATCTTTTTCAAAACCCAGGAAGAGGAGGTCACCACTGAATTGGATTGCGAATACTTAATGCATTATTTGCACAATTATTACCCTTTCTGTTGGGCTTTTCGGGCAGATGAGGTAGGTCTCTACTTGTGCGAACGATCGACCTACAAAAGGTTTGCCTCATTTTCATATACTAATGTTTGACGTGCACAGGTTGGAGCGTTACTTTTTCACATTGGTTAATTTGACCTTAGGATGCAAACTAAAAAGAAGGATCTGTTCAAAAAGAAGCACAGCTGCCTAAATGCCGGGTAGGCTCTCCGAAATGCCATCCTTAGTGTGGATACAGACAAATAGCTCACTCAAGGCAGAGCCGGCAACAGGTAAGATACTGAAATAAGACCCTTCACAACAAAGCCAATAGGAAGAAGCCAGAAGCTCGCCCATCCCTCCTGCAGACCAGAGAAGCACCAAGGGAGTTAATTCACAAGCCAGTCAGCATCTGTCCCCTCAAAGAACACTCCCTCTGTGCAAAGACGTACTTTCTTCTACCAAAGTACACCGCTGTGGGTGCTCCTCACGGAGCGATCACAGCTTTGCTCTCAGTGCTACGACGGATCAATAAACAAACGAACAAACGTCTTCCACAACCCCTTTCAAACGCGCCCCTTTTGAAACGTCCTGGCGAGTCGTGCCTGGGAAGCGCCTCCCCGCACCGCCTGCCCCGCGGGGCCCAGCAGCTCCCCCGCACGCCCCGGGGACAGCCGCGGCGGGCCGCCCCGCAGCCCCGCCTGCCCCGCCGCCCTACCCCACCCCGCCGCCGGCCCGACGACCGCCCGCCCTCTCCGCCCGCCGCGGCTCTCACCGCAGCCGCGACCCCCGCGGGCGGACGGGCGCGGCGCTCGGCGGGCAGCGCGGCCCCCCCCCCCCCCCCGCCCAGCCGGGTCCCGGGGGCGGGCCGGGCCGGGCCGGGCCGCGGGGCGGCGCTCGCCGCCCGCTCCTCGACGGGGCGGGCCGGGCAGTGCCGGGCCGGGCGGACGGTGCGGAGCCGCGGCGGGGCGGCGGCCGCTCAGACGGCGGTGGGCTGCGCGCAGCATGTGAGCTGCGGCCGCAGCGCTCGGAGCGACCGACCGCCGGCGCCGGGCTCCAGCATGGGGCTCGCCCTGCTGCTGGGGCTGCTCCTCTCCCGAGCCGGTAACAGCGCCCGGAGCGCGGGGCGGCGGGCGGGGCGGGCGCCGGGCTCGGGGCGGACTGCGGAGTGCGGTGGGGCAGGGCGGCGCGTCCCCCGTCCCTCTCCCGGCGGGCGGCGAGCGGCACCCGCGCCGCCGCCCCGAGGGGCCGCCGGCGTCCCGTGCCTGCCGCCGGGCGGCTGCGGGCGGCAGAGGCGGCGCCGGGGCCGCGGGGCCGGCGCTCCCCCCGGTGCTGGGCGCGCCTGCAGCGCGGCCCGGCTCGGGGCGCCCGGCCGCTGCCCGGCTCTCCCTTCCCCGGCCGCCGGCTGCCGCTGCCGCCGCGCTGCCCCGGGCGCACGCCGCGGGGAAGAACCCGCTTTTCAGACCAGGAAAGGCGCGCTGCTGCTTGGACCCGAAGGGTGAATTGCAAACGTGGCTGGGACCGAGCTGGAGGGACGCTCCGGGGAGGGGAGGCGATTGTCCTCGAGGCACGGCTTGAGGCGGCGGCGGGGGACGCCTCGCTCCTCTCACTCGCAGCGGAGCGGGGCAGAGGCCAGGAGCTGATCCCTCAAGGCGGCAGAAAAGGCACAAAGCGGGCGAGCGAGCATCTGCTCTGGCTGGACCTGCCTTAACAGATCCTTGCTGTACCTCTCTCACACTGACTTTGCTGAGGGCTTTTTTTGATACCTACCCTCCATGCATTCCCCCTCTGAAATGCTTCAGGCTGATGATAGTTTTCTGAGATGAGGCTCGGTTTGCAAAGACCAACCCAAGGAGCTCCTGCAGAGATGCAGCTGTTTGTTCTACTCTGCCTTCTACTACTGCCAAGTCACGAGAGCCGAGGATAGAAATTATTCCTCTTTCCAATTCATCTCTTGTGCAGTCTTCGTGGCTGATGTGACTAGAAATACAGAAATTACGAAGCTGCTCTGAAGCATTCCTAGACCCTGGCTACGGGATGTCAGTGCTTTACACTCAGAAAAAGCTGCAGCTGCTGAATATCACAATAACTACTATAAAAATGGGCTGTTGCACCGAGACCTCAGTAGCACTTGCAGCCACATGGTTACAATAGATTTCCCACAATTTTCCATGTCCAAATACAAATGCTTCTTTGATAACTGTGCTTAATAAAGGAAAGGTTTCCCTTCTGCAATCATCCTCTCTTTCAATAGCGTGGTGAACCAGGGGCATCAAAACAATACATATATATGTATATGACAGGACGTGGAGTGAAAAGGGAAAATAAAGGGATATTGTATTACCTATCCCTTTTTTCTAAAGTATAAATAATCATAGTCTGTGAATTGATTATTACCTTTTAACCTTTTTTTTTTTTTTAAACTACAGAAGGGACTCCCATACACATGCATCTTTAACATGTTCTGCAACCTAGACCATAGGTCTAGGAAAGAATTAGCTTTCTCATTCTTTCACGTTATTATCTGGAATACTAAGATAAGGTTTTAAAAAATGAAACAACATGTCAAGTATTAGGGCTTAAGACAATGCATAGCTATTAGATGATGTCTGTAGGGTAGGACTGTTTTAAATTTGAGGTTTACAGCAGCTTCACCTGAAGCATCTGGTACAGGCCTGTGGTAGAAACACAGTCCATCCACTTATACCCAGCTCTGCTCTACCCCGGCAATTACCGTATCACTTTAAAGTTTTAAAAATGTCACTTCAAGCTCAGGTGCTTGCTGAGCAGAATTCTTAAGGCTAAGAAAGTGCATCCCATCCTTTTATGAACTTCCTACAACAGCTGCTGCAAGCCACTGTTGGAGATGGGATACTTGGGGAGATGGTACTTTGGTCTGGCCTGGTGGGGTAGATCCGTTCGCTCAGTTTAGGGTTGCAAAAGCTGCTGGAGAGAATGGACCGATTTGCTATTGGGAATTTGCACTGATTGCAGCCTTACAGGATGTAATCACACTCTGAATGTTCATTAAGGTTGCGCCTAGGTGTAATGCCTAACCAAAACCCACTGTTCTGCATTTCTGATGAGAGATTTGGTTTTCAGGGAGCTTACAAAGTCATACAGTCTCTACATAACAGCTAGGTGAACAACAAAGTACAGTAAGTAGCTAGAAAAGCAAAGAAATTTGTACAAGTGAGACAGAGACACCTAGATGGCATTACCAGGCTATAGGAAAAGTAGAAAGTTTGAGAAGCAGACTAGCATAGAATTATGCAGCCTACTGCTTACAGCAAATAAACTGATGAAGCCAGCAAAAGTGAGGGAAGTAGGAGAACAAATTAGATGGTGAAGATGGTATACCAGGTAATATGAGCTGTACCAAGATTTTTTTCTAATCTGTAGTGAAGGCAGACAGAAATAGTACTACTGCATCTCCTGAACAAGAGAATGATAGGTAAGATCATGTACCCAAAGAACATTAAGGGTAGATGTAAGGCTCAGCACAGTCATTTCCTAAAACCAGCCAAGCAATATTGTCCTGAAGGGAAGAAACATACTGGCCTATATATAAATTTTATTAGCAGTCTTGTTCCAGGTCTTCATTGTACTTCTACTGTAAACACAGATTCATATACTACAGAAATGAAGAAAGATCACGGACTGAATTCACCTGCCTGTGAGAACCTTATGCCAGGTATCACCCCAGTATTAGCCATAGGAGACAACAGTCCATATAAAAAATTTAAAAAGCTGAAAAAAAAGTCTAGTTTTAAAGACTACATTGTTAGATTGAGATTATTTAATACTTCCACATAAGGTGGTGCATGTGTGTGTGTGTATATATATATATCATCAATGCATGTGTTATGCAAATATACACACACAGAGATATAGTCAGAGTTCACAATCAACCAACAGGTGAAAGCCGGCAGGCCAAGCCTGCATCCCAGCATTTTTGGCAGGGGTTTCAGGGACTCGGTTCTATATACTTAAATTGATTGCATATCAGCACTTCTGTGTGAAGCTACTTGCATCTTATGTTAAGGATTTATTCTATTAGGCAAAAAATATGCATTCTTATTCTTAAGTTTCCAAGCTCAGTGAAGCAGTTGTTTTTACACCCTACAAATGGCGTTCTCAGTACATCTCTTAATGACCAGTATATACTTTAGCAATGGCAGCAGCACTGACTCACAGCACACAGTATGGTGTCACTGTGTGCTTATTGCACTGCAGTTTTCATTGCCCAGATAGAAGAGCTTCTTCAAAGCAGGCCTCAGCAACACCAAGGTTTCCACACGGATTTACTACTCCATAACATACAGAGCTGTCCGGGATCCTGGCCACGTTGAAAGAGTTAAGGGTGATTAAAAAAAGGTTTATTAAACAAAATTATTTTTGAGACTTTTTTTTTAACCTTTTGTTCCCTCTTTCATACGTGAATAGTCATCCTTTTGTTTCTAAATGGAGACAGCTCTTGTTCCTTACTACTCCATATGAAAGACCGCAACCTGTTCTGCCTCTTGAGAGGAGTCCTTACTAAATATAGGATGCCTACAGAACAATGACAAGGTGCTTGTGTGGCATCCGTCGTGATTGTGATCCTAACAGTCTTTTCCCTACTTGACCAGGAGACCTCCTGGCTCTGCCAAGGAGCGACTGCATAGCAGCAGAACAGCTGTGCCTCTCGGACTCTGCCTGCAATGCTACCTACAGGATCCTGGAAAACTGCGCCCTGGCTAAGACTCGCTTCCTTCCGCTGGATCACGACAGCAGGGTCAGATGTCTGAACGCAGAGCTAGACCTCGGAAACAGCTCTTTGCTGCACTGCAAGTGTCACCGGCGCATGAAGAGACAGGAGCACTGCTTACGTGTTTTCTGGACCGTTCACTCCAGCGTGACAGATGGTGAGATGAAATAATATGAGTTTACAAGGTACTAGGTAAGGCTCACCCCTGCCCCCATCTGAAAACAACTGCGAAAGGCCACTTCCCAACACTGCAGGTATCACTTTGGAACCACATCTCCTAGTGAAGAGACCTCATTACTGCTCTGTTTGGTAAGCAGAGAAAGCTGATCTGGTCTGGGACCGGCCCTTCAAATACACCAGGGACCCTAAGAGTCAGAGATGGCTACTCTGAGGCAGTTCGATTTAGTGCTGTGAGGGTAGACCGCTGTGAAAATCGCCTCAAAATGGTCACGTCTGTCCGTCACTGAAAACGGACGTGTGATTATGACACACACTGTAATGGCATCCTTGAGCATGCTGCTTCTTTCCAGCTTTAGTGGGATGCTTCTGCTTTGCCTCCCACTAAAGACCGCCTGTGCTGCACATCTCCTCACTAGTACTGAGGCTGAAAAAAACCCAGATGTCAACATAGACCAAATTCCAGCCAGAGGAAGTCTGATGACAAAATGTAGTGCTGTTTTTACACAGTAATACCTTTGCATCTCCAGCAGAACCATTCTTGGCATTTGGCTTTGAGGAAGACAGAGCAACTCTGAACTCCAGCCTGAGGAAACAGCCAGGCACAAATAAGAAAAAAAAATCAATTAAGAAAGAAGGAAAAAAAAAAAAAAAAAAAAAAGCTGGTCACAAAGCATTTCTCCCACTGCATAAAATATCTTGTATCTTGCCTAGGTTATTTCAATTTGGAGACCTCTCCCTATGAGAATCCAGCAAATGAAGAACACTGGAAGACAGATTATAATAAACTGGCAGCTCTGTTATCAGGTAAGGATTGTAATGGTTACATGATATAATGCTGCCCTTTCTTATCTTTTCAGGGGCTGAAAATTATTAAGAAGAACAATTTGGGGTAATGGCCCCTTTAATCAGAGGAACACCTGCTCTGGATACTTGCCTAAATTTGTTCCCCCTACCAAGCGCAAATATAGCCACAGATCCAGGCCTATGGAACAGGGAATAACCCACAATGATGCATTCTCTGAAACAAACACCCTAACATGAACCAATAAAAAATACGATTTTGTAACTAGTATAACTGCAATGTCATACTACAGGCATGTAGCAGGACTAATTTGCTTTGTTCTTTTTGATGTTCCCAATCTGACCATCAAGTAAGGGCTACTCCTGTTTCCACACAGAATCTCTTCTGGAGACTTGCTTCATTGTTTCTGGGTTTCTTTTGGCTTTATAGGCTCACAGTTAGCAGGAGATGCAACAAATCCATGCCTGAAAGCAACTCATATCTGTAATCTGAGCAAGAAGTGTGTTCGTCTGCGCACAGACTATGCCTCCATCTGCACCAAAGGAGCAGGAAGTGAAGACCTGTGTGACCGTCGCAAATGCCACAGAGGGCTAAGGAATTTCTTTGAGAAAGTCCCTGAGGATTTCACCAAAAGGATCCTATTCTGTCCGTGTCAAGATGAACTTTGTGGAGAACGACGCCGGAAAACTATTGTTCCCGATTGTTCCTTCCGGTATAACACCAAACCCAACTGCCTCTGGCTTCTGGACTCCTGCTTGGAAGACCATATCTGCAAGTAGGTCTGGCAGCAGCGGACGTTAGCCAAGAGAAGAGAACAGCATAGACACTGATAGTCTCATTTTCCTTCCTACAGATCCCGGCTGGCTGACTTCCAGCAAAATTGTCAACCTGCAGACATGTCTCCAGGTGGTTGCTCTCAGCACAACCATGCTGCGTGCCTGCAGGCCTACATGGGGATGATTGGTAAGTGATATCCACGGGAACATACAGGGTGGATGCTTTCAGGCCACAAACTTGCAGGCACACTCTGACGCTGTGAAGGACCATCTCACTCTCCTGCAGGAGATAGCGCTCAGTATACCAATGAATATGCCTTAGCCTAATTGATGCTAGTGCTCCCTCTTGCTTCTGAGGTAAATGCAGCCCAAAGAGAGCTCTTCCATGGCAGTTATCACTCTACTTTGTCCCATCCTCTGCTGTCAAATCAGCAGCACTTGCCTGAGAATTCTGGACACCTGTTTGCATCATCAGCTGGTGCAAAGTGCTCTAAATGCCTGACCAGCAGGGCTCTCGGGGCCTGTATGAACTCAGTCATTCCTGCTGCAGGAGTTACATCCCATCACAGCAGCGATTAAACATGACATTCCCTCACTGCCTGACTTTTAGACTGCTCATGGTTTGTTAGTGTTGTACACACTGTCTTCTCAGAGCCAGCCAGAACATGGCCCTACCAGCTGTTAGAAGGAAGGTTGTCTTTGGTTTTAGGTATTCACTACCAACCTGCTAATACTTTTTCAGAGTGGCTCAAAAGAGGAGCTGTAAAGAGCAGCAGCATCTCAGAAGCTGTAAATCTAGATTATACCTTCCGGTTTTCCAGATGTCTTTGCTGGTTTTGTGCTAAATGAACTCTGGCTGAATGGCACGCTACAGGTGTGCAGCATTTGTTTGGCAAAAGGCGTTTGGCCACACGGTTTTGCCAGCTACACAAGAAGTAAGAGCACCTTTTGCTGCCATATACCAGTACCGCAGTTGAGTCCCTGCAGATGCTTCACATCCTTCAATCTAATGCTTGCACCAGCTTCAGTTATCAGTATACCTCACCATCAGATTGCTACCCCTGACTCAGGCAATCTCCACACTTTCTCACAGCCCAGCAGACTTCATGTAGATTCACCAGGCCTGGGTCACCTCGCAGGGGCTCCTGACCTCCCCTGCGTAACGTGCATATCACAATGGAAGGCTTCTGCCTCCAGGGCAGCATTCCCTTTAGTGTAACAGGACTCATGATGCTTCTTTCATTTGGTGAAGTAAATCCTGATTCCAGTTTCTGGGGGTTTGGGACAGGCACGCCCATGACACCCAACTATGTCAGTAACTCCAGTGTGGAGGTCTCCCTGTGGTGTACCTGTGAGAGCAGCGGCAACCAGAAGGAGAAGTGTGACCAGATACTCGGCATGTTTGAGAGCAACAAATGCCTTGGTAAGCATCAATCATGTCACAGAATCAGAGAAACAGCTCAGCACAAGGAAATTCAAATCCTGTTGATTTCAAGATCCTACGGTGCATTGCTCTTGCATATAGTTCTGTCGTCTTCTGCAGTTTCTCCATGATCTCCTATCCAACGTATAGGACCAGCCTGGATCTGCTGTCAGAAGTGTTTCTGTATCTTTTGGCAACACTTCTGTTCATCTCAAACACCACGAAGCTATTTCCAAACTGCATTCAAATGAAGGGGTTGCAAAAAAATCACAAGGGGAGGTCAGACATGCTGTATCCATAGGTTGCTGAGTAACCACGTCAGTGCACCAGGATTATGGGGTTGGGGTTCCTCTCCTCCCCCTCCTTTCCTATGCTCGCCTTTGTCCCTCACTTACTTGGCCAAGATAAGTAGCTCCTGACACAGCCCCTGTTATTAGATTCAGCAGCATAGCAGTTACAAAAATCCTGTTACATGCAACTGTGTAATCCTAAATCTGTATTTCTTTTATCTCCCTAGCATTTTAGCAACAGACCTTAATAAGATTTAAATATTTTATGTTTGTAAAAGCTTCCAAAGGATATCAAAGAAACCAGCCAAATAAATGATTAATATTTAAACCTACCTCCTGCTGTGTAGAAAAGCCTTACACCCAGCACTATAGATACACCTACAACCTAAACATCCCATCTGAGATACTACATACCTGTCCCTTACAAAACAGACAGCTGGGAAAGTCCCAGAGGGACCCAAAGGTCCTCAAGTACAGTGCAAATTGGCTTTGCAGCCTGCTCAACTGCACAAGTAAACCCACAAACTAACAGGCCATTCACTGAACAGAGAATATGTATTTTCTAAATCAATGCCACGCAGCCTATGAGTGCATTTCATAAAGTAACTTCCTTAGACTTCTGTTCACTAGACTCAAAGGTGTGCACAAGAAAAGTACAATAAGACTCTTGCTTTACTTCTGTTTGCAGAAAATACTATTTGGTCTCAAATGCACCTGAAGCAGACAGCTCTAGAAAGACAGGAAGACTTATTTTATTCATCTTCCTTAAGCTTCCAAGGAGACAGTGCCAGCGCATCTCTTGCTTCAGAAATGTCCCAGGTATGCATTGCTTTGTTGCCTTCACAAAGCAGCGAGTCAAGTGGCCTACAGACAGTAGCTGAAAAACCTTGGATCTGGAAACAGGTGATTTTGGACATCAAAGCGAGGGATGCCACATGCATGCAGAACCCTGGACCACTTTACCTCAAGCTATTCCTTCCACAGACAAGCAGAAATAGGAGGCTGTGCTGCCTGGCCACAGGAGTTTCCTGTAGTCTCACATTAGTGCTCAGAACTGGAGACTCTGCAGCCAGACGTTTAAGCATAAATGTGTCTAACTGGGATTCATTCCTCCTTTTCCTAGGTGGCTGAAGGGAAGACACAGCGAGACATCTCTGAACACAGCAGTATGCCTATGGCCTCCTCTGTATATTCTGGAGCTGCTATTTTTTGGCCATCTCTGGCTCTGTTCCTGCCCCTGTTGCTGAGCCAACATTAACTTGGCATAAATGGCATCTTTCCATCCCATATTATTAATCTTATTCCATATCCAGGCACCTCCCACTACTGATTTACCTTTGGGAAACAGAAGGCTTCCAGAAAAGAGGAATGGAACAGCCTTAACCCAGAATGGCAGTCACTGAAAACCTCCCCCCAACCAGTTTGCACTGAGCTCTGCAGATATGGTGCCCACCATTGCTTCTGCCATGTTAGCATTTTGAGTAACAGTCAGGCTAATATTCCAGCACAGTATTTTAAAACAAAAGTCAGACTTCTGTCAGAACTTGTGCAGGGTTCAGTTTCGGACTGCAGGGAGGGACCTGACAGCATGTCCTACCACCCCACCTTCTGGAGCTCTTCCTCAGGCATACAGTCGTAGAATGGTTTGGGTTGGAAGGGACCTTTAAAGATCATCTAGTCCAACCCACCTGCCATGGACAGGGACATCTTTCACTAGATCAGGTTGCTCAAAGCCTCATCCAACCTGGCCTTGAACACTTTCACCGAGAGGGCATCCACAACTTTTCTGGGCAACCTGTTGCAGTGTCTCACAACCCTCACTGTAAAAAACTTCTCCTTATGTCCAATCTAAACCTACCCTCTTTCAGTTTAAAACCGTTGCCCCTTGTCCTGTCACTACAAGCCTTGGTAAAAAGTCTCTCTCTCTCTTTCTTATGATCCCCCTTTATATATTGAAAGGCCCCAATAAGGTCTCCCCGGAGCCTTCTCTCCTCCAGGCCGAACCATGCCAACTATCTCAACCTTTCTTCATAGGAGAGGTGTTCCAGCCCTCTCATAGTTTTTGTGGCCCTCCTCTGGACCCACTCTAACAGGTCCATGTCTGTCTTGTACTGGGCACCCCAGAGCTGGACGCAGGACTGCAGGTGGGGTGGGGTAGAGTAGAGTAGAGGGGGAGAATTGTCTCTCTCGACCTGCTGGCCACGCTTCTTTTGATGCGGCCCAGGATACGGTTGGCTTTCTGGGCTGAGAGCGCACATTGCTGGCTCGTATCTAATTTTTCATCCACCAGTATCCCCAAGTCCTTCTCTGCAGGGCTGCTCTCAATCCATTCATCCCCCAGTCTGTATTGATATTGGGGATTGTCCCAACGCAGGTGCCGGACCTTGCACTTGGCCTTGTTGAACTTCATGAGGTTCACGTGGGTCCACTCCTCAAGCCTGTCAAGGCACAGAGTACAGCATACCATCCTAAAGAGTTGAAGTCCACGCTCAAGGGTGGGTTGCAAGTAAAGCTCAGTAAACATACACATAAAGTCCCTGGTAAACACCAGTTCTGGATTACCTTCAGTTCCTTTTTCAAATCCATTCTTTTAAGTATACGAAAAATACCATCCCAGATCAAGGGCACTATACTACAGTTTATATTCTTGCTCCTTTCTGTTTTGCCCCTTGCAACCTACTTATATCATCTGTTATCATGGCTAGCACAGGCTTGGGTTTTGTGGGTTAAGATGGATTTCTGTGCTCAACCCCCATAAATTAAGTCTTATCTAGCAAAGGATGACCTTGCCTGGCCTCAGGACAAACCTTCTTAGTAATGCTTAAAGAATGCATATAGCTCATTGAAGCTGTATTGACCACAAAACCCCTGGGACATTCAGTTGCAAAAACCTCTGGGAGCTGCAACTCCCTTGTGCCTCTCCACATACTCAAGTTGTCATTGTCCCCTTCCATGCTGCCAGCCCAATCTCTTCCTCCTCTGCCAAGCTCTATTTCATGACCTGTTTATTCTGAGTGTAAATGTGTGCACTGTGTAACTGCTGTTATTTTGTACTGCCTTTGCCTGTTAAAATGTGGTGTTAAGTGAATATTGATTTCTGAGCATAGGTTAATAGTCCACAGTCAATTGTGTGCAAGAGTTGCCTCATCAGCCAGCCTGCGCTTTCAGGATAGCTAGAAACTCAAAGCAGCTCCTCCATGCACACATGTAGTGCCCCTTGCCCATCCTGTGAGATACAACAGATCTGAACAATATTATACACAGCCAAACAATATTACAATCCTGAATAGATGCAGAACAGGTGGATATTTCTTTTTACCCTGTGCTTTATCTGTTGCCAGGGAAGCACCAGCTAGGTAATATGCTGTGGTTCCTAGTCACTGTCAGGCACCTTATTACAGAATCTTGCATTATCGCATGTATCAGAGTAATTGTCCTTCTGCAGTGTTAATATATCCATTTGAAATTCCAGCCTTCTCTTTGCTTCCTGGGCAGGCAGGGCAAGGAAACCACTGCATGGAGCAGAACCATCTCCTCTGTTGCACAGAGGAGCAACATCATCTTTCCATGCAGTAGGAACAAATATCATGTCTTCTTAATAAAGAGGAGTACAAATGCTGGTATTTCCAATTACCTAGTGAAATATGGCTATTTGGATCAAGACACAGCACTGTTTCCACGTTTGCTACCATTCTTTAATGAAAACAGAGTCCATGATACTATATTATAATATCTACATTAGACCATCCTCTATATGGTGGGACTAGAAAGGTGTCAAGACTCTTGACTGTAGTGTAATAGCATCTGTCATCTCCAGAATTTAGTGGAGAGTGACAGGGAGGAAAAAAAATGTTGTTCTTTCCAATATTCCACAAATCAGTGAAGATATTTGTGAGAACAACAGCGTAGATTTCCCTGAGCCGTCTGTACCACACACACAGTGTACTGCATTCATCTTCCACTCATCTGCACTGCGATCTTTCCCCTTTCCCCACTTTAGTGCTCTAAGACAGGTTGATACGGAAAAAGGTATTAGCATTTTGTTGTTCATATTCACTATGGACCTTTAGCCCCTTACCCCTACTAAGAAGGTTATTGATTGCAACTGCAGCCTCCTGTCAAGTCCTGGATTACATAGGAAAATGCTTGACACTCAGACAAATCCTACTCTAGACTGAAATTAAAGCAAAACATGTCAGTTTGGGTTTGTCTCCAAGTGTCCTATGTCCTTTTCGCATGTACATATGACCTTTATATACATGGCTGCCTCTTAGGCTTGTTCATCAGTAACTGCAAACAAAATTCACCTCTAAATACACCTGCATTCACAGGCGCTCACACTGCTATGAGTACGAACCCATTTTCACTTAGACTTTTGTAACACTGGATCTCCAAATACCAGTTATTCAACTACACAGCATACATGCACGCACAAGTATAACTACTACTAGAAATGTCATGCCAATATCAGTATCAGTTCAGTTCTGTTAGCACCACCGATGTTCAAAGACTGGCACAGTTACCTAAACCCATTCAGAACAGTTCTTACTAACCATACTATAGGGCAATTTACAAAACCCCCTCAACTTCTATTCCCCAGAAACTGGAATACAACATCCTGTGAGTACCTTTGGTCTAAATACAAAAATAATCTAATAAAAATTCTCAATCCCAACAGTCTTAACATTGAGCTCTCAGCAAGCATATACAAGGAGGGAACCTTCTAATTGTTGTAATGTAGATTATTTTTAAAAGCGTAAAATAATGCCAAATCTCACTAATAAAATTTATCTTGCAACTCTAGAAGTCTCCTGCCTTCCTTCGCATTTAATAGAAGCTACACTCCTTGTCTCCTACTGCTGGAGGCATTATGGGAAAGAAATTTAGAGAACAGAGTTAGACAGAATCTCTTACAAAGCAATCTTAACAACTTTTACAGACATCACTCACTGTCAGGTACTTCAGATGTGGCTTCTGGAACTCCGACATAGCTTTAGATCCCTTAACATGGTCTAGTGTAGCATTTACAAAGGGCATTCATATAGTCCTTCTCCAGCAGCGAGCTCAGTCACTGTGTTAGGTAAGTTGTTTATTGTGTGACAAGTGGGAGAACCAATATACATTTCTTGCCCGAAGTCATAAGCAAGGTGATGCCAGAGATAAGCCTTCAATTTGGAAGTCCAAAATTATTGTGTCCTTGCCTCATTAAAATCATTCCCAGTGCCTCCAACAAATGTGTATGTTTCAGTAAGAATCAAGCGACTGCAGTTTTACTTTTAAAGGGGGGCACAATATGTATCGCAGATGAGGAAAAGCTAAGCTTTACTTCAAACAGTTAATTCCTGGCTACAGATCCCTGGCATGCCTTTTAAAATCTGCTGACAATAAAAGGTAACTTCGAGTTGACAAGACAACACTACAGGTTCAGCACCTATAAAGAAAGAAAGTACCTTTTTCAATACATCGTAAAAATCACGAGTCACTCTTTGCTTTACACAAGAACAAGAAGGAAAACTTTCAAAGTAATCCTTGAGGTGTCCGTGAACCAGACAAAGCTTCTGGGGACAACAGCGGAGAAGCGGGAAGCCAACCAGCACCACTGAGCTCAACAGGATCACTCGGCGCTGCCATGGAATCAAAACCAGCCGCTATTCTACAGTTGCTTCCCCCATCGAAACAGATACTGGTAAATACGATCAGAGGCTAATCACTTCTACCTCAGGGATTTTGTGGCTGAGCCTTTCTTCAGATGAGGGAGGGTCGGTTCAGGCTGAGCTTGGGTTAGGCTCTAATGGAAGCTCTTCTTATAGGTGATTAGCTCTCCTCCAGGAAGTCACTTGGTGTTTGGGCTTCTTGCAAACCCCAAGGTTAGCAGAGGTCAGGGGATGCAGCACTTTCTCCAAGTGCCTTCATGAAAATAGCCCCACATACTTTCCATTTACAGCTGATCACCTCCATTATCCTCAGGCTAGGAGGAGGTGATCAGCAATTGTTAAGTGCTTGAATCAGACTAATAGCTCACTGCTAATTCCCCCAGTAATGTGCATCTAAATTCCTGGTAAACAAACTGACTGCTTTTCACACAGAGGGATGAATGCCAAAAGCCTAATATTAGAGCTCTGGAGCTAAAGCTTTTAGAGCAATCCTGTCCACTCAAAGATGTTTAATGACATTATATTATGTACTAAATAATTAGAAAATGAAGGCCCACTTGGAATCAATGGGTTACTGTCTCATTAAGATGAAAAAGGGGCTCTACCCTGTTTTAAACAAGTTTATACTAAAATGGTGTACCTGATAAATGGCGCTGATAACTATGTCTTTACCTTTGGGCAGAACAAGGCAGCCATTAAGCTAGCACAAAATAATTGTGTGATTTTTGGCTCATCTTTCTTCCTATTGGTCCCACCTGTTTTCCTGTAAGGCATGAGATTCAGCTGTTCTTCCCCTCCCACCATCAGATAACAAAATTTATCATGCAACATTCAAATAACTTATCCTGATGGAGAGAAAATCGTCTTTGCCTTTGTTTTATTGCCTGGCCAGAATCACAGAGTTCACACCACAAGATGCTTGAAGAGCTAAGAGATGTAGACTGGAGCCTCTAGAAGCACTATTCAAGAAGAATCACTAGTGAGCTTGAGAACACGGGAGAAGATTAGTTATCTTTGTGTGCAGATAAAAGACGGAGAAGTGTTCTACTATTATCTGACTGAATTAAAATTAATTAGTAAATTAGTCTTCAACTGAATTATGTCTCAGCAACCTTTGATCAAAATATAGAGCAAAATTATAGAAAAGCACTAAACAGAGCAACTGGAACTATGTCTCTAACAATTTTTATTCCACTTTCATTGCACAACACCCACACATTTACTCTGTTGCATATATCATCCCCTTGAAGATAGTGCAAGAATAAAACAGTTAAACAAGACTTCAGTTTTCTTTCTCCTGCCACAACCATCTAGGATTCCACATTCACATCCAAAACTAAATTAAAGATTTTTATCTTTATATTCCTGTCTTCCTCCTTCCAGTATACTGCTCAGGTAAGGAAAACAGAAGTGTTTTCCCATAACGATGCTTCTTGTTCTAAACTGTGACCATTCCTACTCCTAACCTTTTGGCATTTGGTCAGGGAGGAACATTACATGGAAACACCTGCATTGCAACACATACAGAGAGCCAAAATTAAAATTTTGTTTTAGTGACATATTCAGCAAGAAAAAGCTGCAAGCTGTTTTATAATGCTGGAATTGCTGTCGCAGATAAACTCCCCTGGCATCCACATGTGACTAATTTAAACTCCACTGAAATAAAAACATTTATTCCATTATTGTGAGACATATAAACCATAACACATTTGCTCTCAGAAAAAACAAGTATTATGTGACAGATTATACATATGAACTTGTGACTGTGATAACAGGAGATTGGACCTGATGACACAGGAGGTTCCTTGCAGTCTTAAGTCCCTAAACAAAGCAAATTGAAACTTTTCAAAACTATTTTCTGCAATATTTGTCCTATTTTAGTGATTCTGGCTTTGTTCTTATAATATCGGGCATTCCAATGGACTATAGAAAGGGTGATTCCCCCCCAGATTTCTTTTAAAACATCTAGCACTCAACACTTGTAAGCAGAACATAATGTGTTTTCTCCTAAGAAAAGGACACTATTAAAACCAAGCTGACTTCAAACCTACATGCCAGTTTAGAATCCTGCATCAGAGATTTCACCATGGGCTCTTCAAAAAAATGCTAAGGACTTTCAAGAACTTTGGGGTATCAGTTACAATTCAGTGCTTCCTTTTACCTAGGACTACAGGAAAATGGCACATGAGTCAGAATAATGGCAAATGTTTCTTCATAATGGGGCATGTTAATATTCCAGATCATGCACGCTGGATAATTCTGTTCTCTGTGCACCTATTATTGCTTAGCACCATAGTCTCTTATGTGCTTGCAGATTCATACACAACTCGCTCAAGAATTGTTTTAATAAAGGGTGAGCAAAGTGCCACTGTACTCTCCTCCCTTTCACTTTTTTCCCCACCAGTCTACCACTTAAATTACTTTTCCTTCTATTTAAGTTTGCCCATTAGATATTGTCATTATAGGTCACTGAGCCCCACTGCAAGGAACTGAAATTTCTTTAACCATCTACACACAGTTACTTGTTCTGCAGCTTTCCAAACCAGCAGCTTTTTTTTTTTTTTTCCTCTCCCTAAAGAATCTTTTGATTAACTGAAGTCAATTTTGCTAAGTGCTAGTGGCTCTCAGAAGCTTGTTGTGTCAGTGATCCCCAGGGCTCCATTATGTTTTCAGGGCTATAAAACAGGAATTGCTCAGTCTTTTTGTAGAAATGTGAGATTAGCAGCTAATTCTTCCAGCCTCAAGCTCTTTGGATTTCACTCCCATCATTCCAAATCAGAGCACGTGCGTGTCTTATGACAGTTCTAGCAGAAATTAGTTAAGCGATTTCCCATCTTTTTTCTCAATTTCAATCTAGCCTTGTGCAAAATTTTTAATGCACAGGTAGTCCAGGTCCTCAAATACACTACACAACTGATTGCTATTCTACATCCAACTTGGAGCTGCAGTCATATCACATCAGAATCACATTTTTACTGCACTGAACACTTCATTCTTAATATGCAAACACAAATCACAGTGCAAATGGAACAAATAATGGAACTGCAAATCACAGTGCAAATGCAACTTTTATATATATTTTCAGCACAGAAAGGCCCTTAGGCAGAGAGAGATTAAGACTTGTCATTAAGGGATTTACTAAAAAGTTGGGAGTAAAATCTCAGCTGTTTTATTCATACTACACAGGACACACAATCTGTCTACGGGGCTGAAACGCTAACACTAGAAGCTCAAGGTTGGCCTCTGTTCTCAAGCATCACCAAGTTACATCTTCCATCTGGTAAATCAGGCACAATAAAATGGTAAGGAAAGGGAAAAGATGATGAGTTGATCAATTTACTAGATTATTATTAATTTCTTTTTGATCGATCTCAGCTTAGTTAGCAGATCTCACCAGAAATCCTACTATTACTCAGGATAGCATAGTATTACTCAGGTATCCACCTGAGTCTGTATTTTAATTCAGATTTTCAAGCATGAACTTTTTAATTCAGAATCCAGTTGCCTATGTTAAGGCATAACATTTCCAAGACTTAGTGTAACGCCCTGTTTTGAGACCCAAATAATTTTTCTTCTTCAGATGTCTTTTATGTTTTAGTTCTGATTATGATGTCCTCAATCAGCAATGCCACATAGACACAAGTAAAAATAGTCTGCACACTTGCTAATCTAGTAATTCACTTGTGCTTTTGAGATAAAGTTCATATAATCTGATATGTTGTAAAAAAAAATACAAACACAACTTTTCAAACTAAGCTCAATCATATCACATCCTGCTATCACAGAACTCAGCTAACTAAGCAACATGTTCTGTCAAAGGTTACACAACCTTCTGCAACAGAGTATGGTTAATCTTCAGTATTCCTCAAGTACAAACTCCACTTAAGTAGAAGCAGCATCAACTAAAGTGCCTTTAATGTGTCAAGACTTTCTTGCATGTCAGGCCACTTCCCCAGCTAAGGCAGCAAAGCTTCCTGAAGGAACAGATCAAAACTCCGTTCCAATAAAACACCTCTCTTGTATTCTTCTGTTCCCAGCTCTTGAATAAAGCCAGATGCTTGAGGGAGGAGAGAGGAATGAAAAGATCCCTCCCTCTACATGTGAATCACAGAGTAATGATTTTTGGAGAAAAGGCAAACTGAACTGTGGATTTGCATCAATTACTCTGTGATGTGCTCCTTTTAGACCGTCAGCGTCACCTCTACCCAATTGTCCTCATCCCCAGCAGAGGCTGGGCTTTCTGTCTAATAGGAGACTGCATAAATTCTCCGTGAGACTCTTTTCCTCCCAGTTGCTCAGTGCCAACGACTGCAAGTTGGCTTCAGGACTGAGTACACTGGTCTGCCCAGTATCAGCCAGGAACACAAAGATGGAAACCCCAACTCAGACACTTTCTCTGGCCTGTTCCATTTGCTATTTAATACTGATGTCTGATTTGCTTTTTCTCTTCACCCCCGAAAAGAACAGTTAACAAGAGAAAGGCAAAGCAGACTTGGTGAGACCTAGCTGTTTGGAGGCTCCAGAGCTGGGACCACTAGAATAATGTTTTAACCCAAAATCTTAAGATGGATATATCTCTTCTAACCACTACTATTGCTTACGGAGCAGAAGTCTTTATTGTCTTGGCCATAGTGATATTTGGATCTTTTTTAAGTGGTAATAAGCAATATAGAGCCACATAAGCATGAGTATTCCAATCATTCCTTCTTGTATGTATTCTCTAACATCTGCCAACACCAAATTTCATTTGTAATCATGTTGCCTACTTCTTCACCTTCATTAGATCCCTTTGATGACCACAGATCTCAAGCACTCTATCTAATTTTGGGTACTGCTCGTGTCCTTGCCAATTACCTTTCTTTTAAAATTGCTGATAAACCCACCTTTTGGGACTCACTCATGTTAACCTTTTGCCACACTGAAAAATTGTTTACTATTCCTCTGTTTTCTGGATTGTGCTATATCCTCATTCCTCTGTTTGCCGCTCACAGCTACTGGCTGGAAAGAAACCAGATTACGCAAAAGCAATGCCATGACCGACCAGAATACATCATCATTGCTACTACGACATGTACAGACTTTCTATTAACAGAAGGTGACAGCACTAATTACACATGCAAGTCTCTGGCAAATCCAAAGTGATGGATCAAGAATTAAATCAGGACTGGTTGCATTGCTTCAAGTAAAATTAATTACTCAATATATGCCTAAGAGCATAACTAGAAATCAACAGGACTCAAAAAATAAAAAGAGGTGTAGGTCAGATGTTAAGCACAGTTTCCTGAGCTCTACTTGCCAGTGAAATAGAACCAGCGGTCTAGGAAATTCACTTCTGCCCTCTTTCACCAATACTTAGGCATATATTTCATTATTAGTAGAATTTAAAAGCTGTCCTAGTTGACCCCTCCACACTGAATAACAACCGGAAATTTCATTGTGTATTTGTTTGTCAGCACTGAAGCACTGTTCCATTAACGCCTCAAGGGGAGGGGGGGTGGAAAAGCAGCCTCCTCTTGGAAAGGAAAATGCCGGCTTTCTAATCAAAGAATTCCAGTTCTCAGACAAGACAAGCTCACCACCTTCAGATCCTCAGATACTCATGAAGTACAAGTCACGCAGCTTCTGTTGAGATTTTTCTGGAAGACAAAAACACTTCCAGCACTGAAGTTGGACTGCGATGTTGTTACATCCAGTAATTCTCAGTCTGTGTAAAGTGAAAATACAATAGCAAGACTGATGCATTACATCCTACTTAACCTGAATTTTCGTGTTTTTACATTATCAGTATACTGAACTTCAGGTGCTGATTGTATTTTTGCTCTAGTAACTTTTGTGAAAGTTGTGCGTACTGTGCAGTAAGGTAGTTAATTAGTAAAGAGGAAGTAAAGAGGAAGGAGGGGAAAGGCTTGGAATCTGTAGAGCACTGAGGGAGAAAAAATTATTACTTTCATCATCTAATTACCTCTCTAAGTATGTCCCGAGATACACGCTAGGAAAATAATATAAAAATGATTTTGTTAGTTCTCATCAAATATGGTACAATAAGGAAAAAAGAAATTCTATTGCTGTGAATAAATACTTAGATTACTAAAAGCTGTACATTTTCTTAGCAGAAACTGGAATGAGAACATAATTTTAGTATAACTAAACCAGAACTAGAATTATTTTGTTACACACAGATTAGAGTAAGAATTTTTTTTTTTATCATTGTATGACTAGAATAACATGGGAAACAACTTGCTCCTTAAGCAAAGGAACTAATGAAACCTGCTTTCACAGATCTATTGTCATCTTTGAAATAACAGTATATATATACTGTGGTGTGTGTGTACATACACCCCCCACCCCCCCAATAAGCCTGTGTTCCTAACAATATCCCCATCAGGCAAGAAATGGAAAATGCTGTAAACCCATTCAGGATTATGTACGTGCTGACCATTAAGTGACATAAGCACATGCTGACTGAAGCTGCTAGCTGAGTTCTGTCAGAGTTTTCCCTCTCAGCACTAATTTTCATCTCTCCTCATAGCTACTGGCTTCAGAAGTGCACAGACACAGAAATCTTGAAACAGTTATTAGCTCTCAAGTTTGGCTGAACTGCCACCAAATGAACGCTGGAAATGCAATCATACATACCTCTCTTTCTTAGGAGATCGTCTAACCCCACAAACAACCTAGAAAAACGAGCAGCTCAAATAGTATTCAAAGAAAAAACCCAACGACATTTTATATACAGAGCAAGAGAAACCAGCTTCCTGGAGCATCCATCGCCGCATATGAAGCTTCTACAGAGGTAAAAACGTACCAGAATCCTGACTTCACATCATCTTTACTGATGAGACTCACAACTTTCTCCCAAAGCAAATGTGTAAGCACATACATGGCAACAGCACACATAACAAAATAAAATAGCTGCTTGTGATGACGTTCTGCAAACTAGTGGCTTTAACTTAAGTGCTATAAAAACGATTTTGCACTAAAACCATGCATTTTATTTTTCAGACGCCGAAATAAAAATTTCCCAATCTGAGAACTGGCAATTTATAGATTTGGCAATATGGTTTCATAAACAGATTACCCCTTCCAATCTAGCAATGTTTTTAGCTTGATTTAGTCATTTACATCTGATGGTTGCTTCATGACCTAAGACATACAAAATGACCCATTTATCCTCAGGTCTTCATACCCCATATTTATCTAAATTTACACCTTTCTTGGAAGCCTCAAATCAGTCAAAGGAGCAAATAATCCATTGAGAAGGATTAGAAAAGCATATGAATGCCTCTGGCCAGGCTCACCAGCAACATAAGCCCTGGACACGTAGGCAGGAATGTAGACAGCAGAAAGACAAACTTGCTTTACAAGATATTTAAAAGAAAATTCAATCCTGTAGATGATCTATTTTGCACAGACTGAGCTAATCTGGACAAAATCTACATAAAAGGAGAACACATTTCATAACACAAACAAGTGGACAGCTTCAAGCAGGGGGCTGTTGTTCACCCTAATGGAGATGTCAGTTAATTAGAGTAGAAGGGTTATATCATTAGCAGCCAAATCGATATAAAAGGAATTAAGAGCTCGGACAGCAAGCTCTCCTGCTTTCCAGCACAGCACCCGGGGCTGTATTTAGCTAAAATTCAATACACATTAGCGGACAATCAATGTAGTCTTGTACGGGGATGTCTTCTTGAAATACTTTAATTGGACTCTCTAGTGTTATCAGTGCTAAACAAGATGTCAGATTAACGTAGAAGCCTTCCCAAATGGGACTGCAGCCCACAGTCTGGAGAAGCCACATTTACTTCTGTTAAAACCTCACTGGCTTTCCAACATGTATTAATAGTACTATTTTCAGTTATCTTAAGAAGAGTGACTGAAAATCGTCTTTACATACAGATGCTCCATCCTGTAAAACTCATCCATCTCCATACTGGCAACAGCACATCCACCCCTTTTTGCAATTTCAGTCCTAGGCTTCATTAATCAAGAACCTGTCAGTCACACTAGACTGACAGTTTTTACCCTGAATTTATAACCTCTGCAGAGAATACAAATCGATATTGAATCGGCAAGTGTAAAATACTACTCAATTGACAACTCCCGTAACTGGTATGAAATTTGACACGGCAATATTATACATAGCAGCATACACTTTATATGACAAAAATTTAAAACACCTTCCATTCTGTATATTCCCTAAGTAAAACTGCAATACCATCTTATCACCTAACCAGGAAGTTATTTTTACTGTATTGAATTTTACCTTTGTTTTAAAGGTAGCACAGAGCAGCTACATTACACATTTCCTGCTCAATGGAGCGAATGCTACAAAACAAAGCCAAATCTTTCCTCTGAAATGTTTCATCTAAAAAGAAACAAGTAGATCTATAAGAGGACTGTACTAAAAGAAACAAGGATCATGTTCACATTACACAGATGTGTACAACCTAGGGCTTTGACATTTCAAACAGAATAGAAGCAAACATTAACTATATCTAAAATGCCACAGAATATTTCATTTTAATATTTTCTGACAGAAATTTAAATTCCATAACCAACTAGGAACAGGCAGCACTGCAGCTAGTACTGACTGGCACTATAATCTGACAAGAGCGGTTACAACATCCACAACGTGCTAAGGGAGACTAGTATCTGTAAGGCAGAAAACAGCAGTAACATGGAATTTTCATTATTCCTGTTTAAATGGGTAAGCATGACAACATGGAACATTATAGCAGACTGAGAAACACATTATCAGAGATATTACAGAATACAAAAATTAGAAATAAAAGTGAACTCGGGAATTTTAACTACACACAAGAAATAGTAAGTGCATTCAAAGCAGAAGTGCCCAATGTCCCACTCAACTTCTGATCATCTCGGAAGCAGAGGTTCCTTCAGAAAGAAGGGAGTCCTGATAGGTGCCCCTTTCACTACAGAGGGTAAAACAGTTTTGACAGTATGGCTCCTACAACCCAGTTCTAAAAGTTCTGGGGGAGACAAAGACATGAACACAGTTCTGGTGTCCTATCTCCCTTCTGTCCGTGACACTGCACAACAGGAGGACAGCTTAGAGTACAGTGCTTTGTCTCAGGGATTTGGATACTGCAGGTCTGATTATAAGAGATTCCACTGGGGCAGCCCACCTACATACTACCATTTTGTCAAAAGAAGTGATCAAAAAAACCTTCTGATGCTCTAGAACTAAGTAATAATCTGTCCCCCGACTGAAATTTTCCTTCCATCCAGATCAAAGTTTCTTTGCTCCATTTTGTGTACCTTGAGAAGCCCAAGTGTCGCAAAGGAAATGGATTCTTGACAGCAGACAGTCCTGCAAAGGACTTAGGAATAAATGTAAGTGAACATGACAAATGATTTGAACAGGATGTCTTTTCTACAAATATTGCATGTCACAGTATTAAAAAAAAAAAAAACAAACAGGACAGCCTGAATTAATGAAGTCTTCATATCCTCCCCCTCAAAACACCCTCCTTCTAAGAACTCTATAAACCTTAATGCTTTAGTTAACTTTTTATTGTTTAAAGGTTGTTTCAAGACCTATATTCTTAAAATATATGCCTCTCTCTACTTCTCCTATAACCCCCCCATTCCCAGGAGTTTGTTGTAGGACCTTACTATATAGTTTATTTTCTCACATTTCACTTAAGTGTAAAAAGGAGGATGACAATTGACATCAATGGATGCATCTCCAAGTTCAACTCTTCCCTCCCCTTTTCTCATACTAAGTCTCCATTCTTTCATGCTTAAAACAGGACACAAAGTTTGCCTCTATTTTTCAGTGTCTTCAACCAAAAGCCTTCTTGAAACTGGTAACTGCTTGTGCAAAAGTATTCACACTACAGCACAAGTAAGTATCTGCATGTGGTAAAAGTTCTAACTTTGGATTACAACTACTACTACACACTTTCAGTATATTAAACTGCACTCAAAATTTTTGGATACTGCAGTCTATCCAAACTTTACCAAAATCTGTCCTATTGCCCCACCCCTATACAATTCTTAATAACTTTATTTCTAAAAGACTGTCATCTCAAAATACATGCTCTTTCACAAAGTATCATCTTTCACCAGCCTTAATTTTATGTGTGGGGTTAACATAGTAAATGAAAAAAGTGACTTCATGGTCAAAAAACAGCAGAAAGGTTTCATGAGGAAATTCCGCATACTTTCTACAAACAGAAAATATGAAGGGTCATTCAAGGTCTGGAGAGAATACATTAATTACTATGTAACGTAAAATAGAAAGAGTTGTTTTCTATTGGACCTTTTGAAGTCAGTGTACAGAACAGCATCTCTTTAAATAAGCAACATGTTCCTAAAGTAAAGGATCAGCAGTGCTCACTGCACAATGTGACTGTCAGGAGAAGGAGATTTCAGCTGGAAAAGAATTACAGCCTAGTCTAGGAAGAAAACTGACATTCACTCACTGCATGGCACCTTATTGCTGTGTAAACTTGAAGATATTGCTCAATTAACCCCCAGCTACTACTGTTTTTAAAAATTATGCCCCTGAAAAATGCATTGCAAAGATCAGCTTCCCCTTATGCAACTTCTATAGAATACAAAGTGCATAATTGCCCAACAACATAAATATGCAGCACTGTAAATTTCCGGCTGACAAGCAGCATATTCACCCAAAAAACCCCCAAATCATGGGGCGGGGGGGAAGAATGACAAGTCTTTCTAGAGAACCATAAAAGTATTTTAACAGACAACATACTACGACACAACAGAGTATATTAAGGAAGTGTCATGCCTATCAAGAACTGGCTATCAATTCACAAAACACACGTTGACACAAGGAATCTGATTATAACCTATGGCTCCACTCTTGGCTTTTATAGTATTTGTCAAACATACTTTTTAAATAACAGTACCCCAAACTCTTCACACGGGCCACCAGAATTTATTGCTTTTGGATGTACAGTCCAAACACCAACTCAGCATAATAAAAATTCTGAAGGTTATATCAATGTAATCTGTGTAGCTTTCAAATATTATATAGCACTTCCATACTGTGTCCTGGAAAAACATGAAGCCATTATTTCTCCCCAGTCATAAATCATCTAAGCAATGTAGTACTTTCTATAATGGAAGAGCTACACACTGTATCTTCCATTACCTTCCAGTTTAATTAAATGTTCCTTGAATAAATCTTGTGCTTACACTCTTGTGACATGCTACCAGTGCTGACTTCTCTATTTATAAACTGACTGGATTCAGTCCAATCATCCCTGCTTATTGTACCTGTCACTCACAGAAAACTCCAGACTCTTAGAATCAGTCCTCTTCAGGTCCTTCTTTGCTAGTTATTAATTTGATACGTCTGTAGAACTGAATTAATTATACGAGCTAGGTACCAACAGACCTCTTACAGCTCACTTGTTTAGAGCGGCCAAGAGGTTGAAGGAGGACAGGACACCAACATTCCTTGAAGTGAAACTACTAGAAGAAATTCAGTTTACTAAGCAGGAATACATGCACTTGATTTAGTTTCAGTTTTCAATTAGGCAGAAAGCATTGGTTCAGGGAGCATGAAAAGCCTCCTCTTTGCCTTTGAATATAGAACCTTCTTACTTATCTACCCTGACAGCGTAATAGCAGTATGGGAAGATGGCTTCAGACAAATTAGAGCAATTTTAAAACATGAGTATCCTTCAAATGGCTACACATTTCTAGTCCACTGAAACATCATGGTGATTTAAGCTAACCTGTTTTAGTTAGAACAGACGAGAGGAGAATGTATGTTCAACTGTAATCCTTCAGCAGATGAAGGGTTATCTTTCAGAGGAGATGCAGTAATAGTTTAAATCACTATTAACTTAATCATTAACAGTGATCTGACCAAATGCCACTATGCAACCTGGGAAGAGAAGGCATCAAGTGCCATAAGAGTTCTTCCAGACCATGTCAGCACCTAATAAAACAGAATGAGGATAAGCAGTAAATCACATACCACTGGCAGTAAACCTATATAAAGCGATATTTTCCTTTCCTGAACCAAGACTGTTACCAGGAATTTTTATAATGTTGTATTTTAATATGCACTCCATGATGATCGGGAGTCATCCTAACTTTTCATGATGATAAGAAAAACAAAGTAATCTACTTTCATTTAAAACATCGCTACAAATTCCCTTATATTGCATCTCCACTATATTAATCTAGTGGAGTTTGTCAGGTTTTTATATTTCTTGCTCTTAAAAGGGAGGAGAAGAGACATATTCTGTATATATGTTTAAAATACTTTAACAACCTGGGCATCTAGATGAAATTCACAAAACTCTCTCAGAAACAGTTTAAAAGCATGGATTACAGAAATTATTAAATTAAGTACTTCAATGGCTCGAGTTAACACTCAACATATCAGTGTTGGAGTTAAACCACCAGTTAAACTGAAGGTCCTTAATACCCCAATTTCTGTTGACCTGTGGAAAAGTAACTGGAAACAAGCTATGTCACAGAAATCACTACTGGGTTTCTTGGACTTTCTAATCCATCATAATGCGGCTAGCACCAGACAATTTAGATGTTCTAAATTCTTTTTCAGAATGGCATCACTCTCAATTAAAGAAAATAAAGTCAATTATGTGTAGAACATACTTTAGTAATATTTAACTTCATTTTCCTCAGGATGTCTAATATGATACACTGTTAAATCAAGGAAATAAATTTTGCATTTGTATCAGATCCAGTGACAGCAGAAACCACTTTTGCAGCAATTCATCAACATGGTAGAAGTCTACATGTGCACTACCTTATCTTCCATCCGAATCAGTACATCTCAGTTAACAAGCTAGGAATTTTAATCTAATTAGCACAGGTAATAAAAGCCCTGTAATCTAGAGCTGCTGTTTACTTGGATATACACAATGTCCTCAGAAATTCTTCACTTGAGCAAGGCTTACAAATCATTAAGTTCCAAAAGAACTGGTGAAATTTGAGGAGTCATCACAACTGTACTGAAAAGTTAAAATTCATTTTACCACCACCACAGTAGAACCTAATCTGCTAAAAAACGTTTTTAATTTCATTCTAAAACCAGGCCTATGAAGCAGAAAGAAAATTACTTTCTTAATACATGCACCAATATATGCTGGGGGCCATCCAGCTGGAAAGCTGCTTTGCAGAAAAGGACCTGGTGGACAGGTGGACACCAAGCTCAACAGGAGCCAACAGCGTGCCCTTGCCGCACAGAAGGCTAACGGTATCCCGGGCTGCATTAGGAAGAGTGGGTTGAGGGAGGTGATCCTTCCCCTCTACTCAGCACTGGTGAAGCCACGCCTGGAACACACTGTGTTCAGTTCTGGGCTCCCCAGCGCAGGAGAGACACAGACATACCGGAGAGAGTCCCACAAAGGGCCATGAAGATGATGAAGGGACTGGAGCATCTCTCCTATGAGGAAAAGCTGAGAGAGCTGGGACTGTTTAGCCTGGAGAAGAGAAGGCTTGAACGGGGATCTTACCAATGTGTACAAATACCCGAAGGGAGGGTGCAAAGAGGATGGAGCCAGACTCTTCTCAGTAGCGCCCAGTGACAGACCAAGAGGCAATGGGCACTAACTGAAACTCAGGAGGCTCCCTCTGAACATCAGGAAACTCTTTTTTACTGTGAGGGTGACCGAGCACTGGCACAGGTTGCCCAGAGAAGTGGTGGAGTCTCCCACCTTGGAGATATTCAAAAGCCATCAGGACACGGTCCTGGGACAGTGGCTGTAGGTGGACCTGCTTGAGCAAGGAGGTTGGACCAGATGGTCTCCAGAGGTCCCTTCCAACCTCAACCATTCTGTGTGATTCTGTGAATTTTGCACATCTACAACCACAGCATAAATTAAGCAACTTACCTGAATCCAAACAAGACAGTGCACAGAATCAGTACCTAAACTCATGTCCTGTGTTTCACTCCAGTGTCTGAGCCACATGAGGGACCACACAGCTTTACTGCTTCCAACTACAAAGACTTGTCTACTAGAAAAAAGTCAGACGACTAAAATACCACACTGTGACATGTCTTGCACAACTCCTGCTGTGCTCGTCAAGCCTAACTGTTATTTGACTTTTTCTGAACCAGAAATATTTCACAAATCAAAAAGGTTTTCCTAGTAGTCCAAAGAGCCTTCTAAGGTACCATGTTTTATACAAGTTTATTCCTGTCACATTCTCTCTATTTTTTTCCTGTAGGGGTAAAGGACAACACACAACACAAAAGTTCCACTTTACAAACTCAACTATTCTCCGTTTTCTTGCCTGCTGAACTTTTATTTACTCTATTAAAAAAAAACCAAACAAACCAACAAAACCACCCAAACCAAACAAAAACCAAACCCAAAACAAACCTAGATGAGTCTTTTCATTCTATTGTCTTGCTCAGACACTACAGTTAAGATTTCTGCTCGAGCAGTGATGATGCTCACCAACTCTCACAAGCTGTCCGTAACTACCAAGACAAGCTATTTTTTCAAGGTAAATTCTACAAGGGTATCCAGACTACTAGCATCCAGCATCTTAGGAACTATCACACCCTTTTGACAACTATCCACCTCTGTTTTGGTTTTGTTCACTAATACATACAGCTCTACTTTGCACTATGCCTTCATTAGTCCCACAGAAACTGTTACGGAAAAAACAGTCACAACATTCTTTTGCTGGAGAGAAGCTGGGTTTATAGCAGCTATTTAAAGAACTGTTTTTAATGAAGTATGCAGAAAACATTAATCAACACTAAGGTTCAAAAGAATATTAGAGAAATACTGTGTTTTATTTTAAAAGATCAACTTGATGATGACATCCTTCCTATTAACCACATCGTCTCAGTAACACAGATGCAAAATGGAAATGCTACTAAGCATTCTGATTTTGTGATGTGCTGAGCAAACACAAGTCCCTCTTACAAGCAGGAGGAGCTGTGGGTACCGGTCCTTTATTTATTTTTTGTAAGGTCAAAATTACTGCTCCAATTTGTATAAAATGCTGCTGCCTTAAAACATAGTAATGGATTGCTGATCACCATAAAACATCCTCCTCTTTTCTCAAATGGAGAGTAAGTACAGTGAAAAAGGGGAAAAAAAAAAAGCCTGGACAGACCAAATATAAATAAGGATTCGCAGAAAGAACTTTTTAAAGTTTCCTGACATTAGAAATCTGGACTGACTTGCTCAGTAACAAAGCTCTGACACATAAGGGAACCACCAGCAGCTTTGACCGCTGTTTTACTTCCATGCTCAGTTCCTAGGGGGAGGGGACAAAAAAATCATTGCGTATCAATAGCTTCTACTTCTTCCAGCATAAACTTTCCCCAATAATGAAAGGGGCAGTTCTGCCTTCCCACATCCACTTCCCTCGCTCTTATGTTGAATCCAGTGGCCCCATGAAAAAACAGCTATGGATTTTCAGCCCAATTAGTTCTTTCATTACCATCTAGGTGTACAATCATTAGCATCAAAACGAGGATGGAAGGTATAGGACTAACCTTTTCAGCATACAGCACAGACTTACCTCAGCAGTGCCTGCGGAGCCACAGGCTGCAGTACCTCAATACTGACTGGGCTGCTGAGGAGTCACAGATTCCTACTGCTCACCTGCAAGATGAAGACCACCACTCAGTATATTGACTCCAGTCTCTCTTCTCCTCAATGACTTCTAGAATGCATAGCAGCACACTAAATGCAATCCAATCAAACTAATCTAGTTCTTACAATTCAGCCTAACCATAATTTTTGAAGACTGGTTAAATCAATTGTCTTGGTCTCTGGAAAAGCGAGCAAGTCTGTTCTCCATGAAGTTGGGAACTGCAGTTTAGCAACAATCTGAAGGCTCTTGATTAACAGAATCCTTAAGAACCTGCATGGTTCTTTACAGTTTCACTGTGATATCTAGGGGTCTTAGTGGGCAATATGCTAAGCAAATGGTGCATGCTGGTTTCCTCAGAGCACTTGGGCTAGTTATGCATGCATAGCTGATACTACATTCAAGCTCATCAGAAGCTGCAATTAAATAAAATCTCTACAAAACAGAAAATATATGGCATGAGTCAATGGATTTCTCAGATATAAAGAAATGATTCAGGCACAGTAAACACTTTTGCTGCATGACTCCAGTGTCCTCAGAGGCATTTTATGTCACTTCATCTCAATTAACCTCCCAAGAAAGCAATTCAGATCTGAGCAAGAGAGAGGAAAAAAAGACATTACTGACAACACACAAAAGTCTACTCTGATGTCATAATGCTGTATTACTTGAGTCATAGGCAGATTTCCTGGAATTCAGTTTTGAAGCAGGAAAGCAGGCAATAAACAGTACAGAAAGAAGAACAGCTACCTGCTGTGAATCAGAGGAGAAATTATTTCAGATGCCAATGACGTTATTATTATTGCTGAAAGTTAAAGCAGCTTTCCGAACTGCACCTTAACACATTATTCAGCTTCAAAATGTTCCCCATCTCAATTTTGCACATACTGCAAATGAAGAATACAGTAGTTCTAACTCTCTCACAGTAGCTTCTGGGTCGCAAGATGGTTTTCTATCTCCTTACTTCCGAAAGAGACAATTTACTGTAAACTCATACCTGCCACTACCTGTTCTGACATTGTTGTTCCAGCACCACCTTTTACGTAGCAGCACCGACAGAAATAATTGTCAGTACATTATTTTAAGACACTTCTTTCATTATGCTACGCTGCATTCCACACAAGAAAATTCAGTACTTCCTTTGGAGCAGGAATACTTTTTGGTTGCATGAAGCTAGCAGTCTGTGATAATGGACCAAAAGGACAAATCACTACATGCAAAGGCCTGTAGGGTTCTAGCAACACCGAGAAATTCTTATAGTAGAGAGACTACCTTAAACATAAAATACATTAATCATAAAATGAGTAACCTTAACAAAACCAGGCCTTAACGGTGTTTGGACCAGATGCTCAAAATGTCGATAGCAATCCAGCATTATAGCACCAGTGCTTTCAAATAAAAGTAAAATAACCCAGAGGTGATCAGGATACAAGAGCACATACATTTCTGCAGTTCTTATACAGATCTTTACAAATAATAATCGTAGGAGGAAAAATACAGTTTTTCATATCAAACCACTGGGTCAGCTCCAGCAGGGAGCTGTTTCAGCTTGACTGCCATCTGGTACCTCTTTTAGTCCATAAGCCCCCAGCACAGAGATGTCCACACTACAAAACTCTCTTCACAACTAGCACTGCCTTCTCACTAGCAGATGAAACACATGGATTCCAAACCACCTGAGTGCAAACTAAGCCCAAACTGCTGCTGCAAAAGACAGTCCCATCGTTCCCACACACTTGTAGCCTTTTGCCATCCAAGTGAGCAGTCCTATGGTCTCCCCACAAACTGGATAAGGCAATTCAGCTGAAAGCTGAAGCACTCTTTCACCCAAAATTTGTTTAAAGCCAGATCAGTTTCCCAATCCAGTTGATTCTATGACTGCATAATTGCTACCACCAGCACGACAGAGGCATTAGGATAAAGCAGCCTGGAGTGCGTGAAGAAGGATCAGGAAACTGCAGTCTGAGCAACATGGCAAAGGAAACTAAAGGTGTTCAGACATTTTTAAGAATTCATTTCAAGATTTTTGCCCAATGACAGTTTAAGAAAGTACTGTCCCTCGACTACTCATTTTGCCCTTGCAGAGCAGACAAGCAGAAAAGAACATGCACCCACAACTCACCTTTTGCAATATGCAATCTAGCTGCTTAGTCTACCACCAATGGAAGTGTCTCAAGGGGGCAGAGCAGATTTCACCACAGCCACATTAAACCTGTTGGCTATCACATCCCCCAGTTCTCCTCTTGGACGCAAAGGTAATCCCTGTAACAGCAAACACGGATGTACAAGTGAGGTATGAAAGCTTGCTGCCTTGCTATGCATGCTATAATTTTGTGGACAAGGACGATGTGCTTTCCAGGACTATCTGCACTGTACCTGTCATTTAAATTCTGATGAAAAAGAGTAAAAAACTGTTGCAGTGAATGATATTATTCTATCATGTCTGTAATGAAGACATGCCTGTTTTCAGTCAGGGCAGTTATAAACTTCCCCTGCAGTGTATCCGATCACCGTTTGTCACCTACGGGCAAAGGGTAGATAGCACTGCATCAAACCACCAGGAAAAACGGTCATGTTCTGTGCTCCATTACTCATGTTTACATGCTCTCTGGACATCAGACATTTTAGATTGTACTGGTCAGCGCTATGACTGCAGACTATAATGCAACTTTGTCCATGAGATAACCTGCAGTCAAATCCCCATAATTCATAAATGGCTCCCTGCTTTTGTTATGCAGCATATATGATTTACAAGATTAACAATTGGTATACACATGAAGAAATAATTGGGGGGGGGCGGATCACAAATTGAAGATGGAAAAATCATATTAAAAACCACCCCTTCTATTCTGCCCAAAGACTGCAAACCCTAACATCCCATTTTTCAGTGCATTTCAAGTGTCATTTCACAGCATGGAGTGTCTATTTTTGCCCCAACAAGACCACTGTCCACACCAATGCACCTCACTAGGAAGCTTTGTTCTACTTTTTCATAACATTCTTAATTTCATATCACTTGTGGGACCTCCAGTTTATACTAAACAATTCTTCCTCCTACTGTGGGTTTGCATTCTTTTCATGTTTATTCACAGTGTTCCCACTCTGTCCACTCACAGATCTGTCTTGGACTTAAAAGATTGACACTACCTGGAACAATGGTTAATGACTCTGCCAGTAATCACCGCCAGAACTACCGGGACCAGGGTCAGATTGTCACTTTCGCTGCTGTAATAACCAGGTCAGAACCAGTATGAAAAGAGCTCCTGTAAGAAAAGCCAAACACGTAAACTTCACCAAGGCCACCAAGAACACAAAGCTGCCAAATCAATGGTCCCTATAGCCCAGTCTCTGCTAGCTGGTTCTGACAACTGTTTCTCAGTGCAGAAAATCCTGCATTGAGAACTTCCTAATAGCAGATATACACAGTAGAGTTACCTGTTTCAACATACTCACTACTCCATATCGACCTTACTGAAAACCCCACAGTACCCCAAAGAAGGATGGCAGATGATGGCAGCTGTTTTCCACATACATCAAATGTCCACTCCCGACTTCCTACCACCCTCCACACCCTGCAGAGTCCCTGCCCCAGCTGCTTGGGTCCCTCTAGTCCCGTGGTCTAAGAGCTTTCTGTAAACCTTTGAGTTGTTTAAACACTTCTGTACCTCTCACTCGCCCCTGCTCCCCCCCATTTTAACATCCATTCTGAAGAAAAAGTTGGTGTGGCAAGGAGACTTGCAAAGAAGTTATTGAAATCAGAAATGCTCTAGAAGTATCTAACCAGGACAAGTGTAGCCAAACCCTACCTGCTGCTAGAATTAAGAGAAAGCTGAACTGGTAGCATTGGCACGCCCTCTCCCCTACAGCTCTAGTGTTCTTCTCTGCGGTACTCCCTCCCTTACAGGGACCATCTACTGCGATCCAAGAGATCCCAGTCCTATCTGCTAGTATTGCTCTTATCAACCTTTTTGTATATCCTCCCAATTCCCTATTAGCCGCCTTCTCGTTGTCAGTCTTCCCTCTCACATTCCAAGAATGTCTCTGCCACTCTCTCCACTACTGCACTATCTCTAAGCAACTATACCAGGAATTCAAGTATTAGCAGTGCTATGCAGAGGAACTAGAGATGGGCTAAAGTTTCCTCTTTCTACACTGACTATTAGTAACTTCTAGCCTACACCAGGCCAGACCCACTCTTGCCAGAGAGGCTCCATTCTGCATTTCTTCATCCCAGTACCAAATCTGAGTTGCGGGGGGTGGTACAGGGAAGAGGGGAAAAAAAAAAACCCAACAAAAAAACCCCCAAACACACCTTGTTAAAGGAAGAAGGCGTACAGATCAAATTTGAAGTTGGATCTTGCTTTACAGGTGATCCTACTTTCTGCAGGGGGTTAGACCTGACGACGAAAAGTCTCCTCCAATGTAAATTACTACAATTTTATGCAAAGGGAACATGGAGCTTAAAGGTTAAAGTTGTCAGAACAGGGACTGTGTCCCAGGCTTTGAGACAACTTCCTGATTTTGGACAGAAGTAAAATAGCTTCCGTGCACTTTACTTGTGGTTAAACACACCAAAGATGATGTTACCTCGCTTTGCTACAGCCTCAGGGAAGAAACTCACTTTCACTTGTATACATACCTCCCAAATGCTTTTTAGCGTCACTGCTTTCCAGAATACCTTCCCATTTTACAGGTACAGGCTACATGTACTCAGGCGTACAATTTTACATTTGGCCGTGTTAAAATGTTTCATTTGAATGAGCTCAGCTTACCAAGTAAGCCAGGTACCTTTCTGATTACCCCGTCCTCAGTACTACAGGTTGGCAAATGATGCGTCGCTGGCTTATCTTACACTGTCAATAAAAATGGTGAACTGCATTAGGCTGCTAAACCTGGTAAAGAGTTACTTTAAACCATCCTCCTGCATAACCAATGCCCTTCAACAGCTATGAAACAGGCCTGAACACTTGGGTTTTCTTTAACCACAGAAGGTGGCTAAAGAAAGGTGGTTAAATTTCACGTTGTTTAATGTGTACAAAATCCTAAATTCACACACCTTGCAGAACTCTAAGCATATTACTTCTCTGAAGATTATTTTATTGACTAAATCTGTAATCTCAAAGAATGAAACAGTTTGATAACAACCGTCTTCCAAAAAAACCATCATTAAAGCATAGAATTATAATGCAGGGATCCTACAATGGATTTTCTTTATGTTATCTGGAAACTATTGCAAGCCTAAGACAGCTGTCAGCTAGGGAAATTCTCCTGCTTGCCCCTCTTAAAAATTAGCATTAGATTTCTTTTTTTTTTTTAATATTTCTACATTTATTTTTAAAGATGTGACATATTTGGGACAAAAAAATCTCTTCAACGAATTATTTTACGATTCTTGGATGAATGTTGTCTCTTCCTGCTTGGTTACAAATATTTATCCCCCAGTTTAGCAACGGTAATAGGTTTAAGAGCCTCTCATTCTTGTATGATACACACTCTTGTCTTTTCCAAATATTCCCCATTTTGTTCTAGGATTTCTGTTCACTAAATTCTACAATACTAGTAGACTAAGAACAAAACCATGAAGCTAGAGCATACTGAAGTTACATCAAAGTCCCTAAAAACAAGGACAGGTAATTTAGCACAGATCAGGAAACTCATAGAATTAACACCTTTTTTGTTAGCAGAGCTGATGCTGCACCTGTGTGGTACCTGACCTCTAAAGTGAGAATTTTTTTGTACATCTATTTTACACACCTCTGCAGAATAAGCAGATTACCTATTTAAACATACATCTATTGCATCTTTGATCTCCTCAATAACAAGAGCAAGCAAGAGGGCTGATTGTTATCAGCTGTGCAATTACATGACCATTTTGGAACTGAACTACAGTTTTATTTGGTAATGGCTTTGGCTTCGATACACAGAAGTTGAAACACTTCTGTTTCTCAGGCTGCACTACATGTCCAATAAGGCTGTGTCTTCAAAAAAAAAAAAAAAGAGAAAGAAAAAAAAGAAAAGAAGAAAAAGAAAAAGGGGCCAAGTTTTATTCCCAGTGAACTTACTTTGGTTTTAGATATTCCCATCTCACTCTTCTTTGATTAGGGGGAAAAAACTCCAACATTATAAAGGAATAAATGTTTGGCTGCCTACCTGTGGACTTAAGTCTTGCAATTTAGAAAAAACACAAAGGAAAGATCAACTACAGTTTTGGGACAAGTATTTGGCAGTTTTGTAACTGATAATCTGGCTACAGTTAAATCACAATAAAAGGCCTCCCACTAACACCAAAGGTTATCTACATCAACTCTACAGGCCAGGAGCGTATCTGCAATTAAGAACCTTTTACAAATGCAAAGAGTGAAAGTCAGACTATAAATAGGTATTTCGGTCACTTTCTAATGAAGCTACATACACACATCAATTTATTGCTCCAACTAGCTGATTCTTGCAAGAATCTACATACTGTACTTATAGCATCTACAGATTGTACCTATTTGCGCCATCTCACAGGAGGATGATGCAGTTTAAACAGTTCATTGAACATGCTGTTTAGAATACATCCTAGAAGGTCAGATCAAACAAACTCCTTCTGAACTCTGCTCAAAACAGTTACAAAAGCATGGCAAGTACCTACCAAGTTCTTGTTTTCTAGCAAAGAAAGAATTTTCTTTAAAAACATCCTGTTGTCACACTAAGACCTTCTGAGGTATAATTTTTCAAGAGGCAGAAGTTGTTCGAAGATCTTCCATCAGTGTTAGTGGCAGTCTTTGAAATGGTATCACTTGGTAACCTATGTCCTGGCCTTGACGAATGAGAAACATCTTGACTGAGACACGGACAGAATATTTATATAGATACCTACATATGCATACATACCAAAGTTTGTAGTTCTAAAGAAGTTACCTTCAAATGTCACTTGAAACAGTACAATTCCAGTATCTAAAAATCAATTATACGATAGCCAGTTTAAGAAGATTCATACTACTTTTTTATATATATTTTTTTTTTAACCAGAGGTCACTTAAAGAGGTCTAGCATAGCATACACATACACTCTACACAGAAACATAGCTCTCATTTCTGGAAGTAAGAACACTATTAGAAAGAAGAAATATAAAGAATATTGGAAAGAAAAGCTTGTCTCCATGGGATTAGAAGTTTGGCAACAGTCCCCTTAAACCAATAAAAGTAATTCCACACTGAGGAACTCAATAACTGTTTCACAGAGCTGATACAAATTTCTGGGTAACCTTTTTAACTTCTGACAGGCAATCTCCTGCCTTCTGAAACTATCCACAGTTCGTGAGAATTTATTCTTCAGTCTCGACGTAAATCAAGTATAAATGGTTTCCCTCACATCTTAGGGTCACATGGTTTCCAAGCTCTAACCTTAATGATGTCCCGGCAGACTGTACAACAAGCAAAAGTAGGAGTTGCATTAACTGTGCCAAATAGAGAATACAACCAATAGTAGAAAAGAAGTTCTTATTACATCAAATTTCTCAGTGTAAAATTATACAAGAACCTGTAGTCATAGCTGATTTTCAAACAAGTTAAAAAGCACAGTTTGATAGCATCATAATAAAGCAGCTGAATTCAGATAATGCAGAAGTCTGGATTTTCTCTGGCAATAGATGAAATTCCCTGTATTGGCAAGACACTTGACTTGGTAAAGGCCACTTACATTGGATTTCATTGAGCATCAGCTGTATATTTGAAGATTTTAACTTTGGGGGGGGGGGGGGGGGGGGGGGGAATCTCTGTAAAGTAACTATCTACACAACCCATTTGTACGATGGACATAATCCCCCACCCCGACCTTCACTGGTTTTGTTATCATGTTTCTGTGGGGGACCAGAGACAGTCTCATCCAGGTAGCTGTGCAATGACATGCTGAACAAACTCCTGCTCTTCCAACAGCACCCAGTTAGTCCAGCTGAGTTAATCTGTATCTCCCTAAGATATTATCAGTTTTCATGCACAGAGGATTTAATTAGTCCCCTGCTCTAAAAGCCAGCCCTGGGTGTCACTTAAAAGACACATCTATTACACAATGGAATGACAGGAAGAATTATGAGTTCTCATCATGAAGCAAGTCTTGAGCAATTGAATTATTGAACTCTTAGCCATCATTAAGTACCCTTTCATCCTTTTCTTGCTGCTTCAAGAAAAGGCCCAAAGCGCCACCTTCTGCTGAATAGCTGGAACCACAAATAACAATTTCAGCAGCTGGCGAACTACCGCAGTGACAGCTATTCACGCACTCAAATCCATCCGGTTGGGTTCAAAAAATAAACATGTTTCCTCACTAAACAGCTCAGTATGTCATAGCTGTCAGAACTGCTGCTCTTCTAGAAGAGCAATCATATGAACAGCTAGAGCATAGCTGCCCAAGTGGCACACATCAGGAACCTGAAATAAAGGATATTTTGCCTAGATTTCAGCAAGCATCCAAATAAGTAGCACTTTGTGCGTTTTTGCAGAAGGTTCCGTATTTCTTACCGAAATCTCATAGAGCACCTCAAGCATGTTGTCACAGTTTCCAGCCAGGAAAACAGCATGCAATATGCAGTGGGCCCAAAACTGAAGATAAAGACGTTGATAAAATTACTTCACAGATCTCACACAAATTATCAAACAAATACCAAATACAAAATTTAGGAGTACAGAACAGCCCACTCTAACAGCTGATCCCCAGATGGGGGGAACACAAAAGAGACTGTAAGGACAACAAAAATTTATCTTCAGAAAAAAAATTCTGAGTCTCTTTCCATCTGTGTTTTGGGGCGGGGCAAGGAGAGAGGGAATGAGAAATGAGTCAGGCATTTTGTGTGTTGACTAGACTCATCTTTGTAATAACAAGAGTAACAAAGAAGTTTTTATTTACATCTTGGATATACAGGCTGGCAGAGTAATAGAAGTATTTTCTGTCAAAGCTACAACTAAACTTGCAACATATTTGGCTAAAATTAAGAGAGGAAAAAACATGAATACCAAAATCAGACTTCAAACAATGGACTAATTCGCTTTGTCTATTTGAAAGACCAAGAAAGACTATAAATAACCCATCATTTCCCGCTTAAACAATAAACTGGGCTATTCCTATTTCTGTCAACCTTTGTAGAACAACCTTGGTTTCAGCAGGCTTCTCCAGATTAAATGGTTCTGGATCAACATAGTCACAACCTAGAAATTGTCATAGTAATCATCAACAAACTGAAAGCCGGTGGTAGCTTTAGAATCTGAACTGGATTCAGTGTAAGAAGAAATAGTGACATTCAATGGCTCACCAAAAAAAAAAACCAAACCCAAAAAATCTTTCCTTATGATGATAATGAATCAAGTATGGTGACATCATGCTAATCAATTACACTCCTTTCATTACCAGTGAACTTGCAGCCAATTCAAACACTGGGTCCTCTGATTCAAGTCATTTCTGTAATAAAAGAAGTGATTATGAAGGACACTTTCATAATACAGAATATATACTACCCTTACCATCAGAAAGAGAGAAAAATAAAAAGTGTAACCTGCAAATGACATACAAAATGAATTTTCACAGTATTCTTTCTTAATTTCTCTTTTAAAAGAGAGTTAAAGCTGACATTCTGATACTGGAATGAGCACAAGGGTGTATTATTACCTTTCTGGAAAAGCTTAAAAAGTTGTGGAGCACAATGATCCCAAAACAAGTGCCTAAATTTCTGTACTGTTAGAA
The DNA here is from genome assembly GCF_018139145.2 of Gymnogyps californianus. Taxonomy (NCBI): domain Eukaryota; kingdom Metazoa; phylum Chordata; class Aves; order Accipitriformes; family Cathartidae; genus Gymnogyps; species Gymnogyps californianus. Next base: position 21,859,259 of record NC_059484.1, on the reverse strand, counting down.
CCAAACACCATGAAAAAGATACAGAGTTAAATTAATTCTAGTGTAATTCCAGTGAAGTTCCTAGAACACCACAGGAAAAATGCATCAGGAAAATAAACAGAGGCTGAAATTAAGAAGAAAATACTGGGTTAAAAGTACAGGCTTGAGACACCAGTATTAGGACTGATTCTCCTTAATGTTTTTAAATTACAATTTTTAGCACAGGAAGTAGCAGTATGTGAGTGAAAACTTTCTAATGATACTGAGTTAGGAGGTGTTATCAATACAAAGGCAAATCGAAATACCCCATTAAGAAACAATCAGATGACCCTGAAGACTAGAACCCAAGGGCAAGGTAGCACACAGACACTACATAACGAGTATTTCTGCTATCAGCTAGGAACTAATCAACTAGAAACAAGAAAGACTGGTGTTTCTTGATCTCAGAATGATTATGATGCTTCAGTGTTACTGGACTTGTGTCCCCAGCTTTCATCCAACAGCAGGCATCGCCAGTCTAAGACTCAAACCAGGTAAATTTTAATTACATAAAGGAGAAGGAAAATTCAAAATAAGTGAAACACTAAGTCAGCAGTGAATGAGATTTTCAGTTGCCGCTAATTGGGGGAAAGCCCTCCAAAAAGTCTCCTAACCCTTTCTCAGACTTCTCTGAAAGGCCTTTCTTCTAGATTTGTCTAGTCCTTGTTTCTCCTCACTCTAGCCTCAAAAAACATTAGCTTCTGCACCTCACTGTACACATCTGTTAAAGAAATATAATTATCTACCTTAGTGGAAAGGCACAAAGCCCAAACAGTTAATAACGCTCAGATAGCATGCAAAAAGCAGGTGCAAACTACTTAAGAATAAAAAAAGGCAAAGCTCACAAAAAGGGGAGGGAAGGATGGCACTAAGACAAACAGTCCCACACGCCCTGAAAATAAAGGAGCATTTAGAACCCTTGTATTTAGTATTTCCCAGGCCATCTGGTTTTGCTGCAATTCCCCCTCCTCACTCCAAAAGGAGATACTTCCCAGCAAGGGCCCCGGCCCCAAGCAACCAGACTGAGAGCAGGGGACGAAGGAGCCCCAGGAGAGGCCGCTCCTCAGGCCGCACCCCGGGGGGGAGCACCCCTCCCCGGGGGGAAGCACCCCCCCCCCCCCGGGGGGCCGCTCCCCATTCCTCAGGCCGTAACCCACGCTCGGGTGGCAGCACCGGTAAGCGCAGCACGGGCCACGAGAGCAACCCAGAGCCCCCGGGCTACGTCGCAGGGCCCGGCAGGACAAGCCGCCCTCAGCCCCGACAAAGGCCGCGCCGTGCGGGGCGGTGAGGTGAGGGAGAGGCGGCGGCCGTAGGACAGAAGGGCGCCGGCACCACCAAGCCGCAGCGGCGCGTCGGGGCCTCGCACATACTGAGCGGGCGGACAGGCGGGCTGGGTCGCCGAGCCCCCCGCGTCCCGCCGGACCGGGCCGGGCCGGGCCAGCCTGACCTCCCGCTCCCGCTATGGCGGCCGGTGCGGAGCGCTGCACGGTGCGAACGCGTCCCCGCGCAAACCGGCCAATCAGGCGTCAAGGCCTCCGCGCGCCTCCTTTGATTGGGAGCGAGGCTTCTCGAGCTCACCCAAGGGGAAGGCTGCGTCTACAGAGCGGAAGGGCGCTCAGTGTGCGCGGCTCTGATTGGCTGGGCCGCGCGCCGGCGGGATGGCGGCGGCGGCGGCGGCGGGGCTGGGGAGCGGCGACTTCTCGGACCTGCGGGAGATCAAGAAGCAGCTGCTGAGCGTGGCGGAGCGGAGCCGCGAGCGCGGGCTGCAGCACAGTGGGAAGTGGTGAGCGCCGCGGCGGGCGGGCGGGCCCCGGCCCGGTGGCCGGCGGGCCTTGTGCTAACGGGCCTCTCTCCTCGCAGGGCCTCCGAGCTGGCCTTTGCCTTGGACCCGCTGCCGCTGAGTGAGCTGCCGCCGCCGCCTGCGCTCACGGAGGTATCGGCCTGCGGCGGGGGGGGGGAGGCCCGGCCCAGTGCGGCTCCGACGACCTGCGGCGCCGCGGCCCGCTCGGGGCCCGCGGCCGCAGCGCGAACGGGCACCCGCGGTCGGGGCGGGGCGGGCCTGCGCCCGTTTTGTGCCCGTGGGTGCAGAAGTGGCGGGGAGCTCGAAGAGAACGTGCTGTGGTTCCTGTTGCTGGCGGGGGCCGCGGGCTGCTTTTGCATCCTCTCTGCAGCTATTGAGGAAAAAACGCGATAGCGATGTTTCTAAAAACACGTGCAGGAGACTGTTCTGAGTGGTGATTGTTTTATAATGCTGTGGAGCTCCTTTCCGTTATATATTTAATGGGGTGGACAGAGCTGAGTATGCTTTCCCGGATGAAAGCATTCCACTTTACATGTTACTGTCCCCTAAATGAGATACTCTGTAAGCAAAATTTGAAATCGTGCTGCTTAATTTTTGTTCTTATTCGTCTTTACTAAGGCCAGAATTTATTGTAATACAAATTAGGTTGTGCCATTAAACTTGTGCTCCTTAGGACACAAGAGAAACAAGTTGTTTCTCCATTCCCGCATCCATAGGTGTACAGTAGGACTTTTAGGTATACACCTGTTTTGTTAAATTACAGCAGTGTAACATAAGTGCATTTCAAGGCATAGTTACCAAGGAAATGTTTGCATTTAAGTTAGCGGGTTAATATTGTTTGATACGGAATTCCTGAGTAGGTTTCTTATTTATGGTCATTCATATTTATTGAACAGCTAATTCATGCCTTCTGGCCACTTGCCACCATTTGTTTTCTGGAATCTCACTGTTTATTTTAAATGTTTCGAACTAGTCTGTACTCATTATTTGAGAACTAGGGACCCGATCATGTGAGGGAATGGAGAGACTTTTCTGATTGTACTAACACCATCTTTGAGGATGAATAAACTACTTTCATTGATACGTTTGTAACTAGGTGATTTTCCTAAAGCATGTCAGAGGTTCTGAGGTCTTAAAACTCTTCTGTGTCCCTGCAGGAGGATGCTCGTGATCTGGATGCCTACACATTAGCCAAGTCTTACTTTGATCTAAAGGAATATGACAGGGCTGCCTATTTTCTACGGGGCTGCAAGAGTCAGAAAGCTTACTTCTTGTATATGTACTCTAGATACCTGGTAAGATAGAAGGAAAAGTCGCCTTTTAGCACTGAACTCCTCTGCTTCCCGCCCCTCCCTGGCATACCTTATTTTTTGCCTGTTCTGTTCCAAATGACCGCCTAGAAGTCCAAATTATATGTTTGGGGGGAAGGGAGATAGAGGTGTTCTTTTTAGAACTGTGATGTTTGTGAAAACTCAGTTTACATGCTGCTGCTAGCATTGCAGCAAACATAAAGAATGTGCTATTGTAATGTAATCTTAGTTTTCCTCTCTTTTCCACAGTCAGGGGAAAAGAAGAAGGATGATGAGACAGTGGATAGTTTGGGTAAGTCTGGTGTCAAGAAACACAAGACAATATAGTGAAGCTTCCAGTAATGCCTCTTCATATAAATCATCTTGGTTTTATGGCTTTCCCCTCAATTTTTGGATAATAGTGTGCTGTAACATGATTTCTTTCATTCTCTTTCAATTCATTGGCTTAATACAGATTACAGATGTTCATCTATTAGTTCGTCTGTCAAAGCAGGTGATCAGACTAAGTGATTTTCCTTTAAAAAGAGGAAAATAATCACAGGCTGCGAAGCCTTCAGGTCATGTCAGTGATGATTCTGAATATACCCTAGACTTCATAATTGCTGTGGTAAGACTCTTGATTGAAAGCTAGCTGTTTGACTTTCTCTTCATGCAGGACCTCTGGAAAAAGGACAGGTGAAAAATGAGGCTTTACGAGAATTGAGAGTTGAGCTCAGCAAGAAACACAAGGCACGGGAACTGGATGGATTTGGCCTTTATCTGTAAGTGTCTGCATGTATTTCTAATGTATTCATGTGTATTTGTGTGGATATGCAGAGTTTTATGATTCTGATTAACTTGATAACTCTCTTTACAGGTATGGTGTTGTGCTGCGGAAGCTGGACCTGGTGAAAGAAGCAATAGATGTGTTTGTTGAAGCTGCCCATGTCTTACCTTTGCACTGGGGAGCCTGGCTGGAACTTTGCAACTTGATTACAGATAAAGAGATGGTAAAGCTTGGGAGATACCAAGATGTCGTAACAAATGCCAGAGTTTAACCTGATTCAGTAACCAATGATTCAGTTGCCACAAGATTGATGTCGCCCACTGCTTTATTCTGTGAGACTCTATCAGGCAAGGCAATCCAAGATTATAAATTTTGTTGTTAAAGCCTCTTTTTCTTCAATTGCTTGCCATGCTGTAGCTTGAGAATCTTTATACAGGCAGAGCTAATTTCTTATCATTCACCCACAAAGTGGTTTAAGAAATGGCTAATTCGCATATTCTGAAGTAGTCATCAGCAAGGTTATTGCCTTGTCACATGAAGGAGATCCTCCTAAGATACTTCTCTTCCCCGCCCCCCCCAATCTGGTTCTAGTTCCACAGTTATTGAGCACTTTTGGTGGCCTGAAAGGATATATAGAATCTTTTAAACTTTAAACAGTTTTTAAACTGTTTTAAACTTAGCTTTTAAAACTAAAACAGTAATGTAGGTGTTCCCTTTGTCAAATACAAAACTGCACATGGGAGATGAACTGTATCAAAGAACTGAACTTAGATATAAAAACAGAATAGATTTTTTTTTTTTTTATGCATGGGATTTTATCAGACCATTCCTGGAATTCTTCAGTCAGTTCTGGCTGGTGGAATATTTAAAATAGAGGTGGCACAGAAGAGAGCCTTACTGATTTGTGGAAAAAGGGAAATGCATTTTTGATGAGATTATTTGGAGTCTGTTCACGTAGCTCATCAAAAATAGTGATACAATATTGATGTTCAAACATAGGAAAAAAGTACAGTCTTTCGAAGGGCTTCTGAATTTAATGGAGAAATAAGGCCAGTGGCTGAAGCAGAAGCCAGGTGCTGTTAGATTTGAAGACAATTTCTTTACTGATTGACCAAATGAAATGGCTTCAATTCTTCTGCAATTTCAGCAGTCGTGGGAATAGATTGGGAATGACTAAATAGAATTATGCGGTCCATATTGTACTGCTTTTTAGACTGGATGTCTTAATGCTCCTTTCTGTTTCAGTAGTCTCAATTTATAGGCATTATTTAGTCTCTCCTGTGGAAGAACCTGATATTAATTCTTGGTCCTAATACTGCTCTTTTGTAGCTGGTGTTATGGTTTAAGAAAGCGATTGCAGGAAAGCCTCCTACTTCGAGACCATCTACTAAATCATGGGAGGGAAGATAATGGATTCTTTGCCACAGGTGGCTCTTAGAATACTACTGATTGTCATCTCTTCCTCCTCTTCTTTGGTTCTTGCTAGTTGAAGTTCCTGTCCTTGCCAGATACATGGATGAAAGAGTTTTTTCTTGCACACATTTATACAGAGCTGCAGCTGATAGAGGAGGCTCTGCAGAAGTATCAGAGTCTCATTGATGCAGGATTTTCCAAAAGCACTTACATCATCTCTCAGATTGCGGTTGCCTACCACAATATCCGAGGTCAGTGACACTTACTAACTAGCAGGTAAGAGCCTCTTAATGCAAACTTGGCATTTATAGTTCTTGTTCTCCCATCTGCTATTCTTTCTTCAGATATTGACAAAGCTTTATCCATCTTTAACGAGCTAAGGAAACAAGATCCTTACAGGATAGAAAACATGGACACTTTCTCCAACTTGCTATATGTAAGGGTAAGCACTCTTTCTATTGCCTGTCCATAATGATGGTATTTATCAGAGGTATGTTAAACACTAGCAAAGCAGCTGGTACCGTCTAGCCTCTCTGAATATAGGCTTTCAGCTTCTGCTATCTGCTTCACAACTCCATGAAATAGATGCAATGTAAGCATTGCTAACTGCCTAGGTTTTCTTTGAAACTGTAACATGCTCCTTTTCTCATCACTTTCATTTCTTTGTTTCGCTAGAGCATGAAGCCTGAGTTGAGCTACCTGGCTCACAATCTCTGTGAGATAGACAAGTATCGTGTTGAGACCTGCTGTGTAATTGGTGAGAGCCAGCTCTTTTACATGTTCTTATTGTGCTGTCTGCAGGCTGTGCAAGGAAATCTTAGAAACACTTGTGAAAATGATCAACCAGCAAGGCTATCAAAAACACTTGGTGAATGTGGATTCAGGCAGCATAAAAAGCAGACCAAATGACAGAGTAGCCTTTTCTCTCATTTCTCTCTGAAAGAGCTGCTGTAATACTATCAGTGCAGAAAGGAGTTGAAGAAATCATTATGAAGACCTGTGTAGCTGATAATCCCTTTATAGTCTTGAAACTCCAATGGAAATAACTGTGTGTCAGGACAAGGAAATGAATTTGTTAGATCGTGACATAAGTTTTAAGGCCAAGGGGATGGGATCTTAATTGACTGGTACAACGGGAAAAGAATTGACCAGAACACTGGAGAACAGACTGCTATTAGGTCTCTTGAGGTTTGAATCAGATCTGTCTTTAATGGGACTCTTTCTTTTTATAATTTAAGTTAGGAGGTAGTAGATAATACCTCTTCCATCTTTTTTCTACTTCTCTGCTGGGTTTTTTTGTTTGTTTGTGGGTTTTTTTGAATTTATTTAAATATTGTGACTTTTGCTTTAGGCAATTATTATAGCTTGCGTTCCCAGCATGAAAAAGCAGCACTCTATTTCCAGAGGGCCTTGAAACTGAATCCTCGTTATCTGGGAGCCTGGACACTTATGGGACATGAGTATATGGAAATGAAGAACACATCTGCAGCTATCCAGGCTTATAGGTATCACTCATGTACCGCACAAAATGGTGTTTGAATCTACATACATAAAGATTGATGTATCTTCTGCTTTTTGTTAGTCTTTTGCTGAACTCTGTCTTGGTTTTGATCCTGACTGCTGACTAGTTTATCTCCTTTTCTTTGACAGACATGCAATAGAGGTGAACAAAAGGGACTACAGAGCGTGGTATGGCTTGGGGCAAACCTATGAAATCCTCAAAATGCCATTTTACTGTCTCTATTACTACCGACGGGCCCACCAGCTCAGGTAGAGTTGAGAATGGAGCCATGTTTATTGGTGTTCATTCTGATGTGGTTGCTACTAGCTAAGGAATTAAGTTGGGGAAGGGAGAAGAACATCAATGCTATGTGATTTGTGCAGTCTCACTATTCCAAATCCTTTTAGTTGTATTAGTTAACTATTAACAAAGGCTTTGTCAATTAAATGCCGAGGAACGCTGGTCAGGGGTATGAGTGATATTTTATGCAAGAGAGGGTGACAGATGCTGCCAGCTGTAGGTTCCCACCCCCCGAGGTCAGCTGGCTGTCCATTAAACTACATTTAGGAATTGTTCTTTTGCAGACCAAATGATTCTCGTATGCTGGTTGCTCTAGGAGAATGCTATGAGAAACTCAATCAGTTGGTGGAAGCTAAAAAGGTAAGTGAGAACTGATGTGTGGAGTAGGACATTAGGATGTCTCCCAGGACACTAGGGGGAGTGGCAACAAAATTGTGTAGCTAATGCTACCGGAAATGCATACGGCATGTTGTTAGGAGCTTATTGAAACCATTTCTGTGGCAGTTACAACTGGGGAAGTCCTGCTGCAGTGTAACTAGAGCAGCTGATAAGTAGTCGTCTACAGATGATACATGCCCCTTTGCTGGAAAGCCATGTAGTTTTCTGTTTCTAACTTGCTTGCATGAGTCATGAGCTGGAGTCATTTCTGTGGTATGCTTGACTGACTTTCCTTCCTTGACAGTGCTATTGGAGAGCTTATGCTGTGGGAGATGTGGAGAAAATGGCACTGGTGAAACTAGCAAAGTGAGTATGTATTATCACTGAACTGTCAATGTTGTGTTAAGTGCAACTAGCAGTTTGATACCTAATGATAAAATACTAAATGTAAAACAAGTGGAATTGCTGTTAGGTAGTATTACTTTGGGAGCTATGTAGTAACTGGTATCTTTAAGTCTGTAGTGACTGCAAATTGTGGTGTCCAGCTTTAGCTTTAAGTTTCCCTCAGGATAACTAGAGGGAATCATAGCATAATGTGGGTTGCAAGGGACCTCTGAACCCTGAGGTGATTTGAGCAGGTAGTGCTAGCAATTGTATTTGTTGTATTGAAACTTAAAGCAATCCATGATGGTAGGTGATTGATTTCCACGCCCCCCCCCCAGTATATGGTTGTGACATTGGGAAAGGGTCTAATGTGAAATAAATGTGAACACTCTGACATCAGCACTAATTTTTGGTGGGGATAAAGTAATACAAAGTGAAAAAAGTGAAGGGGAAGGAAAAGGGCGAGTCAAAAGTGAAGCTTCTGTGCAAAGACTTTTGGGATGTAGCGGGGGAAGAAGGAGCACTGGAAGAAATAGAATAGGATGGCAAAGATCTGTTAAAAGCTCTAAAATATAACAGAGTAAGCAAAGGTCCGTGCTTTGGTTGTCACTGCTTCTAGCAGTTAGTATCTGACTGGCGCTCTGCCTGGTAATGTAAATGCTCTCACGCTGGATCATCTCTTTCCATGAAGGGCAGTACACGGTGCGTGTCTTGCAAATTCTGAAGGAAAAGACTTGGCTTTAGTCCAGGTCAGGTTGAGTAGGTACTTTCTCATAGACCGAGAAGGTCTTTGACAGTGCAGTCTTGTTCCAGTGGCCCATTTTTCTCCTTTTCTAGGCTGCACGAACAGCTGAATGAATCTGAACAGGCAGCTCAGTGCTATATCAAATACATCCAGGATATCTATTCCTGTGGGGTAAGATGATATCTTGGGAATAAAAGGAGAAGTAAACATGGTGTAGAACTACCTTGGAAGGCACTCACAGATGATGGTTTTTACCCCCCTCACTGTAGGAGATAGTGGAGCACCTGGAGGTCAGCACTGCTTTCCGTTACCTGGCCCAATACTACTTCAAGTGTAAGCTCTGGGATGAAGCCTCAGCATGTGCTCAGAAATGCTGTGCATTCAATGATGTGAGTAGTAGCGCAGTCGTTGGTGTTCTTTCTTAGGGAAGCTATGACCTTGATCTTGCTTCCGCTCAGAGTAGATGGAATCCTTTATTGAAGGAATGAGGGCTGTCTGCCATGCAGGTCACATCCTGAGTGGTGGTGGTGTATACCTCATCACTAAGGCTGCTTACGATTGACTAAAATCATGGAACATGGTGTAGATAGTAAAATTGAACCATGTCTCGCTGGTGTTCGCTAAATAAAAGAATTTGAGGCTCCACATGGCAGTCTTAAGACTGCTGAAAATCTTGGTGCTGAGGAGGTGGTTAAATGGTCACACTGTGCAGTGGTGGTACTCGCAGAACTTTTTTTTCTCATCTTCTGTGTGTAGACAGTGCAAAGGATATAATAGTACTTGGGTTTTGTACGTGACTGTATTCTGAGATGTTCTGTTTCTGTAAGTGGACAATTTTGGATTTGTAATTTCAGCCTAGTGGTAGACACTAGCCATGAGTGCAGGGTGTTTGGCCTACTTAACAAAGCTGTCTGGAACTCTGGAGAACCTGAATTCAGCTTATCTGAAGCTTTTCCAATCTACTTTTTGCTGGAATATTTAGACAGCTTCAGTGGTTGATGGTACCACTGTCTGAAATACCCGAGTAACATGCAAATCAGGTGAGTAAAATGAGAAAAGACTAAAAAAATAAAAGTTATATACCTTAACATTTTTAAATGGCAGGAGAAAAAAGAAATGGGGATGTTTTTTATAGCTTGCAGCCTTACAGAATGACAAACTACTATAACTTATACTGCTTACATATTGAATTTGACCCAGAAACCACCCATCCATAGATGTATTGTTTTGTTTTTTACAAATTGTTTTCAGACCAGAGAAGAAGGAAAGGCCCTGCTGCGGCAGATCTTACAGCTTCGCAACCAAGGAGAAACATCATCCACAGATATTGCTGCTCCTTTTTTCCTCCCTGCATCATTGTCAGCCAACAACACTCCCACACGTCGCGTCTCCCCACTCAATCTGTCTTCTGTAACACCATGAACAATGCTGGTACTTCTAACCTGTGCGTTGAATGTGACATTGCAATGGGGCTTGCAACCACTTACTTCTTTCCGGTGAAATTTCTGCATTCATTGTTGCCTTCACGTGAAGGGTAGGAGTTATTAGAGCCCACAGCTGAAGATGGATGTGCCCCAACAGGCAAAGGTGCAGCCTATGTGAAAGTGCCTATGCTGAGATGTGAGAACCTGCTGTACTTCTCACCAAGTCATTCCAGTCAGAGGGCAGACATGTTCCAATACACAGGACTACTCCTAACTGGGGGACTGGGAAGAGCTTGTCTGCTTGAGTTAAAATATATTTGAAGTTTGATTCTGCCCTGTTACCTCTGGTCTTTACTGAACTTCTTTGGATGACCTCTTAGTGGTATCATTGCTGTCTACATCAGAAACTGTTACCTGCCTGGCTACTTAAGGACTTTTCCTTGTCTTGAACTACACAGAAGGTGTTCCACTAAAGCAGTAGATACAGGCACTTAGATACAGGTGCCATGTCTATGTTGAAGGACTGAGAAGTGTCAGAGGAATTCCAAGTAGCCACAGGTGACAGCTGTTTGCTGTTCTGTCTGTGGATCTGACAGATACTTTGGCTTTCAGTAGAAAAACAGCCAGTGGGATAGCACAATTAAAAAACTAATGGTTAAGTTACTGTCCTTGGGCTTCTTTATGGTGCAGCTTTCATGTGTACTGTAGCAAATGAAATTGGAAGAACCGTAATGGATCATTTTGTTAAGGATTGCCACATCTCGTGGACAGTATGGTGCAGGGGATTCTTCCCCTGCAGGGCTGCTGCTTCTCCCTGTTCACACATCCAGCCAATAGTAAGGCTGTGTAAATTTCAAAGATGCACGCGTATGCCCACGTACTACAGACACGACCATAAATGAACAGATTAACATAAACAAGAGGACGGTGCCCTTAGATGCACTTAAACCGTAGAAGTGGCCTGATCCTGTTCCTACTTGCTTAAAGTTTGCTCGTGGAACACATGTATACGCTTTCAGTGACTTAACTCAAGTACATGTTCACATTCTCTGGTCTCTCCAGTCTCTGCCCGTGACCTTAAGTCTCTTCAGTATCCATGTCCAGACCTTGGGTATCTTGTTCAGTCTCAACCCTGGACCTAGGGTATCTACAGATTTTGGGCTTCTCTCGTTTGCTGGCTAGTCCCAGTTAGGGTTGCTGTTGGAACATACACATACGTACACAGAGTAAGGAGCACAATGATACAGAAAGCAGGCAGCAATAGTGTTTAATTAATGAAAGTGTAGAACACACTATGGTGATCAGTTGTAAGTCTCGGCCAGACAAAGGTGACTGACCAGCAGCCTGCTTGCGTGCGGTTGGTAGCTCTTCTGCCTACCCCTACTCGTCAACACTCCCCCTCTCCCTCCCCCTCCCCTGACTTGTGAAGAGCAACCAACAGTTCGAGATATCAGTGTGACCTATGATCTCGGATGACTTCAGCCAAATGTCTCGGTGCTGTTCAGTTACAACTTGTAAGCTTGATACAACCTGGAGGTCTTTTTAAAAGTACTTGAGGTTTGTATACGTTTTGGGTTATGAATTATGAATAACCAACTATGAATATATTCATGCATTATGAATAATCTGCAGATGTTCGTGCTAAGCAAGCTCCAGTTTCCTCAGGGCTATCCAACAGTGGGATCTCCCATTGAGTTTTGTAATTTTCTGAAGATTTCCTCAGGAGGAAATAGTCCAAGTTTCAACTGAGTGTTTTTTAATGAAGATTTGTCCAAACTGTGGTGCTTATAAAGGTCCTGTGTTAAATCCAGTATCCAGATGGCATTGTGGGAGGGAGACTGTAAGGATTAACTGTGTTCACCAGATCTAAACAGCGGAGTGGCATTGATGCACCTTGCCTGCTGAGTTTTGAAGAGACTTCTGTCATTGGGATGATCAGTGAAACTTGGTTTCCCTTGACGTGGAGGATACTTCTTCCAGATACACCTACTTCAAATACTCATCTGTAAAAGATGCAGTAGCGTTGAGCAATTATGTCTAAGTTGGGTTGTGAGGACTGTGAGTTCATCATTTTGTCTCCCCTACCCCTAGCTTAGATAATGGCACTTAATGCCAAGTTCAGAAACCTGTGTTTGATGAAAGTGTGCTGATTGATGTCTGCTGTGTTATGCCAGCTCTGGAAGTGTGACAATCCCTGCTGGTAATGACACCTACTGCACCAGGTAGGAGTGATTTGTTAAAAATAAGGAGAAAACTACACATAAGTAGAGGTTACCTACTGTCTTAAAACTGAAGATGTAATGGGACCTCCTCCTTTTTTTATAATATGGCCTATTACTATATTTAAAATTACAAGCCAGTCTACTAGCTTTCTAGTATCTTACAATACATAAATAATGTGTCACATCTTGTTATAAAAATCAGTAGTTAGTAATGATAATTGATGGATTTTTATGCCACATAAGTTCTTACAATGTAAATTAAACAATTTATGCAGCAAAACAAATTTACTAGTTCTCTTTCCCTTCTGGTAAAACAAATAAGCTTTATATTTAGGATAAATAATCATTAAACCTATGAGAGCATTCTAATACCTGAGGTATTGAAGAAAAACTTTCAAACTCTTCAGGTTTTCTAGGAACAGTCAGTCTTATAGACAACTATTAACATTGGCTTCTTAATACTTTGTGAGAGTTTGTGTGGGGAAAAAAGATCTTTTAAATGTTCCATTTTGTTACTATATTGACAGATCTCTTTAAAGGAGATACTGATTTTTACATCAGTCACATTTACCAATTAAAATTGTGCATCATGGGGTTAAATTTTGGAAACAACTTGATTTCTAGACAGGTATGTGTCCTCCAGTACTGAATAACAGTCTTCCTTCTATCCTGGTTCAGTCTATTTTCATCCTGGTTCAGTCACAGTACTCCACTGTTCATTATTCATCTCTCCTCGAGCCTTTCTGTACTTAACACACTTGCTTGAAAGGACATTACTGAAATCAACAAAACTATCAATAGGTCTAGCTACTTCTCTTCAAGCTATTGTCCTTTGGAGGATCACCCTGTAAAACAAATCAAAAAGACCCATGCGGTTGTTACATTTTTGGAACTCTTTTCCAAAGCTTTAACTGCTACTAGTGGAACTGCTTATTCCAAGATTGTTTTAGTCTTTCTTTTAGCATTTGTACCTGATACACTACAGGACTTGCTGTTTCCAGAATTACAACTGGCCCTTGCCATTTCCTGGGCTATCTACATGGGGTTTCACTGATAATCTTACTATGTTACGTGATTTTCTGCATTCTTTGCAGTTTAGGAGCTTTCCAAATCTACTGTTTTGAAGTTGTGGCCTCAATGGATAGCTATCTCTTCTGACATTTATTTTATTAGTGTATGCAGCTAGTGATCAGTTAATATTTTTTTGCTACCATTCAGCTGTCAGTCCACCATTGCTAAAGTGTTCTTTTTTCTCAGCCAGTGATTATTATCATGTGAGGAGACAATCCGCAATGAAGGAACAGAACAGAGAATGACCTTGGGATATGCAGGAGCTGGGGCAAGATCTTTCAGCTGTCAGAACTTTTTAATGTTCTGCTTGAGTACCATAGTAACCAAAGCTTGACTGTTATTTAGGCACTTTTTCCTACATTTTAATATTCTTGGTTCTAAGCCAGTGCCCCTTTTTTGCTACTTCTGGGTACTTACTGTCTTTCTGGTTGTAGAAATGGACCTGTTCCAGTGATGTGAATGTGAATTTGTCCATGTTCTGGTTTATCTTTGCTCAACACTTCAGTTTGGAATCTGCCTGTCTGTACCCTCCAGATGTTGCTTCAGTCGTGCTTCAATACCTGCAACAGAAGTGTATTGCTGGAATCATCTGTTTCTCCTGTACCTCCAGGCTGCTGCCAAATACAACCATTTGCTGAATCCAGAGTGAAACTATTTTTCTTGAAAAAGTAATCTCTAAAATGCCTTTCTCTTGTTCAGAATTCTGTGCTTATTGAACACAGTAAATCTCAGGAGTTACCAATTGCACTGTCTGAATAAAAAGCAGTTCTAAAATCTGTTTCTTCTTTATGCCAGGTATGTGATACAAACTGTGTTTGTTCGGTGATTCTGGAGGTCCCCTCCAGGGCTCTTGCAGTACACTAACTGAGGGTCTCGTGTCAATAACCATTTGGGGGCAATGTGAATTCCCATTCTCCCCAACTAAAGCTCTAATTGTTGATGACCCCCATAAATCAGAAACCAGCCTAATCAATAGCCTGTGAGGGTGTTAGAGTTGGGCACGCCTGTCGTGCAGAATCAAACATACATCTGTCTGAAACAGCCTCTGCTCCTCTTTCATTTGACTGCTGCTGTTTAGTAGTTGTTCTCAAAGGTCATTAGTGGGTGCTCAATTTCGGGCATTCATGTTTTCTACTCTTCAGCTCATTTCAAATTAGATTCCAGTTCTTGGATTATTGCTCGCCTGATCTATTGCAATTTCATCCAAGAAACCTCTTGCCTTTTCCTTTATCTTGAGATAGCGGGTTCCCTCAATTATCCTATTTATTCCAGGCAGCTGGCCTGTTACTAGCAAATGTGATTGCTTGGACTGGTTCACAGACTTTCCTCTTCCTTTCTCTTTACTGTAAGTCTCTCCCTATCCATCTGTATTGTATAAGTCTGTCCTGCTTGAATGATTTTGCTAACTGTTTTTTTCCATCACAATAATTTACTCAGCTGTGTAAGTGGGTCAAAAAATGTCATAATGTAGCTGGCATCTAGCTTGTGGCCTGTCTAAACCTTATCTTAAATATGTACGGCTAGAGTCCGGCTATACAGTATGTTAACTGTGACTGCTGTCTCGTTACGGGACTGTATAAGACCTCTGTGTTTATTCAGCTTAGGCATCTGGTGTAATATGGTGTGTGTTACTGTGCCTCCTATGTATTTATTTCCTTTTCATCTTTAAAAATAATGGAGGGAAAACCCCATATCCAGTTGAGGTATTTTTACGATTCTTCTGGTGCTGAGCTTCATGTGGTAAATGAACACTGATATTTACATCTTAATAAAGACATGCTGGATTTTCTTTGAAACTAACCAGAAATAATGAGGAAAAAAAAATTACCTGTGCTGTGGCGAATGCCAGCATAGTGGAAAACAAACTATTTTGCTAACCATATAAACCAGTAGGGGAGTGTGGAGGAGCATCATAAACATTCCTTCTTTGGAAATACTGTGATGATTCTCAGTGGGGAGGGAAGATCCCTGATTTCTTCCACCATGACTGCTGTGCACATCTGCTAACACGGGTCAGAGGAAGGAGTGCACTGGGCTATTTGTCCACCTCTCATTACATGACCTGCCTCCTGTCAGCCTTGCTGCTGGCAGAGAGCTCGTAGGCGTGTTACTGCTGAGGCTGCTGAATAATGAAAGTTCTCTGTTACTACAGCGGTGAGCAGGTGACCATGCAATAGTATGTTTGAAGGATGCTGACGAGAGGTGGTTGAAGGCTGCACGCGCTGAACTACGTGTGCAGGTGCTGCCTACTGCGGCCCCTCTTGCGCCAGTGCTACCCACCATGCCCCCACAGCCGCTGGAGGGAGCGTCCCCGGGGTGAGAAGGGACTGCAGCGAACCCAGGCTACAATGGTAACTGCAGCGTAGTGTGCCCTGGCCATGCCATTCTCTCGGAATACCGTGACAGTGGCCCCTTCTCTGGGGCAAGAGGGCAGGAAGCACTAGTTGAGGTATCACTGGTGTCAGTGTTGCAACTAAAACTGCAACAGTAGAGGCAAAAAGATAACTATGCCTTTGTTTCAGAATTAGTGTCCTTATTCACCCTAACAAATTTATTACAGCCTTATCCCTATGTCTGTGGCATGATTTTAATCAAGGAAAAAGCATTTTAAAAGCCCTTTCCCATTTATCCATAGCTTCCTGTGCTTCGTGAGACCAATCATACAGGTGGACACACCAAGAAACCTGCAGGCAAGGCAAGGCAGTACCATCGCAGCACTTGGCCCTCTGTACAATGCATTTGCATTGTGTGCACATAGCAGAGGGATCCCATTGTCCTAATTCTGGGCATCTTTAGAAATTACTCTGTCTTGTTTTATGCTCCTTAGCACCTGTTGAACCAGCATTTCTACAGCAGATGGGTTTAAGCAGCAAGATCATGGAGCAGAGCCTCCTGCAAACTATGCTAAGGCACATGGAGAACAGAGAGGTGATTGGTGACAGCCAACGTGGCTTCACTAAGGGCAAATCGTGCCTGATGAGCTTGGTGGCCTTCTACGACGGGGTTATAGCATTGGTGGATAAGGGAAGAGTGACTGACGTCATCTACCTGGACTTGTGCAAAGCATTTGATACTGTCCCGCACAGCGTCCTTGTCTCTAAAATGGAGAGACATGGATTTGATGGGTGGATATCCACTTGGTGGATAAGGAATTGGCTGGATGGTCACACTTAAAGAGTTGTGGTCAACAGCTCAATATCCAGGTGGAGACCAGTGACGAGCGGTTTCCCTCAGGGGTCTGTTTTGGGACCAGTGTTATTTAACATCTTTGTCGGGGACACGGGCAGTGGGATTGAGCGCACCCTCAGCAAGTTTGCGTATGGCACCAAGCTGAGTGGGATGGTTGATAGTCTAGAGGGAAGGGACGCCATCCAGAGGGACCTTGGCAGGCTAGGGAGGTGGGCCTGTGCAAACCTCATGAAGTGCAACAAGGCCAAGTGCAAGGTCCTGCACATGGGTTGGGACAATCCCAAACATGGATACCGGCTGGGTGATGAGTGGATTGAGAGCAGCCCTGTGGAGAAGGACTTGGGGGTGTTGGTGGGTGAAAAACCGAATATGAGCTGGCAACGTGCGCTCGCAGCCCAGAAAGCCAACCGTATCCCAGGCAGGATCATCCCGTATCAAAAGAAGCGTGGCCAGTAGGTCGAGGGAGGTGATTCTTGCCCTCTACTCTGCTCTCGTGAGACCCCGCCTGGAGTCCTGTGTTCAGCTCTGGGGCCTCCAGCGTAAGAAAGACAAGGACCTGCTTGAGCGGGTCCAGAGGGGGCCACAACAATGCTCAGGGGGCTGGAGCAGCTCTCCTATGAGGGCAGGCTGAGACAGTTGGCGTTGTTTAGCCTAAAGAAGAGAAGGCTCTGGGGAGACCTCATAGCAGCCTTCCAGTACTTAAAGGGGGCCTACAGGAAAGATGGGGAGGGACTCTTTATCAGGGAGTGTAGTGATAGGACGAGGGGTAATGGTTTTAAGCTGAAATAGGGTAGATTTAGAATAGATGTTAGGAAGAAATTCTTCACTGTGAGGGTGGTGAGACACTGGCACAGGTTGCCCAGAGAAGCTGTGGATGCCCCATCCCTGGCAGTGTTCAAGGCCAGGCTGGATGGGGCTTGGAGCAACCTGGTCTAGTGGAAGGTGTCCCTGCCCATGGCAGGGGCGTTGGAACTGGATGATCTTTAAGGTCCCTTCCAACCCAAACCATTCTGATTCTGTGACACCACAGCCTTGCCTCCTAAGGAGCCTGCAGCCAGAGAAAGGGGCCTACAAGCTATTTTGCTGGCTCTTTGCCACAGGATCCCCTAGGACACTGAACTGACCCTGCCAGAACCTGTTAGGCTAATTTTACAGTCTCTTTGTGCCTGCAGTCCCAGAGGAGCCATGCCACGTTACATGCCTTAGTATTCTTCACAGTTCTTTTTTCCCTTTTTGATATACTTTAGACCTTCCATTTATCTTGTGCAGCCACTGTACTGGTCTTTCAGAAGGCCATTTCCAGAGCAATCAGTAACCAAGACATGAAAAATAAAACATTTAAGCTAGACGTATACAGACAGCAGCTTTTAAAAATCAGAAATTTGCTTTATTTTGGGCATTAAAGCTTTTTTCAATCACTGACTGTGTTAACTGCCCATGGGATATTTCTTATGAAAACACCGTAATTCTACAAAGCCTATTTATAGCGTCTTCCACTTCAGGCTCTTAGAGCTTGTCACATAAATGGCAAGTGCTTCTCCTTTTGAGGCGAGTTCAGGTGCGTAAGGACAGAGCTCGTGTGGGGTTGAACAGAGGAACCTACTGCACTCTTTGGTAAGCGTTAGGCTGTACTACATGCAACCAATGCTCAAGTGGATCCCTTGGTATTCTGTTACAGATCCTGCTGAACAAAATGAAAAAATAAAAAATTCACTGAATCTTTTTCTTACACCACTCTGAGAAAAACTAAATGCCTCCACTTTACAGGTGAGGAAGTGGCAGCTGGGACAAACTGGTCAGCCATGAGTCAGGCATACGGTGCCAGACTCTTTACTCGGAGACCTCTGCTTCTAGTGCCGGGTTTCTTTCTCCTTTTCTGAAAGATTTCACGGTAAGGGTTTGAAACACTGGCACTTAAAGCGAGGCCTAACAACTAGATATTAAGGGCGACTCTGACAGAATTTGCTGTTCAGGGTGGAGGACTCAAAATTCAGCCTTTGTCACTAGTTTTGTTCTGATTTTGCCACTGACCAGGGAATCACTTTATAGAATGGAGATAATCTGCAAATCCAGTACCCAACTAAACTATCTTTTACTTTCTATAAATGTTTTTCTCTGCGTGTTGCTGTGGTTAGAAAAAAACCCCAAAACCACAACATTTCTCTTCACTTGGTCCACAAAAAGAAGAGTCTATTTTTGCAGAAAAACTAACACCTTATCTGACCAGGTCTAATAGCGATACTTATCTTCTCTGTAAAGTGCCAAAAGGATAATGATTGGAATTCTTGATGTGTTTATTATTGTCAGCCTACAGACCTCTTCCAGGGATATCGCCGTCAGTCTTCAGAAGGATGGAGATGAGGAAGCTTCCAAAAACCTGAAGAGCAAGGACTTCTGTGGTCATTGTTCGCACGACTGCCTCACTGATGTTTGGGCTATGCAGAAGTGTGACTGCTTTTGCAGTTTATTCAGATATATAAAGAGTTCCAATTAACTCAGTCTGGGCTGGAGCTTGTTCCCCAGAACGTTATGGGATGCCTTTCCATTGAGGTTCATGGCCTCGTGCACACCCATCTTGCTGACGGCTCGTTCCTTTGGGAAGGCGGTTTTCGGCCTGAGGTGCGATTTCAGGCGCGGGAACCTCAAGCCCTCTCTCGCTCCCGGCCTACACCAGTCTCCCAAGCGCCGCGGGCCCCTGGGCTGCTTCGTGTCGCCCAAGCTCCGGTCCGAGGGCTCAGGCCCCTCACCCTCGGCTAAGGCCCACCCCGAGCGGGTCTCACACCGCCCCGGCGGGGCAGGGCGCGCACGGCGCCCTCACAGACGCCCGCCGGGCCCCGCGCCCCGCTGAGGTGGCCGCAGGGCAGCTCGGGGTGCCGCCGGAATCCCTCCGCGGGCGCCGCCGCCGCTTCCCGCCGCCCAGGCTCGCCCTGAGGCTCGCCTCATCACCGCCGCCGCCGCCGCTCCGCCGCGGCGTTGCCATGGCGGCCGGGTGCGCGGCGCTGCGGCGGCGGCGGGGCGGGGCCTGCCGCAGACCCCGGCCCGGCAGCGCAGGCCTCCGCCGCGGGGAGGCGGCGGGGCGGGCGCCCGCCCTCAGCGTCGGCGCGGAGGAGGCCGGCAGGGCCGGTGCTGGGCGCTGGAGCCGCCGCGGCGGCGGGAAGATGGATGCGCCGTGCTCGTCCCTCGCCGCTCGGCATCCTCTCCTGGCCGCGGCACGGTGAGCGGCGGCGGCGGCGGCGGCCGGGAGGGTCGCCCGGTCCCCGCGGCGGCGGAACAATGACTTCGTCCGGCTGCGGGGGGCCGGGGCGAGGGCGGCGGCGGCGCGGGGTGAGGGGCCGGGGCGGCGGCGGTGTGACGGGGGAGAGGGAGCGATGGAGGTGAGCTGGTGATGGAGAGAAGGGGAGACGAGCTGGAGCTGGAGCTGGTGATGGAGGGAGAGGTGTGGCAGGGCGCAGCCTGCAGCGCCGTGCCGGGAGCCGCCTCAGGCTCTCTCCGGTCCCGCACTATTGTGTTCCAGGTTGGTCATTGTCTTGCCGTCCCCGTGCCGAGTGCCGCGTACGGGGTGTGATGGCTGGTTACAAAGGAAGGGATTTTTCCAGGGCTGAGCGTGATGTGCGGAGACCGCAGCCGGCAGAGCCTGGGCTGGGCCTCAGTGAGATGGCATCTGGGGTGGGTAGTCAGCGCAGCTGAGCGGGGAGCAGCTGTAAAGGCACTCCCCTGGTTTATTTTTACTCGCGGTGCATCTTTGCCTGTTCCGTGATACACACAGCATTGCACAAGGTTTCTTGCCGAGCATGTCTTTTTAGAAACGCACCTGTGTGTGTCTTGGGGTGTCAGGGTTGGTGTATTTGTGGATGTGTGTGTGAAGACGTTCTCTCTGGCAAACACAGACCCCGCAAGATGCATCTCTTTGTACGTGCAACACATGCCTTTTTTCCACAGCCATTAACAGATGAAACATGCCACTTGGGCTGATGTGCAATTTATTCTTAAATTACCGGATTGCCGTCCCTCAATTTCATTATGGCTACTTAGGACAGATCTAGATCGTGCATTTGGGCTATCTTACGGCACTGAATACTCATTTGTAGTCTGTTTCTATTTTTTTCTGTGGATGCAAATATATAAAAGATGCTCAGTATACCTTATAGGCTGGGAACATAAAGAAGTATATATTTAAAGAGTTTAATTTGAACTCTTGTAAGGAAAAAATGAATGAGATGTATTTTTTAAAACATTTGCATTCTGATACTGTCCTATGCATCACTGTAAGGTGACATGTTAGAGTCCCATTCCTAAAGTCTCTTATTTGTTGGGTCAAATTCTGCACTGGTGCACATATCATGCCTGGTCTAGCAGTCTGGGTGGCCCATCAGGAGAATGTTTTGTCCCTTGTCAGGCAATAATGTGAGGTTATTGCTTCTGCTCTGACTCAGGTTTTGTTTCTATTGATCTGGCCTGCTGCTCTACATACGAATTTCAAATCCAGGCCTGCCGTGCTGTAAATGCTAGCTTTGCTGGCACTTGACCAGGTTCAGATTGGTGCTTGAGTGAGGTAAATATCTGGTGATTCTAAGAGGTTCTCCAGGAATGGTTGTGATATTGGTGAAGTCTGAGATTGGTTAGTTGGTAATTGTTCAAAAGGGCATAAGACACGAGTGCTCTGTAAGTAGTTCTGTAGCAGTCTAAAGACACCATGGGCGCCTCGGTACAAGAAGGACATCAGACTATTAGAGTGTGTCTAGAGGAGGGTGACCAAGATGGTGAAGGGTCTTGAGGGCAAGACTTATGAGGAGCGGCTGAGGTCACTTGGTTTGTCCAGCCTGGAGAAGAGAAGGCTGAGGGGTGACCTCATTGCTGGGGAGTGACCTCATCACAGTCTACGCCTTCCTCAAGGGGGGCAGCGGAGGGAGAGGTGCCGATCTCCTCTCTCCGGTGACCAGCAATAGGACACGAGGAAATGGAATGAAGCTGCATCAGGGGAAGTTCATGTTGGACATTAGGAAAATGTTCTTCACTGAGCGGGTGGTTGGTCACTGGAACAGGCTCCTCAGGGAAGTGGTCACGGCAGCAAGCCTGTCAGAGTTCAAGGAGTGTCTGGATGATGCTCTTAGTCATATGGTTTAGTTTTAGCTGGTCCCACGAGGAGCAGGGAGTTGGACTTGATGACCCTTATGGGTCCCTTCCAACTTGAGATACTCTGTGATTCTAATCAAGTGAATGGGGTTGCCGCCAGTTCCACCCTTGCTTCCACAGTGAGCAAAAGCTGGAAAGTTCCTGTTGGGATTTCCGTAGGAGTTGCCTGGTGGAGGTGGCTGCCAGGAGCTGTTGATGTGACTGCCCCTTTGGCCTTGTCCCTTTCCCAGAACTGTGGCAATGTGGTGGACTGCTGGGATTCTCTGGTTGCCAGCAGAGCTCCTAGCTGCCAGTGACAGATGCTGCAGCCTTTCTGACTTGCTGATCTTGGACTGACTGTTCTGTTAGCGCCTAAGGTAGAGAAACACGGCCCTCACCTTGGAGATGAATTCAAGCCAGGTATTTCCACAGTGTCCACCCCAAGCCTAACTTCAGGCTCTGTGATATTGCAAATGCTAATGCATTGCCTCAGCCTCCCTTCTGATAACCTTGTCTCTGTCACCTTTCAGTGGCTTCTGATAATCCCTCTGCTTCCAGAGGCCATTCCCAGCTAAATAATCTTCTGAATAAGAACTTCTGTATCCTACTTATTAGGAATTGAACATAAGGTACACTAAAACATGGTTGTCTGTTAAGGAGGTGATTGGCTATTGTAATTTGTAAATGTATGCTGGGTTCTGGTAGACCTTTTATTATAAAGACCTTAATGTAGGTGGAAAGATGCTGCATAATTTCACTGTCATTACAAAGGATAAGTGACCTCAGGGCATTCAAGTCAGGAAAATGCTGTGAAACATAACTGGCAAAATGATGCCCAGAATAATTTTCAATTTTCTGTTCATCCATTTGATAGACAGTTGATACTGTGATTTAAAAAGTGTATAAAAATAGTCCTCCAACTGTAAAAAAGGTATGGTGATGGATTCTACTGTCATAAGGCTGGTGTAACTCAGATGTAACTTGAGCAGTTGAAATCCAAGTAGTTTTTAAATTATAACTTTTTTTTTCCTCTTCTTTTTAACTAAACGATGGGAGACTGAAGATGCTTACAACTTGGCTTTCACTACTGAGTCATGGTCATTTTTCATTGTGGTCAATATTTGTGCTTTCTGTTTGCTTTGTGAAGTTGCGAGGCAGCAAAATAGTCCTTACCAGATACCTGAATTTTGGATCACTTTCTAGTCAGTCATTCTTTGTATCTTCTGGGTTCTGTCAGATTTCTCTTTAATCTTTGTGCATGGCAATGCAATATTTGGGTTACAAGACTGCAAAACAAATGTTTTTGTTTTAAAAAACAATTATTTTACTTGAATTTACAATGGCATGTTTGCATTATGTGTTTCTAAATCAATAGCTTGCTCAAATTCCCAGCAGGTAACCTCTTCAAAGTTCCCTATGAATCTGTATCACTTGAAGATCTGGTCTTTACCAGATTATAACAAATTTATCTCCCCATCCTCAGAGATGGATTGTCTGCTGCCTTCTCTTTAGTAGTCATCTACATCTGTGCAAATCATCTGTGCAATTCTCTGTGTCATCAGCTCTCAATATCCAGAATCCAAAAGGGTAGAATAATGTAATTTTTGTAGTACTTCTAGTTTCTGTATCTTTAAGGTCTATTTGAATTTCTCCTTTAAAATATGAGGACTAGAAATCTTTGCTCCAGGAGGTGGGGCTCTAAATAGAAAATTCAACAGCATGCTGGAAGAGTCATGAAAAAGCTCTATGGTCTAGCCACATTGAATGCTGTCAAGTTAAATGAGCATAAATACAGCTTCTTTGTAAATGACAGAAAAACAGTGTGGATCACAATCTGCAGTTTGGGTTCTAAAACATCCAATGAACTTTAAAGGAACAATAATGACATGCAAACACTTTCATGAATGCAGGCTTTCAGTTCATCTCACTAAAATTTATGGTGCTGTATGATTTGCTTGCCATGCATTTGGATCACTGGTGGATAGCTGAGAAACTGTCACACATCCGGGAAACTTTAGGACCTGTGTTTTATCTGGAAGATCACATTTGGACATCACAGCCAGTTCCCTATGTTAAATAGTCTGAATTAGCTATTGTCAGAAGAGAAGCAAAGTGAACTGATATATGTGACCATCCACATAGCATAGTTAAACAAGAAAGAGGCAAATGAATGCAGCAGACATTTTAGTACACAGCTGCATAATGAAATCCTCTTAGTTAACAGTTTAACAAACACCAACAAATAAGGAATACAAATGAAGACTGGATAGACCACAATTGCATTTCTAACTTTGGATGAAATGTAACTCTGTGATGAATAATAAAGCACACTGATGTACCCGAGAAAATTGTTTAGATAGAAGAGCTGCTATGGTATGCCAGGTCTTCTTTTATGTTAAAAATGATAATGCAAAGTATAACATGATCTCAGATTATTTTATCAAAAATAACAAAATGAATGATTTGAATTAATTGAGAACAGCTGATGCTAAAATGCATGTTCTCTCCCATTTTCACTTTATGCATTCCTCCCATCTCCACCTAGGAGGTAATATCTCACAGTTACTGTTTAACACCTGTTAAACACTCCATTTGTCAAGCTATTTGTTGAATTTTGTTGAAATTGTTTATTATAATATTCTTTTAAGTGTTTGGGGAGAAACTTGTTAAACCTTACATTGCATGGACTGTAAACAAAAGGTCTAAGTAACATGGAAATTAAAATTGAAAAGAAGAAGAAACAGCTGTTGAAAATTGCATTGAGGTCCCACGTGGTTTAGGGTAATCAATAATGAGTGAGCAAATAAAGTTGGGAGGAATGGTGGAGTCAGGGCTTCTAGGGTTTGTGGTTTGGTTTTTTTTTTTTTTTTTGCTGCATGTACACTGGTGTGCTAAAATTCACTAAGTTGATTTTCTTTTAAAATGGATGCAGAAATATTTTTCATTATTCATTTCTATGGTGTATGCAAAATCCCTAGAACTCACAATGTTGCAGGTGATAGAAATTAATTAGAATCAATACTGTACTGTTTTGCATGTATTTGGGGTAGGCTTGGTGTATAAATATTTTCGTGATGAATTTTAAAAAGACTTAAAATTGTATTAATACATAATATACACTTATATTTTCATGAACATGAATGTTGTTTTTGTTCTTGAAGTTCTGTTATTCATAGATAAGTCCTTGGGTTTTTTTACGCTGTATTTATTTGTACTTAATATTTAAGGTTCTTCAAGCTGCTCTATTCTGTCTCTGTGCATTGGTGAGGAACAAAACGAGATGCAGTCATTTTTGGAGAATCAGCTAGGAGAATCTGCTTTAATACAACCCTTAGTAATATCCCCTTCTCACCTCTGCTCTCTGGTGGGAAATTATAATCACTTATAATCAGTCTTAGACGAACAAAGAGTATATGGGGACTGTTGCACTTGAAGAACATTGAGTAATTTACAGCTGAAAGAACAATTGTGTTGGTTACTATTTGGTAGCTTATAACTAAGCAAAAGGTTGCATTAATTAATTTGGGAATGCTTTTAAGAATGAACCTGTAAGTTTAGAGCGTGTCCAGTAAGCGTTTCAGAGGCACAGCTGATAGCTAATAAACATCCATGCATATCTAGTGGTAAGTATTACTGACCTACTGGTATTCAGCCCATGTTTGCAAGGTTCTGTGTTAGCAGATCCCTTTTGAATTGCATCACATCTTTTTGTAGGTCACAGCGTGACCTACATGTTGCTGTTTTCTTGGAATATGCAGTCAGTGTCGGTGATCTGTGTGGTAGCCTGCGTTAGGTGAACTCAATGAAGATGTAAGCATTGTCCTTGTAAATTGATTTGAAATGATATACAATAGCTTAATGCCTATTAAAATCTCTCTGAAATTACCATAAGATATTTTTCTGGTTTCAAATGCAGCCTTAATGGACATCTGTGTGTTCAAGATAGTATCCTGAATGTCTTATAAGTGAAACCTTTTAATTTTTTTGTACGTTGCCACATCATGTATGAACCAGCATCTCAGGCTGGGTTTAATGCGTGGTGTTTCATGCTTACATCTTTGCCAGCTGAGAATCCAACCTATCACCTGCCTACATGGAGGAGAATGCTGTTCCCCTGATCAATACTAGCTGATGCTTCCATTTTTAAAGCAGCACAGTTCAGCTAAAAATCATCCTGTAAATTTCAGGGGTAGTTTTTAAATAGTAAACTGTAAGGATAAATTCTACATTTAACATGAGTTTCACTTTATCCTGATTGTTTATTTGTTGAGTCCTGTTCTTACCATTACAAGTAGAGCTACGTAAGTCAGCATATATGGTGTTACGTGGTATGTTTTCATTTGATTTGTTTTGTTAAGAGGGCAGGGAATGACAGTTACTTGTCCCTCAGCTGATCAATGCCATTGATGGAAAGGAAGATTTCTAATATTATCTGGTGAAAGTCCTGTTTCAGACCATAGTTAAAGAGCTTACAGACTCTAGGGATGTTGAAGGAACCTATCTTTCAACATATGATAGAAGGGGTAAGAATCACAACAATTCAGAAATGAAAAAGACCAATTTTGGTCACAGTGTATTCATAAGTGAATAATCTTGAGTGTTTCTAGTGAATGTTGCTTGTAGTGTTTTTATTTTTGAAGGTATTTTGACTCTAAAAGATGGATAGAAATGGCTAATGGGATATTCACATACGTGTTTACATTTCTGCTGAAAAGCTGATGTGAAGAGACAAACCGTAATTCCTGTTGGCTTAGTTTTTGCCGAGCTTCCCTGGTAATGGGAATGTTCAGATTCTTTTCCCAGAAAATGGAAGGAAAGGGCAAGAGGGATACAGGACATGGGAAACTAGAGCAACGTGTACATGAGGTTCTGCAAGGCATTGATAGTGATACGGTAGGAAAAGAAAAGACATGTTTTGAAGTTATGTTGAACTGCAAGCTGATAAGAAATGGCAAGAAGGTAGTAATCTGGTTGGAAGTAAGCTGTCCAGAAAAGAAAACAATTCATCATAGAGATCTACATCGTTAAAAGTGAATGCGGTGACCAGAACGCAGATTATTCTTACTCGTTCTGACATCAGTATCTACCTTTATTGGCTGTAGCAAGAGCTGAGCTAAAAATGGCAAAAACTTTCACAAGTTAACCCTCTTACTTTAAATAGAAAAATACTTAAATATCTGACAATCCTTAGTAGTGAATGTAAAATATCCTCCTCTGATATCTGTAAGACAATCGATAATCACAGTTATGGCCTTAGAAAGAAAAGGAAGGGCTTCCAGGAGAAAGATATGGGGCATGAACTTTCCCTCACTGTTTGTTGTTTTCTTGTTTATATGCATTTCAATTAAATAAAAGATGGTTTTGCTGGCTTGTTAAAATCAAAATCAAAGAAAGGAGAGCCTGATACTATAAACTCTGGGAACTGCAATGTTTCTCTTTCAGGCTGTACATGTTGTCCCTGGCAGTGGTTGAATGTGAGCCTACTTGCATAAAATACATTTACAAAAACATCTTTTTAGTTAACTAAGAATGGGCTTTAAATAATGCTCAAAGTACAAAACCACTGAAATGTTTTCTTAGACTCCCATCTTGCAATGAGCTGGGCAGGTTGATAGAGTTAATCTTTTTCGTAAGAATCCTGCCATTCTTAAATAGTGCGTCTAATCTGTGTCCATGTACATCTCATGCTGAAAAATACTGATTCCAGAAAATTTCCGTTTCCTTTCAGGATAGGGCAGGATTTCGTGTTTTCACTGGTAGTGGTGTTCTCAGTGTGCATTGTGTTATGGCAACTTCTAGGGAAATAATTGTATGAAAGAGACAGATGGTATTTTAGCCACAGAATACTAGAATATTGGTTTAACAAATCTCCTCAGCTTTGCTGCAGATAACAATAATGCTTCTGTCCCCTTTTGACTGTTTCCATGGAGCCGCCAGCAACTTGGATAGAGTTTTTTGGTTCATGTTTTAGAGCAAGGGCCAATGGTAATTTTAGCATGAGCGGCCTAGCAGCACCCGATTCATCCTGTATTCCTTGTGCAGAGCCCCGAATCTGAGGGATATTGTGAGTTCAGTTCTGAAGGTATTTTAATATTCCTGAAAATTATTGTGGTATTGATTAAAAATCTAACTACAATACTATGATTTTTTTGTGCAGTCAAAAGCAGGGGGTGGTTAGGATTTGTTCTGAAGAGCTGTTTATCACCATTTGGTGGAATAAAACATATGTAAACTACTAGCATGTGAAATTTGCCATGTTCTGACTATAAAAAGAAATACAGAACAGAATTGTATAAACTCTGGAAATATTTGCAGCAAGTCTGAGCTGAGTTTTTGGGTTGATCTTGGGATGCTGAATTATGTCATACTAAAATAATATAAATCATGCTTTTAATCACAGTTTTCATTAATCATGTATTCTGTTATGTGACATAACACACACAGCATGGAATGCAATAATTAGGGCTTGAATTTTATTCTGAAACAGTGCAAAGCATAGGTGAAACCTGGTAAATAAAAGCCAAAGCAAAGACTTAATTTTGAATTTATTCAAATCCTACTAGCAAAATGAGACAGGCTTTGGAGAGAGAGGGAATTGTGTATGGCCAGTGTTCCCCTTGTAGCTAACAGAATTGTTGCAGTGATGGGAATTCACTTATGTGGAAATGTTATTTAAAAATTAAAATATTGCTTAAGACGAGATCAACGAACAAGCATGAATCCAATCTAGGTACTGGGATGAAATTGCCAGCAGGTAAGCACTGGGACTACTCCTCTAGTTCCAAGGGAGTTTCACCATTTTGTCAGAGTAGAAAATGTCTCTCTCAAAATTGTTGCAGATTGTTGGCAGAGATGGTGAAGTAAACAAAGGCCACAAGGATTTGCTGAGGATGAAAAACCTTCACAGTGGTATCTGCGTTAGTTTTCTTAATTTGCATTAAGAACTTGCAAAGCCAGGAAAGAACTACTAAAGGCCACAGAGTTTTGTTTGACTAAAGCTTGCAGAAGTAGTTGTCTTTTTGTCTGACATAGGAGTGGATATCAATTTGTATCCCTGAACCACTATCAAACTTCTCTAATTGAAAGGCGTAACAGCTTGATTTGGGATTTTGACTTGCCATGTTCTGAAGTTCTGGTTCTAGAGTCAGCATTGGGATCTAGAGCCAAGGTGCTTGGATCAGCAGTCTTGATTTGGAAAAAATCCTGATGTTAGGGTTACCTAACCTGAATCCCAGCACCCTTTTCTGGTGGAGAGTTGGGTCAGCGGATTTCCGAATTAGCATGTTAATCATTATCTTGGCAAGAGTTGAAATGCTGGCTCTGGACCCCAAAGAAAACAAGTTTGGATTAGAGTTTCTGCTTGTTCACATGGCTAAATCCACTTCACAGTGGAACGTATGTCACCCTCTCCTTGAGCAGAGCCAAGTGTCTGATAGCAGGGCTTTGGGAGGAGCATGTGTATGACTTGTGGTCCCTATCTGCTCTTGCCCTCAGAAAGCAGAAAATTAAAGTATAACTGAAATTGAGATATGACCCTTAGAGTGAGCTCAGGTGGGGTGAGACCTTTCCTATGGGCAAGAAAAATAAAAGCCCCTTTCTTTTAACTGCAATTTGAGATATAAGGAACTTGTTTAGTGGTGATAAAATGACTTGCCCATGTGACAAGTTCCTCTTTAGTAGAACATAGATGATTACAGAAATGAGACTGTTCAAGAATTCCTGATAGTCCCTCCCTAATATTTTAGGTGCTACGTTATCCCCAGAAACTTCCTCCTGGGACTTTGCGGATTTTGGAGGATTCAGTCAGAGAATGGGAAGTGGATTCATCTGCTCTGTTACAGGTGATCAGCTGATCCCTTGAAAAGGATAGAAGATACGAGCTAGTGCTTGTACCAACATCCTTTCTGAAGTATTTTTTTCTTTGTGGTAGGGACTTCTGAGAAAGGTGAATATCACTGAAATACTGGCAGTAAGTAAGCATACTTGGTCACATGTGCCCTGTTTCTCACTGTTGATGGAACAGGTTAATATTAACAGTTTACTGAGCTGTTAACTTTTAAATACTGTTGAGTAGTGATCGTCAGTTGTGCTGAACTGCGCAGTGTTTGCTCATGTTTCTGTTGTCCTCTTATCCACAGAGCTGAAACTGACCCCCCCGCTCTGGAAATCCCGAGTCCATTGATACTTTTTCCTTTTGGATAAGCCTCACAGAATCAAGTATACTAGTATGAATAGCAAGCAGATTTGCATTAAGCACTTTACTCTGTTGCTACAAGGGGAACATCAGCACTTACAAAAATGCCGATGAGGTTCTCAACCGCAGCCTAGGTTCAATAAGACCACAAAATTCAAACTTGGCAAGGGACTGGCCTGACAATAACTTATGGAGGCAGGGTCCTTTCCAGAGTTAGCATGCGATGATGATGTGGTTATGAAATGTATGTTTGGTGATACTGCACGTTAGAATTCAACCTGACAAGGGTTTGCAGCTTCTTCAGTCTGCTTTCCTTATCTGTGAAGGAAGCAAGTCTTTCTTGCAACTCTGTAGATCAGCTTGAGAATGGAAGCTGGGGAAGAGTGGCTGCTATCTATTAAGATTTTTTTTCTTTGTGCTGTAAAAGCTGTTCTGCCAAACAACTGGTTGATGTCAGATTTGGTGAATAAATCTTCACAAAACTCACAGGTGTTGTGAAATGAAGCAATGCTTTTGCTACAGTTTTCAACAACATTTAATTAGTGCTTGGTTTAATGGAGTTGCTTGGTTTTGACACAGCTGTTTCATTTTTAAGTGTGACAGTATATAAATCAAAATAATATTCTCAACAATGATGCATTGATTTCACAATAGCAGGGCAATTTAATAAGACAGTTTCAATATTTCCAAAAGAGAAATATCAAAGTTTCCATTTCTTTTCTGTTAGGCAGGGAAATTTTTAATTTTCAGGATCTTCCACACTACATAAATGATTTTTTTTTTTTTTTTTTTAAACCAGCTCTAGATTTTGAGGCTGTTTTGAAATCTACTTAGATTTGACCCCTTTTCTTCCCTCACCCCATCCTGCAGGGCTTTCTAATTTTTTTAATGCTGAGAAGGGAAGAGATTTAGAAATTACACAGAGCGGATTTGTCTTACGGTATTAATCATGATCTGGTCTAGAATTTCATGCCTTCAGACTCCATAGGGTCAGTACAATTTTAGGGACAGATGCAGCCCTCTGGTTAGTAGGGTCATATTGTGAACTTATGGGGCTCTGTGAAGATCTTGATGTGTTGTGCAGGTAATTGTATTTTCTTTACTGATGATGCTGGGGTCTTTGGGGGGAAAAAGAAGTAAAGAATGTTGACCAAGAAAATAAAGTATAGCACTGTTAGATTTGGAAACAAAAATACAAGCCTAATGTTTCTCATTACTTTTAGCGATATGACAAAATATACTTTTTCTACTGCATGTCAGTAAATATTCTTATGACAGTGGACTTCCATGTGGCTTTTTAATGCATAAATACATGTTTGTCTCTTGGTCAACATTTTGTGTTCCTAATTCTAGCCTAATCGATGCTTAGCATGACTTGTCTCTTTGTTTATTGTACCCATGCCATTTCCCATATCTAAAATATTGCTTCCAAAAGTGATTAAGAATACCTCCTATCTAAAAGGAGTTACCATACGTTGAAGAACTGCTTAGTTTTTTGACATGTGCAGAGGTACACAGATGTCTAATCCTCTTTTGCCCTCATGGTAGCTGGATGCACTTTCTCGTCAATCGGGAATACATTTCTACCTCCCATGGACACAGGGCCTCTGAGAAGTCCGAGGAGAAGGGCATTTGCCATCAAGTCATTTATGTTATGCTCATGTTTGAGATACATTAACCATTGAGAGATGCCGAGGAAGCACAGTTGGTGACTGCTGAAGCTACTTATTTTTGATTTCTGTTCAGGCAGATGTGTTTTTTAAAAACACCATATGCGCTTAGACCTCCTGGAGGACACAGCCTGCTGAAAGGGCAGTATATTTCCTTTGGGTCTTTAAAAGTGGATGCCTGAAGAGAATGTTTACTGGCAAATGGAGGCCATCTATCTATATCACAACTGTATAAACAGTACACAAGACACCCAATAAGTCTTCTAGATGGCTAATAATGGAAATTTCCTCTGTGAAGTGTAGTTTTATATTTATTAGTGAAGATTTTGATTACTAAAAAGAGCTTCAAATCTTAACACTGAGTTTTGCTATTCCAGAACAATTTGTTAGGGATGTGCATAGGCTTAAGGTGGAGATGCCATTTGGAAAAAAAAAAAAAAAATCTTCTGTGGCCTCCTTTGCAGGTAGGAGAGACAGAAAGTAAAATAATAGGTTTTAATGTGTTCATTATTAAAATAACTTTTTTCAAGGATCTGGAAAAAGGAGGTATGGATGGCAGGGAACAGTCAAGGTATTAGCAAGTAACTGAAACATTTGATCCAGTTCTAGTACAACATTGTCCTCTGTCACTTAAGACTTGACAGAAATAATTTGTGTAGTGCTAAAGAAAACTGCTTCAAATCCCCTATGTATATATGGGAAGTGCCAAACTATTGCCCAAATTAGAAGTCTGCAAACTCAGTGATTCTACTAATAAAAAATGCAGCGCTACCGAAGAGTGTTCTAGGAAACATGAAAACTTCAGGGAATCTTTTAACATCTAGCCAGAAAAAAAGCCACTATCTTCAGGTCATAGAATCATAGAATGGTTTGGGTTGGAGGGGACCTGTAAAGATCACCTAGTTCCAACCTCCCTGTCATGGGTAGGGACATCTTTAACTAGTTCAGGTTGCTTAAAGCTCCATCTCACCTGACCTTGAACACTTCCAATGATAGGGCATCCACAGCTTCTCTGGGCAACCTGTCCCAGAGTCTCACCATGCTTGTTTAAAAAAAAAAAAAAATAAAAAAAAAAATAAAAATTTCTTCATTATGTCCAATCTAAACCAACCCTCCTTCAGTTTAAAACCGTACACCTTTCCCATCTTACTACTGCAGTTGCATCCTAGCATTGTGGGATATGATAAAATTACATGGGGCACATCCCTGTGTGGGACTCAAAGTCCAGGAATAACACTTCCTCACAATTATGCATACACTTTATTTTATCCTATTAGTAATTGGGAGCAAATATAATAGTTGGCAATATGGCTAACACTTCACAAAAAAACCCAACTCTTTATTTTATTACAGAAGTGGTAAAATACTTGGCATGATTTACCTTCTGCGTTGGAAAGGCAGGAAAATGTGTTATGTATTTGAAATTCCACCATGTGGAATGAGATCATAAAACTATGCAGAGCAGAATTTATTCTATTCTGCAATGTTTTGACTTGCTGCTTCTTGATAAAGCAAACAGTGTTGCGCATACCATGTTTAACTCCAGAAATCAGTACAATATGCCTAAAACAGCTTGATGTGCCTCATAAAACAGAAACCTGGGGTGATTATCCAAAATACTTCACTATATATTTTATGTGTAGGTATATGCTTTTATTTAAAACAAATACTACTTTTAAATGTAAATTATAATCATGATTGGTTGTAATTTTTTTTTTTCCCTTGATAAATTTATATCACACAAACAGGAACACAGGATTTCTCAAAAGCAAAGTTCAGCCACGGTGCACCAGCTATAGCCTACATTAGCTATTCAGCCAAAGCTACACTTAACTTCTTAAGGGCAGCAGTTGTTTCACTTCTTTTGCTTTGAATCCAAAGATACTTCATAGATCTCTTAGCTCAGATACCTTTTTCCTATCTGGAAAAAGGTATTTCTATTTTGAGAGGAGACTGCTGAGTCTGTTCTTGATTTTCACAATAACCCAAGGTGTTTTAGGACTCCTATGGCTGGGTCTGATAAATCACCGCTTTGAATTGTGGTACAATTACATTCATCTCCCTTAAAGAATGCAACACCTGTTAGTGAATATTTTCTGTTCTTCTCTCCAGCTTGCCCTGCACAGAGTTTTGTCTACTTTGTTCCAAGTTATTTTCATTTGAATCCCAATCTAGTATGTGAAACACATCTATGATTACAGTATGTGTCTTCTAGCATTCAAGTCTGTGGTAAAGAAAGTTGGAGTGATACTGAAAAGAGCCCAAGCATCCATTGGAGAGGTTACTCAGCAGAGATGAGAGTTGGGTACTTGTGCCCATCTTCAGTATACATCTAGAGCAGATGATACCTATACAGCAAAGGGGACTGTTCAATTGTGTTTTACTTTAAACCTAATTTAATATTTAAACTTTTATTGGGCTAAGTGATGCTTCTCTGGATCTCTCTTGGGAGAGGAAATTAAGATGTGTTATAATGAATAATCTGAATGCTGGTTAACACTGCTGAAGTGTTCTTAGTCAAACCAGACCTATGAATTCTCAGCCTCTCACTACCCACCCATCACTACAGCATTCTAGTACGCGTATGGCATTGTTCAAAGAGCAAGAAAAAACATCAGTACATTAATTTATTCATTCGTCAAGATGAAAGGCAGTATGGCTGATTAAGATTCTAAGAGTAAATAGAATCTTGTTTCATTATGTTTTCCTAAGTCCCCAGGCTCAGCTCTAACTATGTCTTACGAATTGACTTACCCTGGGAGACATACTGGTCTCCTCCTTCCTGCTCCTGTTGCAGTCAGTGGCAAAGTTCCCTTTTACTTTAGCACTGTACAGACATACTGGTAAAGCAGTTTTCACCTGCAGGCTCTTTTTCATATTTCAAGTAAGATTTTTTTTTTAACTGCAGTTTGGTAGACAAGCGGATAACTATTCAACTGGAACTTCTTGTTACAGGGAAGGAAAATGGAGAGCTCGGTCCAACAGTTTTTCAGTGGTTCTCTCTAAACTTATTTCACACAAGTGTTTCTGAGTTTTGCTATTTCAGATACCTCTTGTATTTGGTGGCCCTCATATTAGGCAGCTGTTGCATAATTAGCAGAGTCTTTCTTCTTGCTGTAAATGTAGAGCTATACTCAGACTCTTCTGTAATGAGGCCTGCTGGGAGATGCATTAATGACAGACTAAGTGACTGTGATTGTTGTACAGATGCATGCTGTACAGTCAAAGTGGACAGCAGCATCCGAGGTTAGAAAAGGGGTAGTTTTTTCTGTCTTTTGGAAAGTACTTTGTTCACAGTAATTGCAATAGGATTTTTGAACAAGTTGTAAGATCGTTGGGGCAGAGACTATATCTTAATTTTTCCTCTGTCTTATCCCTATGCTATGTAATAACTAACTGAGGAAGCCTTAATTCTGAGGATTCGTTAGTGTGTGAGATCGCTGCTCTGAATTTGAACTGAAATATTATTGCTGAAACAGGACCTTTTGTTCTGAAATGCAGGTTTGAATTCCGTAGGTCATATCTGTCTCCATACATTAAAAGGAGATTTGTTACTGTATTTTGCCTGCTTTGCTTTGTGATATTGATGGTAAATCCCATTTGATTTTCTGGCTAAACAAGGTCTGTGGTTGCTCTCGGTTATAGAATCAGCACTCCACAGCTGGAGCATGCCAGGGAATGTGGTCTACAGTTTGCAAGTAACCTTTCTCTATCAGCCTTAGTATTAAGCTGCTGCCATAATGTCCTGATGCAGCACTCTAGAGAAGAACAGGGATGAGTAAAGGGCCACAAGAAATGCTGTACCTTCAAATGAGGGTTTGGTCAGGTTTACTCAAACAGCCTCAAAATTCCCTCTTGGGTTAAAACACAGGGAAATGAAGTTCCTTTCTTTCCCTTCCTCCTACTCATGCATGCAAGTTTTTGTTGAGTTAAACAGACTTCTATATTTGGAGGTCTCCCTACTTCTGTTTGAGTACAGGAGATTATGATTCTGTTTATGTTTTCTACCTGAAGTAGAAAATGAAAATTAATGTGCAGCCTGACAATAATGCGGAAACCTGGTGTCAGAGCACTGATCATTGTTCCTGCAAAGCTTCACTGCTGTTGCTGCAGTATGCACTACCCCCTTCTTTGCAGTCTTCATTTTTCAGCGCTTTGCCTATCTCCAAACAGATAAACCAGATTTTTTCCAACATTGCAAACCAGATCTCCAAACATTCTCTCTGCTAGCAGCCACAAATACAATTTTTGTTACAGCCGGCCTGTTACTGAGACATCAGCTGCTAAAACTCCTCTCGGATGTGGACTGGAAAAAAAGAAGCTGCCAAACAAGAAGATGTGGTGGTAATCTGTTGCTGCTGTCTTAGTTATTGCTAGGACCTGAACTGGAGGTTTCTGGTTCTGAAACTTGAGATGTTAAAGTGTAAACCCAGGGATGCAGGACCTAACTATTTATTTTAAAGCTATTAAACCATTAAGAGTGAAGACAGGACTGGCGCTATTTTTGAAAAACATGATCGAAGTGTCCCCACTTCACATGGGAGTTAGAGCCCAGGCACTGCTGAGCACCTCTTGTGAATGTTTTGGCACACTATTACCTTTATAAATCTGGTCATGCATTCCCACAGATGGTAGCTTTGGGAGACTTCTGTTCTCTGTAGATCAGGCACCGAGGGGAAAACAAAATATATACTGAACAATGGCTTATACTCTATTGCCGCCTGTCAGAGCAAGCAGCACTCTGACGGATGGGGATTTAAATGCTTTCTATTTTCCCACCACTAATGAGAAAAAGTTTTTTTTTTCAACCGATGATGATTTTATTTGTTTGAAGGAAAATATTACAGCTGGAATTTTCATAAAGCCTAAAAGAGTTACGGGCCCAAATTCCACTGAATATTTGGGCACAAAATATGCAGGAGGAGGCATTCTTAGTCTATTTTTTGGGTCCATTTCTATTGTGTGTTGGAAGGCCAGATGACAAATGAGTCGTCAGGATGAGCTGATTTCTCTGCCCTTGCAAAAGGCTATTATGAGCATGTGTTTGGCTTTAGTTTTGCCTTTGCTAGATGCCTGCGCTGTGATCTCTACCACTTTCAATGAATGTAGGTTTCCTTGTTCCTCAGGAGGTGCAGCATGTGTTTTTGTTCATTCATAGTCAAGGTTATTCCTGTGTTGAGACTTACGGATTTTGTGTGTAGAGGCCAAACAGCCCAACGCTTATTCAGGATTGAGTCAAATTTAGCTCATGAGACACTTTACTTTGCTGTAAGGAGGGGTTATGCTTTAGGATATGTTTTAAAAGGATTTTGATTGCTTCTCTAAGTTCTGTGGAAACTGCCATGTTACTGCTTTTCTAAAAAATTACTGTTCAGGCTTGCATTTGAACCTGCTTGCTAAATACAGGCATAAAAACCTGTGCTCTTTGACCTTTGAGTAAGAATTCCAGCTGGATTTCAGGGGAGCTCACTGCTACAGCCCTAGATCTAAACAGAAACTTCAGTAACCAAAACGACGACATGGCTTCCAGTGCTGAAGTGGGCCTGAGGAACACACTCTGCAGGGCCTCCTCTGGGCTCTCTTGGATCCGGAGTCTTCAGCTGTTCTTGTTGCCACATCACCTAGATCAATTCCAATTTGCTGCATTTTTCTAAGTATGCTGAGGCCTTATTTCTCCTCTGGCTGTGCTGTGTGGAGATGGCCTAGAAAGTGCACACAGCTGCAAAAAAACCCAACTCGCCTCAGCTCTGCTGGTGGTGTGTAACCTGCTGTGCCACAGTAAGGCTGTTGCCTGTGAGGTGAGCGAGCTTACCTTAAGAGGTGACAAAAGTTTTAGACAAAATCGCCTGTTATTTTGAGAACCATCTATTTCTGATACAGGAAAGATGCCTGGAAATAACTAATTTTGGAACCTGACCCCTGTGGTCAAAGTATCGCCACAGTCACTTGTGACTGCGTGCAGCAGCCCTGTGCTGTTTGTAGCCTATGGCGCAGCCGTGGCTGGCTGTGTCTCTGACGCGTAGCAGCAAGCTGGGCTCCCGTGGCAGCAGGTAGGGCTCTGTCAGCAAGAGAAACTTCAGAGGTCAGCAGGCACTGCATGGCTCTCCAGGCCCAGTATTTTGGAGAGTTGATTAAAGAAGATAGTGAGGTGGATGGCTGAGAGGAAGCAGCTGAGAGAAAGACAGAAAACGAAGGGGCCTAGATGTGCAGAGGTGTGTCTGTATGGGCTTGTGGATAGCTTCTTTCCTTTGGCCATGTGGGAAGGCTGCAGTGCTCCCGAGTGTGACCCCTCTTGTTTTGGAAACGCTGAATGCTAGAGCCCATGTTCTGATGACTGGATACCTGGGTGTACATGATTAGCAGTTAACTATCTGCATGTCTCCCCCCATCCTAGACCAGGTCCCTCGGGGCACTGAGGAGGAGCATGTGAGGGTGTAGAAGGGGTTGGGGCAGAGGGATTGCTGGGCCTGCTGTCTCTTCACTTTTTATTTGAAGGTGATTCCCCATAAGAAAAAAGTTTTTTCCTTGGAATCCCAAGGAATTCCCAAAATATAGCAGCAGGTCTTTTTCAACTGAGAAGGAAACTATAAGTCCCAGAGGTATCTGTTTGTTTTAATCTCACTTCTTTTGTTTCATTCTGTACAAGTGGAACGTTAGCTTTGTGCTGATAGATTAAAAATGAGATTGGTTATATTCTTCCATTGTTCTGATTTTTGGCTTATCTGAGATCATGTTTTGCAGATTGTTTCTCTTGTTTTTCAGAACAGCTATAGGCAAGAGTGATGGGAGTGCAACATAATTTTAGGGTTTTTTTTTAATGGCTTGTTAGGCTAGTCCAGTTCTTCTGAGTCACAAGGTGCCAGTGGAACCCTCCTGTGTTGCCCACAGACGTGACCTGAGGTCAACAGAGAGAGTAAAGTATGTCCTAGTACCACAGAGGATAATGTGCCCAGGATTATTTCCCTGGGGCTAGAAGGAGCTCGGGACTACTGTTTTAAAGGCTTCTTTGAGCTGACGTAGGTTTGCACTGTTGGCAATGTTTTGAAATTCATAGACAAAGAAAAACTACCAAGTAGCTACTATGTGGAAAAGGCATAGTCTGAAGTTATGTCATTAGATGTATGCACTTGAACGTAGGTCTGATATCTAGCCACACATAAAAGGTGCATAACATAGTGTGTTTACTGGGGCAGGAGCCAAATTTACATTCTGCATATTATTTTCTAAGTGTGTGACCTTGACCCTCTTTGCACCCACAGCCAAGTTACGTCCACCGTGTGTAGTATGTTTGTCCCCTACATGAAGTTCATTTTGCATGTGCAATTTGGGCATCCCATTTCAGGTGGAGCTTGTACGTAATTCATGGAAAAAGCAAACCCATCGTTCAGAAGACAAAAATGGTCTGGCTAGATTTCTCTAATGCACTTTATTACAGTAAAACAAGATAAAATGGCTAAGATTCTTACTACAAATGGGGAGAGTCAAGCAGGGAACTGTTGCAACGCTGTAAGAGAACGACAGCCTCAGCTATTTTCCTGACAAGGCCCCAGGCAATTTCCATAATATAAATATGGGCTCGCCTGTCACATGTGCAAACTGGAGCATATATGCCTGTTGCTGTTTGATTGGTACACGCTCCTGCCTCTTCATACTCAGCTGAACTTCCCATGCAAAGAGTGTGTTGTTTCTCTTGTGCTTGTGCTGTTATTCCAGTGAGACTGGGAAGGCATTTCCTGCAACTTGTCTCATTCATTGCAAACCAAAACAGAGAAAGGAGCCAATTTTGAGCCTTCAGCTCTCATGACAAAGGCCTTTCCTAAAGACAGATTGTTTTGAAATAGCCTGACCCCAATTTGCCAAATTAACATTCAGTATGATAATAGTGATTTTCACATATTTACAGGGGAAGGCAGCAAGAGGGCTTTCTACTGATACTTTTTTAGAAAGCATCTTCCACGTAACTACAGAAACCACAGTACAAACATAGAGCATTTCCCCCAGATTCATCTCTGGACTGCCTTGAATATAAGACTTGTTCAGTGCCCCTGTTTGGGGCTGAGCCTACCTGGTGGTTATGCTAATAAGGGTATCCAGTGAAACATGTCTGAGTGCAGTTTGCATGAGCTTCTAGCCTTGAAAAATACAGTGGGAAGGCTTTCATACAGGTTGCTAAACTCCACCCCGCCGCAAACTTTCAGATATCTTTAGTGGGATTATTTTGTCTTGGATCCTTTTAGATGAGGGGTATGACTTGCCTTATCCTGATGTGAACAAGCAAGCGTGTCTCTGAACTGACTGCAAAGGCAGCTTCAGGGGACAAGCCTAGGTGGGAAACCTATGTTATCAGGTGAATCCTGCCCCTGCTAATCTGTCCTGGTTGGCCTCACCACCTCAGAGGCTGAAGACCGTTTAGCCTAAGAACATGCTAGCTTTCAGTGTGAGCTTGGGGGAAGCAGCCTGTGGGATGTTCAGGTCCTGCTCAGACTTGCAGTAGCAGAGGCAAGTCTGGGGTCTGACTGTGGCCGTGAGCATGGCTGCCTGACTGAGGTGGATTTGGGTTCTCTTGGCTGAACCCGGCAGAGTTCAGCTCTCAGCAGCCATACTAGAGTCACCTCTTCATCTGCCAAGAATTCTGACTACCCACATGCTGACAGGGCACATCTGTGTCTTGTGTTAAGGAATTGCTCATCCAGAGGGTGGTTAACTGGACTTTCCTGGGAAAGGGATGCCTGGCTTAAGAAATTTGAAATGGAGCAATCGTTCCCAAGGCCTCAGCGGCAGGATACACACTGCAAGAGGGAGAAAAAAGAGTGTTCAAAGCCAGCTGCATTCCCCTGCTTTTTTCACCTTCAGCCTGAAATTAGGTTTTAGGGTGTAATCAACAGGGCAATGAGTGATAGGGGAGGGACTGGACTGTCCATTGTATTCTTTGCTTCTGAGATCTAGGTGTAACCTGTGGAGGCTCTGTGCCTCCATACAGAGACCCATATTCTTCATAGTCAAGATGCTAGACATCCTTGACTCTTTTTCTGCTCCAGACAATATCATGCAGGGGCAATTTAGCTGAGAATAACAGTGTGAAAGCTACTGATGAAAATGATTAACTGATCCCGAATGTCCCTGAAACAGAGGCACAGGGCTTTAGTGCTTTGGTACCTCCACCTACCTGAGGGCCCAGACCACTGTGATTCAATAGGGTAGAGGCTGTGGTGGTGAAGTGCTTCTTTCTTCTTTCCGAGGTGTTTCTATCCCTAGGTGTCTCTTGTAAAGACAGAGAAAGGTATTTCTCCACTTCTATAATATGCAAAGCCTGTTTTTGTAAATAAACTGTTAATTGGCTTGGAGAAAACAAAGCAACCAATGACTAGAGGAGAAAGGAAGAAAAATGGACTAGCTATAGATTATCATTAGGAGCAATGTTCAGAGCAGATTCCTTTGCCAATTCAGATAAAGGATAATGGTGTTATCTGGGAGCATGCGTAGGTGTAGTTTTCCTGTGTACTTTTGGTAGCGTATTACCAAACCCAGGTATTAACAAGAAGGTAACCTAGAATGCCATGGAAAAGAAAGAACTAGAGCAAACAGCAAATAAAAGAATTAAAAAAGGAAAGCATGGAAGCTAAAAGAAAAGTAATAGCAATGGGTGAAATTTGTAGGAAGGAAGGAAGACAGAAGATTAAAGATCTTCCTTCCTAAAGATAGGTAGGAAGAAGCTTCTAGTGGGATTGTTCATCCAGTTGTACTTGTCTTTTTACATTCAATCTTAAAGATTACGGAGTGCTTTCCTCAAGGCATTTATGTTTTTTATGGCTTGTTCTGCCACGAGAAGCAGCACGCCGTTATCCGCATACTCAATGCTTGTCATATTATGAGACTAATATTTGCTTCAGACCTCTGGGAGTGTGAATATAAATAAACTTCTACCTGCTTATATCATACAGCTAAGCTTGAAATGATCTTAAAAAAAAAAAAAACAACAAAACCAAACCAACAAACAAACCTTAAAATTCAAATGTGCCTCTTCATACAGTAGCAGTTCTAATTAAGTTCAAGTGTAGCCATCATCTCTTGCTCAAAAATACTCCACAGCCTACAGCAATGTGTTGTTACTACTCATAAAAAGTGTGGCAAATTCTTTACTGAATTCATTTAGGTTTTCATTCAAGATGCATCTCAAAAGAAATGTGTGCAGCTGTTACTTCAGAATTTACTGGATGGATTTTCTGGGGAGAGGGGCAAAATAGAATCTTTCCTTGTGAGCTCCAGACTGAATTTATTATGCTTTAGGAATGGGTTTAATCCTGCCACCTTGTATGGAAGTCTACACATAGGATTTTAAAAAAAAAAAATTTTTAAGCCCTCTTTTGCTTAACCAGAGGTTTTCATGGCTCCAAGGGCTCCAGCAATAATTCCTACAGATTATACTGACACGTGCTGGTAGAGGGCAAAGCTCATAGGAGACACTCCAGCTGCTATTGTACTTGGCAGTCATTCATCGTAAATAATTCTGCCAGTCTTTTTGCTTACAGACATCTGACAGATGCTTCTTGCAATCTCTAAATAGTTCCATTGCTAAATAGACTACCAGGTTTTGAAATAGTTATTAGGGTCATTTTATTCCCACAATCGGGGAATGCTGTGGTGTTTTTAATTTCCTTGAGTTGATATGTCTAATGGCATCAGCACTGTGCCCTATGTACTTCATAGAGAGGTCTATGTACCAAAGGCTGCGTCCCACTGAAATCAAGGAAATTTATTTATCTAAGGAACTAAACTGTTTCTTCTCAGACTTAAAATCTAGGATTTGACCATGTGTACTGCTGAGAACCAGGACATCTCGTTGGCTCCCTTCCCTTCTTTGGAATTCAGAGTGCTCAGTGTAGTAAGGACATGGCAGCCAGTGAAATTAGCCTCCTAACTTGCCTAGATTTCCACAGCAGACCAGGGACAGTGCTCTTCAGTAATATATAATTAGCACCCTGTGGGGAGTGTGTGGTATTGCAAGATACCAGGGATTTTTATGAAAGGTTATTCCCTCACTGCAGTCTGCAAGGGTCTGTGAAGAAGAGCTGGTAAAGCAGATATTTAGAAATGCTTTGGCATAAAATTCAAGCTCATTAAAAGCAGTATGGTGGAGAACTGACAAACTCACTGGGCCCTTCCCTCTGAAAGAATGGTAGGCCACCTTGACAGGTGAAAAGGTAGAACTTTGGGCATCTGAATATCACAATGCTCTTTCCATGAAAAAGAATTCCACAGAAAGAAGATAATTCTTGCCTAAAATATTAATTTACTCAAATTAAATGGAAGTTCCAGTGAAAAAGCAGTTTCAGGGGTACATTTTTTGGACCGACCTCACTCTACCTATTTAGAGCTGTTGTACATAAAACAGAGTAGTAACATCTTTACAATTACATGTCTCCCCATGTCTCAATGGGATACTCATTCAGATCAGTAGACTAAATTTGCAAGGTTGATCTGGTCTGTTATCCTTTGTTTTAGAATAGCATAGAATATTTCAGTTGGAAGGGACCTACAATGATCGTGTAGTCCAACTGCCTGACCACTTCAGGGCTGACCAAAAGTTAAAGCATGTTATTAAGGGCACTGTCCAAATGCCTCTTAAACACTGACAGGCATGGGGCATCGACCACCTCTCTAGGAAGCCTGTTCCAGTGTTTGACCACCTTCTCTGTAAAGAAATGCTTCCTAATGTCAATTCTGAACTTTCCCTGATGCAGCTTTGTTTGTTCTCTTGCTGTGCATATGGGTACCATTGTGTTGATGTAAGACAGGTGAATTCCTGGGAGCAGTGTTTCACCAGTTTTCAAGAGAAGAAGGAAGAGGTTATACCTCTATGACTCATCTCTTCTCCTTTTTGCATTAAAACCAGTGTCAATCCTTGGTTTAATTATAACTGGTCTAACCAAACCCTATTTTGCTGTGATTTGGGAAAAAGAGAAGGTTTGTCTACCTACCAGACAGAGCTGAAAACTTAGCAATGTAAGAATTGTTTTTGTGTACTGTGTACCTGTCCCAAGATTTTACATCACTAAAACTTATTCCACACATCGCTTATACTGGGTGGTGCAAGAAAATGGCTGAAAATCACCATTGTACTTCTTGGTTTCGTTGTGGAGCAGTACTCTAAATAACGGGGTAAATCTCTTGTTGGATCTAAGGGTAAAGTTTCCATGCAGGAGGTAACTTTTTTTTTCTCTAATTTCTGTGATATGACTGGCATCTCTGCCATGACTTCAGGGCAATTATTCTGTAGCTACACCAGTGCAAATAATCTTGGCATTATCAGAGGCATTTTGAGACAGCTGCCAAATGCTTTTACTACAGCAAAAGTTGGAAAAAAGCTTAAAGCTCTGGTATCGGGCACTGAAAACCACATTCAGACCACAGAGCAAATGTGCCCCATAGCTTACTGTAAAGTCTGGTTCTCCAGCCTGATGTCCAGAGCAAGAGACAGAGTAGGAATATGCTGTGGTTCTCTTCCAAACTATGCAGGTTTCCTTTCAATGGAAGCTAAGGTGGGGAAGCCATAATGTGACCTGCGGCTGTTATACTTCCTGTGCAGTCATTCCCATTGCTAGATAATTCCTGAACAGAACTGCAGTCAGTCCCACAAGCTGGGACTTCTTGAAATTAATTGCCATTAATACCTGAAGTGCTTCATTCAGCTCTGGTAACCCAGCTCCGATTCTCCTCTGTTAGGTAAACTTATATGAGGTGGTGGATGTGCTGTAACTAAAGGACTTGCCATCTGGTATCTTCCAAGGTGTGCAGGAGCTTTGGTGGTGTTTAGGGCCTCCCTGCTGTTGCATCAAGACTCAGGGAGTTATCTGCATCTACTTTCAATTTAAGAAGCTGTCGGAAGATTGAGGAGGACATTACTGCTCCTGGGCTTATTCCTGTTTCTGAGCTCCATTTAATTTGGGCAAATTGAAAGATTTTCTTTGTCTGTTTCTCAGAGACGATTCAGAAAAGGCAGATGGCAGTCTGCAGTGATTTCAGCAGGAATAAGATTGTGGCCCTTTAGGATGCACTGTTTACACTGACTGCTGAAGAGCAGTTGTGCATTCATCAATCATTCTGCCATCCTTGACATCTGCTTCATCCTTATGCTGTACAGATTTTCTTTTCATTCACCAGGAAAGTTGCACACAACACTGAACTCCTGGTGACATT
This sequence comes from Gymnogyps californianus, assembly GCF_018139145.2. Classification (NCBI taxonomy): domain Eukaryota; kingdom Metazoa; phylum Chordata; class Aves; order Accipitriformes; family Cathartidae; genus Gymnogyps; species Gymnogyps californianus. Next base: position 21,814,564 of record NC_059484.1, on the reverse strand, counting down.
ATTCCCAGCTCTATCACATTCATTCTTTGCAGGCCAGGTAGACAGAGTGCATACCTATGTGTGTCATTCACTTTTATATGGTTCTGGTGCTTCCTGGTTCTCAGTATTTTGCATGTCAAAAGGTGATCATGCCGGCTTTAGTTATTAAATGATGCCTTTTGCTTCCCAGAGCAAATCTTCATGTTTTGACCAAACATTAGTTGTATCAAAGGGCAAACTGCATGCAAAATAACAGAACTCCTGAAGTTGTTATTTATTTACTGTTAGCAGCATGTCTGTGAGAGCTGGACTTCACTGGAAGAGCCTGCAGGATAATATTAAACCTGACAATGCTAGTGGAAGCAATGAACCATGTAGGCTTGCAGTACGGAAGGAAGGGGAGTCATAAGCAAAAAAAAACCATCTTCACTTTCTAAACCATTGAGTTGCTGGTGTTTTGTCACAGGAGGATGAGAGTAATTTCATGCTTTATATCCCACTTTTCCTTTCACAGGAGTAGAAAATGTTCTGCTTTGTTTGCCCTTTCCTACTTTCCTTGAAGCCTTGTCTGCTCAGCTCATGATCAGCAGCTCAGCAGTGCTCTGACTGTTGTCAGTCCTGGGGTCGCACACTCAGTGGTCTCGGGGATTGCCTGGAAGACTCCAAAAGGTTTGGAAAAGAAGAAGGGAACGGGATGGGCACTGGGATCCAGAGAGAGCTGAGGAGGGGGAGAGCAGAAAGCAATGAGAACAAAGGCAAAGACTATCTAAAACCTCATGTTTGGCTGTGAGGTGCTCGAATTACAAATAAGAAGGATACTTGTTACAGTTTATGCAGCAATAAGTCTATGTTTAATTCAGAACGTGGTGCACTGTAAAGGCAGGTTTATGGAATGCTCCCAGCTTCGTGCTTGTGAGTTTATCCCCCAGCTTCTGATTTTCAAAACTTGACCGACATTCACAACTTCAGGATATTCTTCCAGTGGGGAGAAGTCGCAGGGCATTTTGTTGTTCAACTGTCCCTACATTTTTAAAATAGCAAATATACCCACTTTCTTTCCTAAATAACCTTATCTTTTCTGGATGTGACCCATACTTCCTGTAATGAATCTTCATTCTCTATCCTTGAGGCTTCCAGCTGTGTGTGGGGGGCTTTATCAGCTGGTCCCCTTCAGTGCGTGCACAGAGAAAGGCAGGAATGGCTGCTAGATAAGCCAGGAGACTCCCATGACCGTAAGGCAATCCTAGAGGTACAGTGTGGTCCTCTGTTTGCCCACAATGTGCATAATATTGATGTGCAGGCTTTGTGAGTAACAGAACATCCAAGGGCTCGAATGAGAGCAGGGCTACACCCTTACTGTGAGGGCACCTCGGCCCCGTGCTGAGAGGAGCCCTGTAGGACACTGATCTTCAAAAAGGTCTTGGGAGAGGTGAAAGCTGGAGAAGTGAGGGAATTTAACAGAGAAGTGCAAAGGCCTTTTTAGAAAGGAAATAGATAGATAAAGAAGCGAAAATGAAGATGAAGTGACTGACAGCATTCTGAGTTTTATAGATAAGTTTTGGTCAACGTTGGAGGCTACACACATTCATTGCTGACAGAGTAAAGCTCTGCAAATAGTGTTTTTTTCCAATTAACTGCAGGGTAACATCTTCTGGGGGTTATTCTGGAAGAGGAGATAAAAATGAAGGAGCCTGCTCTTTTTGCTCAATGGAGCATATGCATATGTATGTGTGTGTGTGTAGCTTCATATACACGTTGTATCTGCTGTAACATCAGCTCTATTAATGTATTCTAGGCCTAATATCATCCCCCTGGCATCCTGGGAAGTAGTTACTTTATCTCAATAATCAAAGAAGAATAGCACTAAAGGATGGAAGTGACCAGTTAGGCCCCTCTCACTTCTTTTTCCTCTGTGGTACTTTGTTTCCTCTGTGCCTTTCCTAGGCTCAGAAACACTTCTCTGTTTCTGTTAAAGCATTTTCCACTGTCAGGAATGTTTCCTGGAGCCCTTCTTGCAGGTAACAGAAATTTTGCCTCAGTTACTTTTTCTTTTTTCCCCTAATCCATCCCTACTTGATTACCTTTCAAAATTTCTCTCAGGGAAAACTGGAAAAGCCCGGCAACACTAGATCTGTGGCTGACTGCTGACTCCATGTCTGGAAAGAGGCAGCAGAAGTAATCACACAAACTCCCCAGTAAATAGCATCCAAGTCACATTTGGGCTATATGGCCCTGGTGCATTAGTAGAAGTTTCTGTTATCTCAGCACTATAGCATATCACCGCTGCCTCTAGAATGGCTTTGTATACAGATGCTAAACCTGTGTTTTACATCTGCAGAGAAAAAAAAAAAATGCCTGTTTGCGTAGCAAACAGGCATTTGTTAGGGAGTAAATTACCCTTTTGTAGAAGACTGAGAATGTGTTTTTTGCACCTCATTCTGGATTTTCCCTTTACTGTGTTCTTTTCCTAACTCAAGTGTGCATGCTCTGTTGCCATTTGACGTGAACTTTTTTGCTGCTGTTCCAGTCTGCGCTGTCCATATGCAGGGGCTGTTTGGGTAGCACCACAGCGTTCCTTCTGCAGGGTGATGATATCTGTAATTATCTGTTTTTATTCTTTCAAGCCTAAACATCCAAGGTATCTCATTCCTGAATGAAAACATTCATCTTTTATGAACTGCCGCTAGCCTCTGGGAGGCTGACCTGACAGCGGCTCATTGCGTGATGTCACACCGTATCCGTGACTGTAGGGCTGCCCTTGGTGCTGCGTGCCAGCTGCAGTGGTTATTGAAGTGTGCCGGTTGTGAGCGCGGCCTCAGCCAGCGAGAGCTGCCACGTGTGCTCAAAGCCTCTCGTGCTCTGTGCTGAAGAGGCCTCTGGGCCAGAGGAGTCTCTGAAAGTGCTTTCTGCTTTCAGGGTGGTTGAGGATCTTAAATGACACGGCAAAGAAGCATTTCTCCTATGCAGGAGATAATCTCCTGTGATTTTTTTAAATCTATTGTCCTTACTGCTTTGCTTATGTACTATTTTCTTTCTCAAAAGCCATCCTTTGCATGGTTAATCTGGTGAAAGTGTCCTCCTTTGCTCAAACCCAACAAGGCTTCATGAATTAGTATTCATCTGGCATTGACAGCCAAAGATTTCTGCTTTCTTGACCATTTCTGTCCCATCTGCCCTGATTTTTTTCCAAGCCAGCACTAAATCAGATCTGTATGTGCTGTGTGACATGATACATGACAAGAACAAGCCATTTTTATTAACTGCTTTCCAAAGTCCATTTTCTTTCTCAATCATCTGCATCTACAGCAGGCTCAGCTCTGATGTTGTACTGTTTCAGCCCTCGTGGTGAAAAAGTCCTCGTGTAACTAGCATGATTAGATCCTTTGTTACCAGTATTGAATATCAGGCACTGTGGGAAATATGGATCAGATCCTGCTCTCATTTGTAGCTGTATGTATACAATGCAATGCCAAGACTTCAGAGGTATTCTGCAGAGTAACTGGGAGCAGCGTAGGAAGCCCTGGGTGATATAGGACAGTGTTTTCACGATAGCAGGATCAGTATGGCAAAAAGAAGTGAGTCTGCTTTGTTCAGTTTACAATGACATTCTTTACTGAGGATTCTGCTATCATCTCAAAGGATGTGTGTCATTTCTGCAGGTTTCATGGATGTGGTAGGAATGTCAGAGAGACTGTGTGAACATGAATGTGGCACCATCTCAGTCCCTGCTCAGTGCTGAGACACATGGACACAGACATTTCTAGGGAGCTTATTAAATCCACGTTTATTTTGCGGGTAGACAGAATACCTCTTTATCCAAGGCTGTCAGTGCCAATAACCAAGACAAATGCTAAAAAAACCCAAAACACGTGCCCGCCCCCCCCACCCCCCCCCCACCCCAAACCCAAACCAAAAAACCCAATACGTATATGGGACAGAGGGACACTTGTGTTCTTGGTGATATGGAAAAACCCCTTGGCTTCGTGGTCTGTATATCTTGCTGATGTGCTTGGGTTTAAGCTTACCACATCACTTTGGCTTAGGACAGAATTTTCCCCCAAAAATTCGGTTGATGGAAAACATTGGTGGGATTTTTTTGCATTCCCTTGGAAATGGCAAAGGGGACAATTTCTAGTCTGATACAGGCTTTTGCATGTCGTTAGTTCTCTGCTTCTACAGAGACCCAGAATGCAGGCGAGGACTTCAGCACTTCCCCTTTCCTCCTGTGGCAGATTGTAGGTGTACTGTGGAAAGTCTTTGAGTTTGGCACAGGATCTTGGGGGGGATCAAGGGTTGGGAAGGGTAAGAGGAAGATATTCTTGGTAGATCCTTGAGACTAAAGTGCCTGCTTTGTGGTTACCTCAGACTGCAAGGCCTGGATTAAATGACCTGTCCTTTCTAGTCCTGTACTCTCAACAGCACCAATCCTTATGGTGAACAAACTCCTATCTTCATTGCAAGATGCCCCTTTCTGAGAACAGAAAAAGGGCATATATGGAATCTCCACTAGTACGCCAGACTTGCATACAGAAGCCTGATTGTGCTGGGATCTCCCTTGCAGGTTTTCAGACAAAGATTGCAGTGTTTGGAGAAGTGAGCTATCTCTTGTGTTCTGTAACCATGTGAGCTGTCATGCTGCAGTGTCCACTGACAAATAATAGTATGTCTTATTTCTCGCAGGGCTTCCAAAGCAGCTGAGTCCAGGACCTTAAGGAAAGTCACGCAGTAGGTGCTGAACTAACTGGCACTGAAAGGAACAGAAAAAGATGGCAGTCCGTATTTGAAATAATTAAACACGTGGACTCTCGCTGATAAGAAACCATGTCAAAAAAAGGACGTAGCAAGGGCGAAAAGCCTGAGGCACTGATTGTTGCCCTACAGGCTGCCAATGAGGAACTCAGGACCAAGCTAACAGACATTCAAATTGAGCTGCATCAGGAGAAATCTAAGGTGAGTGAGGGTTTGGTTTTAAATAACAGTGTCTGCGCTGAAGGAGAGAAACACATGGAAAAAATAGTATCACAGAAATCAATAGATGCAATGCAACTCTGTCCTAGAACAGTGGCCTGATTCTTTCCCCACATACAACATTTTCTTACTGTGGATGTCCTGCTGCTTCCATGGAAAAGACTCCTTTTTCCTGAGGTACAAGTTTAAGAAGCCTCTGGCCCTCAAATGGAGCATTATGTCTTTTGTAACATCTTTGGCCATATTCCATTTAGTGGGTTTCATCCTGTCCACTCAGTGTTTAGAAATTGTGTAGTGTTGCTGTTTTTTGAATGGCTGATATTTCAGCAAGACGTGCCCTTATTTCAAAGTTAAGTGAAGTATTCCTTAAATGTATAGCGTGACAATCCATGTCAACCCTTGTAATCCATCTACAATCCAAACTGTATTGTATACACTAGGGTGTATGTATACATTGTTTAAAGCTTGTTCAGGTACCAATGGTCTGCCAGAGTTACAGTCTCAGATATGTAAAGTTAGTCTAAAGCCACCTGAGTATCATGCATGCAGGGTATAGCCATGGCCCTATAGTATAGACGTACCTGTGAAGGTTTGAGGTGCCTCCCATATACTTTAGGAGCCTTTGGTACAACCTCAGGGCTGTGCACTGCAGCTTCAGCTCTTGCCTACATTTTCTGCTGAACTTTTCGCTCTGTTTTCCTGTATTGTCTATGCTAGGGCAGCCCTTGCGAAACACATAATATCTCTTTACACTACTACAGCTTTTGTAACATGTAGAAAGGTAATAGGCTGGGTGTTATCCAAGTATAAAATACTGGCTGTTGTTTTACACCTACTCTACACATACCCTGCCCGCATTCTATTAAAATCCTTGCAAGCAGCATCAGTTTTCCCACAGGTGATGCTGAAGTGGCTTTGAAAGAAGTGTACTTTTTGCTCTCCACAGTGTTGTTCCCTGTTCATTTAGAGATGCTTCTAGCGGCAAGCACAAATACGTCTGTGTTTTGTAGTCAGAGTACAGCTTTTGTGCAATAAACCCTTACATGGTAAGTGCTAAAGTTCCCTGAGCATGGGTGAGATTAAGGCAGTCTTCAGCTTTAGCAGTGTGTTCTTTATGAGCAGTGAAGATAACAAATGTCTGTTTAATAACTCCTGGTAAATTCCTACGAAGTCCACCTGCAGTCTGGTGGCAGCCACGTTTTCAAAGGATGGTGCCTAGTGATATATTGTTTTTCCAAATGGAATGTAATTGAAGTCTATCAACCTGGCTCTTTGATTCCTTCACAGATAAGCATGTATCCTGGGCAAATAAACCCAGAATGACTTGCCTCTAGCTTCCAAACCTGAATAACCACAAATCCTTCAGCCTCCAAGAGGTCTTTTTTGTAACTTATTTCTTTTAGGGACAGATGTTCATGCCAACATATCGAGGTTAATCATACTGGTAATCTCAGACAACTATTAGCCAGTATAGTGGAAGTTGGTTTGTATAATTTAGGAGAAGCTAAATGAAAGCAAGAATAGCCAGTTCTGTGTTATCTGATGTTCTGAGAATCTCTGGAGGCATTCTCCCTTCACCTGCCAGTGAGATTTATAGCCATTAATTTGCAGCCTTTTAAAATAGACAAGATTTGCAAGCTGCAACAAAGTGGACATCATCACTCTTTCAAACTCATTCTGCATCCTTTTCTTTCATAGATGGTCAATGACAGTCTTGGAAAGCAAAAATGTTTTTTGATTGTTTTGTTTTCCCTGCAAGCTTTGGCATTCATGTGTTGCACACAGGCAAGGCTTAGTTATTCTCTTAAGGAGCCACAGGCTGGCTGCCAGAAAACTGATGGCCCAGGGAGCTTCTGTAATGCTTTCCACTATATTCTGAGTCTTGCTGCTTTTGTTATCATTGCAGCTATGGAATTCCGATATGGAAGTTGCCAGTGCAGATTTTTGTTACTAGACATCACTTCAAGGATGGCCCAAAACAATGAGAGTTAAAAGAGTAGGAAAGTCTTGAAAACAAAACCAAAAAAAGCTTATCTGAAATATATTCAAATGTAACACCGGAAAGGAGGGGAGCAGAACATGAACAAAAGTATGAAATTGCTTGTGCGCTTCAGTACCTCTCGGGATGCCCATCCATAGATGCTCTCATCCATTCCTGTGACTAAATTGGACTGAGTGCTCAGGGTATTAAAGGAATTGTCATCATGGAGTAGTGGGGGGCTAAGAACTACAGTCTCAGAAAGTAGATTGCACTTCTGAATTGTTCTGCAGTTTGGGTTGAGAGAAGCAGACACCATTGCAAATTTTATTTTAATCTGGAATTCAGATTTTAGCTCTTTCCTCCTTTTTCCCTAGACGTAAGCAGCTTCAGATTGGACATCTTGGTACAACCTCATTTGTAAAATCAGGTTAGAAATAGGATGCCAAACTGGGCAGTCACCCACAACGTCAGAAGGAGCTTTAAGAAAGCGTTCATCCCACAAAGGGGTCAAACAAAGAGGATCTTTGGACTTTTCCCATCTCTGCTAGCAATAAGTTCACTCTACCAATGAATCCAAAGAGGGTAGAAACCTCTGGGCCATTGTGGTCTTTTATCGAACAGGTCTCTTTTTCATTACTTCAAATGTAATAATCTTTTTCCCACAAGGCCCTCATTCACTTTCCCTTTCTTCCCATCAGAATGGTACATCTACAAGTCAGCCTAACATCTGATGGTGTTTCAGTTTAATAAACTAGGCAGCCTGGAAACTAATAGCCATAAAACCAGGCATCCCAGAGCTTAGCTGGGGTTGTACTCAGGCCCTGGCTGAGTCTGCATTGTGCCGTTGTGGATACCCAAACTACTTTGTTGAAAGCTTAGATGTATCTTTCTATGTCATGCCAGAATGGATCACTTACAATAATTGCACCTTGTTTTGCAGTGCATTCAACTCCCTTTTTAATAAACAGGAAGAGATATGTTACAAGAAAGAAAGAGGGCATCAGGCTCATTTTTAGTCACAAGCATTCAAAATCAAGGATGAACCTAGAATGAAAAAGGAGTGAAGGCAAACTTAAAACCTGTCCTAAGGACTTGAGGGTTGAGGGGCTAAGGTTACGTGTGGCTTTCTTCTCAGAAGTGGTCTATGTAGTAAAGGCATTTTAACATCTTGCATGAATTGTACAGATGTGATTAAAAGAGACTGCTTTTTAGTCCCTGGCTGCAAAATCATCTTGTTGCATATGATGTGTATTATTACACATAGTTACTGCATCAGTAGGCTCTGAAGTCATCCAGAGAAGTCAGTGGCAGTTGCAAGTGCAGACCACCTTTAAAACACGTGTATTGAATACTTTGCTTTGAAAAGTTTTTGTGCATCCTAGAGCCCTGTGGAGGGAGTTCTAGGAGAATCTTTCAGATTTGTTTTCCATGGAGCCTTCTAAGGAAGATGCCTCTCATTTTTAGAGTGTGTTACTTGTCAGAATGACTTTGGTGATTGAAACTGAAATAAAAGTACGCTTTCAAACTCTTCTGATGGCTTATTTGGGGAAAGGTATATCTGAAATAAGATGAGGATAGCATGGGAGAAAAAAAGAAAAGTCAGTCAGCTCTGCATATAGCCAATAGCATTTCCTACCTTCACTAAATCCTCTCCAAGTAATCAGTTAGACCTGCAGGCTAGACCACCAGTGTCTCTTGGAGGGCTTTCAGATGACCTACTACTATGCTTATTCCTCTTGACTGTTTTTTCCCCTGGTTTTTCTTTCTGAAAGGTTTGCTCACTCTTCCTTGTTCTTTGTGGTCTTTATTTAAAAAGGAATTAACAAGGAAGTTCTTAAAATCTTTGAAACCACATTCTTTTTCACTGTAAATAACGAACCTACCAAGTTTGCTTTGAACTGAACATTCCTTATCCATTGCTTTCTTTTGGTGTAGGTTCACACAGGTTTCTATTGTGGAATTGCTCAGGGGTATGAAGTTGCACCTAGAGATATATTAGTGTAAGTGTACCGAGGACTGGTGGGTTGCTCTGTAACTTTGATTCCAAAGCTATGGACAAAGAACTTTAGAAACTGTTGTTAATGAAGAGTAGCAAAGGTCGTATTTTAAGTAAAGCTAGCTGTTCCATAAGCAGAATAACCAGTGAAGCATGCTTTTCGTTAGATATGTATCTAAGAAGTGACTACAAAGCCCGCTAAAGCTCTATGTATGTGTAAGAACATCTGTAAAAGATGAAATGTTGCCTGGACTTTCAGACTTGCACCTTACCTCAGTTGGGAACATACAGAGGCTAGCACTTATCTCGTCTGATTGACTGCCCGTGGTCATGAAAGTTGTAGGAACCTTGCTGTTTCTGAGCCCTCTAATTTTCTGGTGAATTTGGCTGACGTTGACTGATGGGTTAAAAAGTTATTAGACAAATGCACTCATATACATGGAGTCTTATTTCCTAAGGAAATATTGAAAGTACATGTAGTGTCACTGCGTGAGGCAAGACACCTGGAGAAGACAGGGTTGTTTTGGCTTGAGTAAAGACAGTGTAAAACCTATGTGAATGCCCCAGGAGTTGGTGCACATTTTGTTGTAGGAGGGTGGAGGATCATCTAGGGTCTGCAGCAGGGTCTTCCTCAATTTGACATGGCTGCGTGTCTGGGTGGGCTTGTTTTGATAACATTATGTTGGTAACAGGTGACTTTCATTTATCTCAATATAGGTTGCTAAACTTGAAAGAGAGAAGACTCAAGAAACTAAGCGTATCCGCGAGGTGGAGCAGCGCAAGCAGACTGTGCAGATCACGGAGCTAAAAGCCAAACTCCATGAGGAGAAAATGAAGGAGCTGCAGGCCGTGAGGGAGAACCTCATCAAACAGCATGAGCAGGAGATGACGCGGATGGTGAAAGTCCGAGACAGCGAAATCCAGCGCCTCAAGTCAGCGCTGTGTGCACTACGGGATGGGAGCAGCGATAAAGTAAGGACAGCGCTGACTATTGAGGCTCGTGAAGAGGCCAGAAAACAGTTCGACTCTGAGCGCCTTAAGCTTCTGCAGGAAATTACTGAACTGAAGTCTGCCAAAAAGCAGGTAGATGAGGCCCTTAACAATATGATCCAAGCCGATAAGATCAAGGCGGGGGATCTTCGGAGTGAGCATCAGTCCCACCAGGAAGCCATTTCCAAGATCAAATGGGAGAGTGAAAGGGATATTCGCCGCCTGGTCAGTATCCAAAACAGTTCATGTGTTCTCTTACGCTGTAGTGAGTTTGCCTCTTGTGCCTCTTAGCTTTTGTGAATAACAGAACTCTGCAATGCACCTCAGTTCGCGAAAGTATTACAAACTTCTCACTGTCATTTCTCAGCAGTAAATAGATCACGATGAGTCAGCTGGAGTGACCACTGTGATGGCAGCTAACACCTTAAAGTAAGAGAGTGGTTGGCCTAGTCCGTAAGGATTTGGCTTGCTGAGATGCTAATACATGTGCAATGCAAAGTGTTAGGAAAAGATTCTTTGCATCTGCACTTGCAGTTTGTTGGTTTCTCTAGCCCTTGTGATGGTATCCTAAACACATTAAACTATGGCAGGAGGGGAGATATCTTTTGGTTTGGTCTTGGCACAGCCTTCAGTAATTACTGGGGAAAATGAACAAAATGAGCACAGAGCTGCATCAGCAATGGTGCAAGTTGCCATGTTTCCCTATCATCCAGGGAGCTGCTCGCAACAGTGGAAAGTTTGGCTTGAAAACTGGAATTCAAGATTTGACAGTTAAGTAAAAGAAATGGTAATTTAAACTGTCAAGAATGATCCCCTCCCCCCCACGCCAGTTCAAAGTCTGTATACTGGAGGTATATTCTTGTGTTGCCAAAATGCTCAATAATATAGTACAGACTAGTAGTGGTGGATTATTCATATCTGCCTTCTGAATTTTGACCCTTCTTGTTACTTTGATCCCCGTTTGCAGTTCTGTGTAGCCATGAGGACAAACTACTTTTCTTTTTTTCTCATCTGAAATTGAGGATCTGTTTTCAGGGTTTTCATATAAAAAGGAACTATAGTGAAATTCAGGATAAAACTGAGCCATTTAGTAACATTAAGATCAACTCAGGTTCCCCCTACGTATTGTATGATTTTATCTTCAGCAACTGATGAAAGGCTTTTTGAAGGCTCTTTACTTCCACGAGAACCTTGAACAAGTCCAGAATTATTTTTATCTGACTTACAATGGATTTGGAAACCACTTGTGTATTGCCATCAGAGTGGAGGAAGTTACATCAGAGTGACATCTAGTTAATGGAGATCAGAATCTAGCCCTACTCATTTGAAAAATACTTTGGGGAGGATTTCAGCAAGCCTAGAAAGCTACAAGACCAGAAAGTATCCCTGGCAGCTTCAGGCAAAATTTAGCATAGGTATAATTTTTGTTTTCAGGGAATGATTCATATCATTCTCAGATAATAGTACTTTTCTTTTTTTGCCAGAGTGATTTGCAAATTCTAGTTCACCAAATTTTCTTGAGCTCAGTGACGTTAGCAGCTTTGTATCAATTTTTAAGGTTGCAAAGGTGGGGTTGTATGGGCTGATCTTATTCTAAGTTTTAATCTAAAATTTTCCTCCCAGCCATCATTCTTAAAGATGCTGTGAGGTGAAATGAGAGGCACTTCTTTTTGTCCCAGATAGTCCTGGGATATTAGACAGAAATGAAGTAACAATAAAATGAATAGCCTTCAGTTTGTACTTAGCAGAAGATTAATAACATGGCAATCAGCTTTAAGAAATACTGGGTCTGCACGGATCTTGTGTTTGTGAGAATTGGACCGTAACCTCTACTGCCTCAGCTAATGTAGCTCCATTTACATGAGCAGGAGCTATTCTAAACTTTTTTGGGTTATAATTATTTTTCACTAGTAAAAATGACTGACCAAAATGCAATGTGAAAGTCTGAACTCTTCATCCAATTATCCGTTAACACATCACACCATGCTCAGTTCCAGGGCTTCACTCGGTGTAAGGCTGGTGAATCTGCTGCTGTGCCAATGTACGGTTATGGCTGAAACCTCGAAGTGTATTGTTTTACAGGCCTGGTGCAGTATGATATAGCAGATTTAAGTGGTGAACACTGCTATTAAGTAAATCATAGACTACTAGATTGGAGAAGGCTGAAATGCTGTTGCCTTTACACAGTAACATTGTTCTGGTGTTTCTCTCATTCAGATGGACGAGATCAAGGCTAAAGACAGGATCATATTTTCCTTGGAGAAAGAACTGGAGACACAGACAGGCTATGTGCAGAAGCTGCAGCTGCAAAAGGAAGCTCTGGATGAACAGCTCTTCTTGGTGAAGGAGGCAGAGTGTAACATGAGCAGTCCCAAGAGAGAGATCCCAGGAAGGGCTGGAGATGGTTCGGAGCACTGCAGCAGCCCTGTATGCAGGTTTTACTGGCCCCTGCAAAGCAGAAACATAGCTGCGTTTCTCTTGCTTAAATATTTTCTCAGGCCCTGGGAAAACATTCCCACTCTTATTCACTACAGAAAAGTTATGTCCATAGATTCTTCAGAGAGAATGCTAGTGGGATAAAGCTTTGTAAGGCTGTTTCCTCAGTTGCTCTATTTACAAATATAAAACATCTTAAATAATTAGTGCCCCTTTGAAAGAATCATTCCATGAACATAACTACTTGGATAGCATGCATCCTCAAAAACAGATAGAATTGGGAAGATGGGCAGGGAGGGGCAGGGAGAAGGCTGTGGTGGGGAATCCAGGAGACTCTTTGAAGATCCTCCTCTTTCTCTGTCTTATTCTCCACATAAACAGCCCTTGCTGTCATTCACAAAGCATGCAACTCACTGGTTGTGTGACTAAATATATGATGTTTACACAACAAATGTGTATATACACATGTATTTACACATAAACAAATGAGAAATAAGAAAGTAAATGCAATTGATACTGAAAGGGATGTCCTTACTTTTTCACCTGACATAGTGGCTCAGCAAATAGAAGCAATCTACAGGAAAAGGCAATAAAAATTAGAATCTCTTAGCTTTTTGCTTTTTCTTCCCCATCATAAAAAAAATATCGACATCTGTTTGGTTGTTTTCTCTTTATTTTTTTTTAAACAGCTGAAAATTTTCAATTAAAGTATTCCCCAAAGCAGATACTTTCTTCCAAAAATATATATTTTTTTGTCAGCAGCTTCAGTACTGTAAAAATCCGTAAATATAATTTGTTGATGATGACAAGTTAACTGGTGTGTGGGTTTTGAGGATTCTTTTCCCAAGCATGTATTTTGAAAAGAATTAGTAACTGTATTATGTTGTTGCCAATGAACAGGACTTGCGCAGAAACCAGAAGAGGATAGCAGAGCTGAATGCCACAATCCGGAAGCTGGAAGACAGGAACACATTGCTCGTTGACGAACGAAACGAACTGGTGTGTGAGCTTTGCACTATCCGACAGAGGAGGTGGGGAGCCATAGGCAAAGAGAGGAGGATCCAAGGGTGATAGCCAGTGACGAATATACCTTTTCCATCCATCAGGCTAGTCACTCAGGAGGTTGAGGATGATTTTTTTTGTCCTAGAATTAAACAGTAATTTCATTGAAGTTATACGAGTACAAAATCACAACGAAAGTTGAGGCAGAGAGGCTTGTAGATTTCTATATGACTGCTTATGTTCCCTCCTTGACCTTTTGAGTGTACAGCAGTGTATGGTGAGACTTATCTTGTAAATGAAATAATGTCTGTAGTCCAGTATTTGACCAGGTTGAGAATAGTTAAGTATTGGATCTAGAGAGAATGGACAACGGTGAATTGATCCGTTTATCTGATGTACTCCTAGGTGGTGATACCTGTGTGTTGAAGTCAGCACCCTGGCTTTTTAGCCTCTCCACATTTCTACTTTGTGATTAAGGATGAGGGTGGTGAAATTCAACTCTTGATGATTTTTTTTTTTTTTTTTTTTTTTTTTTTTTTAATTCCTGCGCTAGGAGTCCTAATGCACTCCTTTCATACCAATTTAGCTGGCTTGGATCTCCTCAATGTTCTTAATGTAATATTTGCAAAATAATGTCTTATCAAGATTGGAAATTACAAATATGTTCATGTGTCTCTCTTTAGATGTGAAAAGCTCTCAGCCCCCAAATTTCTGTGACACTGAGTAGGTTGGAGTCTGATGAGTCAGCTTGATTAGCTGTTGCATGTCATTAAATATTCAGCCTATTTTTTCACAAGGAAAAAAAATCATTTTAAAAGGCTTCTAAGCCATATCTTGCACAATGTGACTACAATGAACACATTTTGTTAAATGTGACCAGAAGTACTGCTGGAAATACTGTACACTTTAAGGTACATTCGGACTAGCAACAACTAACTTCATTCTTAGGGTAGGACAAATGGTTGTTTTGCCCACAACTGTGCTGATCAAAGATGTAACCACTTCCTAGCTGCTCCCCCCTTTTCTGTTAGCAGAAGGGATCTTCAGGTACTTGCTAACCTGCTTCAGACAAAATCACTGGGTTAGCTTAAATAGCCTGGTAAGACGATGTGATAATGTAAGCAAATGTGGTTAACTGTCCTTAATAGCTACAGAAAACTCTCGCAGTCCTTTCCTCAGCAGAACTGCAAGGGCCAGGAATCTCCCAGTGAAGAACAGTAATACAGAACTGGGACAGTGCCTTTGTTAGGTAGATTGTCTGGGGACAAAGATGATGTCTTTCCACAGCCACATGCCATCTTCCTTGTCCTCCCTTGGAAAAAGAAATTATATCTATAAAACACTCACTATTACTGGATGGAATTAATTTTTCAGAGGAAGAGATCTTGGTTAAAACTCTAGTTGTACCAATACTGGAACTTCCAAGCATGCCCTAAGATACCTTCCTATCTTACGGGATTTGTTGTTTAAATGTTATGTGATTCGTTGATTAAAACAAAGTTCATTGTGCATATGCAGAAGTATTTCACTGTGTGGCATTAAAAACCAGACTTACAACTATGTTGTTATTGCTGTGATCCAGACTGAGTAGGTACCTATGCAAATCTGTCTTTCAATGAGAAAATCAGTGGGTTTCTTGCAAATAAAGCACAGGTCATTTCGGACTTTTGTAGCAGCTTTGCAGTTGCCCGACTGTGTGTTGGGTTGCTTCATCTCTGTGTCTGAGTTTTCCTGTGGCTAAAGCCATCATTCAGAAACAGATATGCAGAATTATGCTTTAAGATTTATAGATAAAGTAAGTTATGGAAGCTTTAAGCATCAGTTCCATTAGATCACTTTGGCATTTCACTGGGACAGTAGTCCAATAGGGAAGTAACAAAAATACTTCTAACAAAGGAGGGAGAAAAAATATCTCTTATTTGGATTATTTACAATTATTAATTGCTATTATCAATCCAGTTGAAGCGTGTCCGAGAAGCTGAGAAACAATGTAAACCTCTTCTGGAAAAGAACAAGTGCCTCACGAAGAGAAACGATGAACTTATGCAGTCTTTGCAGCGCATGGAAGATAAACTCAAAGCAGTCACTAAAGAAAATATAGAAATGGTTGGTACTGAAGAGCAAAATGAGGATTACTGTGTGATCTATGTCTGTTATGGTGGCCACATCTGCATAGTGTATGCATGTATATACATAGAGAAAATGTGTTGTATATAGTGTGTAATACTATTGATAATATATAGCCATGCTTAGGTCTGTATATAATAGACTTACATACTATAACATTGTGTATTATGCATACATGTGCAATATATTTAAGTGAATGCATAATCACAGTCTTTAATACTATCCCAAAAATTAGAATACTGAGTTTCAATTGTTTTTAAAAAAAGAGAAAGAAAAAAAAAAAAGTTGTATCGAGTCATATCCCACTGTGCTATTTTGCATCTGAAACTCAAGAAGGAAGCTGTTAAGAGCGATGTTTTCAGCCAGCATGATGTTCATCTTTGAATGTACATGTTCTTGTTAGAGCTGGTGATGGCAAAGTAAAGTTCTGGTCTGCCACTGAGCACATACAATCTTTCCATAAAACGTATGCATGGTAGATGGATATGGGAAAGGGAGAACTGTGGTGTTATACATTTGGCTAGGGTTATAAATTTCACGTATCAGGGCTATATGAAGCAGGGTCAAAGCAGTTTTGTCTGTATATCCTTCAGATGGAATTGCTGTGAGTATCAGTCAGAATCCAGTCCCAACACATGCGCTGATGTTGCTTTGGCATTAATAAAAAAGGAGGTGGAAGTTCTGGATTGCCAGATGTAAGCTGGCAGGCTGAGAAGACTTCCCCTGCTAAGTGCGTTTGTGTCTTGTCTCTGGCTTGCAACAGCCACTGTCCTCATCTTGAGCAGGCTGACTGTTCTGCAATGGATGCAGCTTTCCTGCTGATTAGGATGAGACAATCAGATTCACTTTCTTGTCTTATAGAAAAAAGGCTTTAGTGTTACAAGGTTAATCCACTTTAAGACTCTGCAGTTCACTCATGCCCAGAACACAGATAAACTTATTGCAGGTGTCACAGGTCAGAACTCTTCCTCCACAGCTGTGGTAGTACAGATCACAGCCCCTTGGGCTCTCCCACAGCCAAGAGAAGGGACTTGGGAATCTGCATGCATTAGACATCAGTGGGCAGCACCACTGGTGCACATATATGTGCACACAGCACATATGTTCTAACTTAGTTCCCTGACATCTGCTCTTTACACTATAGATGCCCAAATTATGGAAGTTAGTAACCTGTGGGTGGCTAGAGTATTTCTCATGGGCTGTAGCCATCTCTTCTCCCACATACACTCAGGAGCAGGCAGGATGTGGACTTCTAGTTAAAATAGATCTGGTACTACATTTTTTGCCTTTCTTCCTCTTCCAGCTGGATGCATGTCTTTCACATGACTAAAGCATTTCCTCACTGTATACCATTATATGATGGGTATCAGTAAGGGGATGGAGTCATGGGAGTAGTTACTATTTGCATACCCACTGGACAGGTAGGGGGTTCAGCTGTATTTGCCACATGTTGGGGCATCTTGATGCATGGCAAAGGAAGAGCTATGGTGTATGACCTTTAAGGGCTGCTGTAGAGGCTATATTGCCACACAATAAGTAAACAGATAAAGCTTTGTTGTTCTGGTTGAAGAACTCAGCCTTGCTGTGCTGCTTTATTGTTAAGAAGTGCTGACGGGTATTAATAAAGTTATAAAAAGGGTGTAGCTGAAGCATATTTAAAGGGCTGTACAGCTTAAATGAAAGATAATGTCTAATTTTTAACTGAAAGGTGGTCTTTTTGTCTTTTAATTACTGGATCTTATTTTATCTGTTTCTTCTTCTTACCACAGAGAGAAAAAATGACATCACATCCTCCTCTAAAGAAATTAAGATCTCTCAATGACCTGGATCAGGCTAATGAGGAACAAGAAACTGAATTCTTAAAGCTTCAGGTCATAGAACAACAGAACATAATTGATGAGCTAACAAGGGTATGTCCAGAGCACCAGGAAATTAGGAATGATTCCTGTGTACAGTTCACCACTGATAGTATTTCTTCTTATAACTAGAGGTCTGAGGGTTAATATCTTACCTTACTTTTAACACCTGCAAATTTTTAGATGTAGGTGTGCACGGGTGCAGTTTAACTGAATTTCTAGTGGGGCATCAGCCCCTACAACTCAGAAGTATAACTCTTGTATGTGAATTGAGCTCTAGAACTGAATGCAGACTCAGAACTGTGGAGCTTGGGAAGATACCTACATGTTCACAAGGCAGGGCTGTGCCAAGCTGTTTTACCATTATAACTAAGCTACCATTAAAAAGTTTTCTTAACAAGAGGCAGGCACACAGTGCGATATCATGTGCTGGAAAAGTGTCATTTAATACTGACAATCCCTTTTTCAGCTGACTTTGCATTATGAGGTTGAGGGGAAGGAGAAAGAGACTCCAAAACAGGCTGTTGCCTCTTCTAAGACATCATTGCTAGGAGTGGTGAGATCAGCACTACCATCATTTAATGACTTTGAGACAGAGGCAGCATCTCCTCTGCAGGGAAGGCAGGCAGCCTCTCGTACAAAGCCGAAACCAGTCCCCTGCAACAGGTGTCCCAGTGATTTCAACAGGAAATCCATCAGCGCCTGTCGTTTGACAGCCTGTCAAGGCAACTGTACAACAAGGGGGGGGGTTCAGATACCCCATCTTCCCTTCTTCAAGTGGTTTTCAGCTGACACACAGAGGTTTGGATACGAATCCTCCCTTCCACCTGGAATCAGATTCCTGTTTGAACGTATGAACAGAGTCGGTGGAAGCCCAATGATTTATTTCTTCTGTAGATTTGGCCTTCTACAGCTGCAAACAAGAGAAGAGAGAGTAACTTTTAATCTTATTTTTCAGGACAGGGAGAAACTCATTCGTCGCAGAAAGCATAAAAGGAGCTCAAAGCCAATTAAGGTAAGAGGAAAAATTGTTTTCAGCTTATAAAAATACTAGTAGGCTCTGTAGGAAAACACACTTTAGCAATCTGATTAGAGAGCGCTTTGTGGATTATAACAATCTGCTTTAGTGATCAGGTTTATAAACACCTTAGTTACTTTGGGAGAGCTTTTTAAGTCCACTTTGAAATTCAGTTAAGGGTGCATAGCTATTTTATTTTCAGCAAAATAGAGCTTCCCCCCCCTCCTCTGAAATAGTAATAATCTTCCTTCCATCTGGTTTCTATAAATATTGGTCTCAAGGTCTGTTATGCTGAGATGTATTTACATTTCCAGAGACCTTCCCATCTATCTTCTGCTGTCTATTTTTCACAGCACATATGGGCTAAACCAAAATCCTTCTGCATCTTTATTCTTCAAGTGGAAGTTTCTGCCTGAGAAACTGAGTGTCATTCTCTCCTGCTCAGTTCCACAGGCCTTTGGCTACCCCTTGTATTACCCTGAATTGGGTCAAGTCCAAAGCTGGTATAATTTACGACAATTTTAGAGCTGAGTAGTCAGTAGTGGTTCAAATAGCTCCTTTATCAGCTAGATGTGAAGAGTAACTTTGCAACAGCCACGTCCCACCTCCAGAAAGCAGAAATACTGTGTAGGAAACACAGCTTGGTTGCTCTTTGACTTTCAAGGATATCCCTTAGTACGTCAGCCGTGTTCTGTGAAAGTAATGCAACTCTCTCCTACACACAGAGAATTTCAGACCAGTAAATCCTAGGTGTGTCATCACATTGTTTCTGCATGGGTTTTGAAGCAATACACAGCAGATGTAACTGGGAGACAAGGACTAAAAAGTATTTTCATCAGTCAACTTTATTTCTAAGCCAGAGGTTATAACATGGGAGAATATGGCTATTGTCTTCAATTGGAAAAATAATGGACAAAAAAAGATAATACATGCAAAAGGTTATTGGCATCTTTGGTACGTGTTTTTTGTGTGATTCAAATTCCAGGTTTAGAAGGCTGTAACCTGTCAGCAAAAGTGAAAAATGTTGCAAAGCAGAAGTGCACCTTAAATGCTCGTCCATCAGTTTGACTGCAGAATTATTCATAAGCCAAGTATTTAAATGCTCAAATCTGTACCCTGAAACCAAGCCTGCGGGGTCAAGCATCTATACCTTCATAGGACATGACTCACGGTTTTCATTTGATTTAATTCAGTTACTGTGATTGGAGATAGTGAGGTGCCAGACATACAGTCAAACTGTGTAGTGTGAGCAATCTCTTACAACATGTGGCAGTTACTCTAGTACTGGAAACATGTGTGAGATACAAGTTCCTTCACACTAGTTTTGTATTAGCATAGCTTTCACTCACTCCAACAGCAATATCAGTGAGGGAAGCACTGAGATATTAAAAATATCAGCAGTGTCTGTGAGACAAGAAGGAGGGTTCCCTATTCTGCACATATTTCCAGCTCTTTATGCTGTTATCTTTGCATACCAGTCTGCATGTTGATAGATGTCTTGTGAACAGCTTTGAGGTTAACAAACAATTCTCCTGCCTTCCTGCAAGGGCAGAGACTTTTCCTTTAGTATGTTGCTGCTCCCATTGTTTCCCGAGTTTTAGATGGAGATCAGAATCCTCAGCTCAGAAAAATTAATCAGCAAACATTCTCCACCAGCACAAGACCTGATCTTCAATATGGTTCCCTTTGGGTTTGTTTGGAGATGGTAATTGCAGGGGTAGCCCAGTGCTCTTGTTTCATGTCTTGCCTTTTCTAAGTAACTAGCAATGTGATTTTGAACTAACCTTTCCCCCCTGTCAGAAACTCATGCTACCTGTTTCCAAGGAGATTGAGAAATTGTGTTTTCCGTTCTTTAGAGACATGTGGTGGATACAGTTTTTGGGTACGATGATGATTCCATGGACTCTGAAACATCCTCTGTGGCCTCATATAGAACAGACAGAACACCAGCAACCCCAGATGATGATCTGGATGAGGTAAGATCTGACTCTTTCCATAGGCAAGGACAGGCTTTCAAGAGACTTTGACTTACAAAACAAGTGGCCAGGCTCTCAAAAACACTTAGGTTTTATAGTGCATATTGAGTCATAAGTTCTTCATTAAGTTTGGCCTCAATTTTAGTTACTGATATACTGAAATACTGAGAGGTTCTTTCAAAATCTAGTCCATAGAGTCTACAGCTATGACTTCATTGCAATCTGAGATGATTGCAATCTGAGATCTCTCCCTTCAAGAAAATATACCTATCACATTTCTTTTAGCTTAAAGACATATAAATGCTGTAGAAATTCCACATTCTTATTACTTCATATCACAGCAAGCTCACCAAAAAAGCTGTTTGAATCAAGACCTGTAAACCAAGTATTGTGCCTAACAAATCACACTTGCATTCTTTGCTTTGGCAGTGCTCTATTGTCTGGTGCTTAGACATGTCCTTTCTTATCCTTCAGGGTTTAGCAGCGGAAGAATCAGAGCTGCGGTTTCGACAGCTGACAAAGGAGTACCAGGCCCTGCAGAGAGCGTACGCACTACTGCAGGAGCAGACAGGAGGCATCATAGATGCTGAAAGAGAAGCCAAGGTCAGTAGTTGTTTGAGGGTAAAAGCATTTCATTGCTCTCGGGACATACAAACCCCTCAAAGTGACATACAAGGGAATGGAGTTACATACAACATCCATACAACTGAGAGATGTCTGTTTCACTCATTTGCTGAGTACATTTAAAGAGAGTGACAATTAAGAATGGACACAATCACTCAGTTTACAAGGGGCTGTCCTCCACCTGAACCTGAAAACTCTGCAGTTAGGCAGGCATGCCAAAGCAGGCAATTCTGCAGTTTGGCACAGAATCACAAGGGTTTTCTTGTCTTTTGCCCAGGTGTGAAGGGGTTGGGTTTTAAAGGTAAATGGAGGCCTGTGGGTTTTCACAAAGGCACACATTGCACCAACTTAAAGAATAGTCACCTGAATGTTTCTAACAGAGAAATGCAAATTACATTCAAATTTGCATGTGGTGCAGACCACAGTAAACTTTCCAAGGCTAAAAATGTTGTGCCTCTAATAAAATCATAGAATCATTCAGGTTCAAGGGACCTCAGGTGGTCTCCAGCCCAAACTCCTGCTCAAAGCAGTGTCAGCTGTGAGGCCGCACCAGGTTGTTTAGCACTTTGTTGAGTCAGCTCTTGAAGACCCCCAGGCAGTTATAATCGCTTCTTTCCACTACCTTTTGCCACTCTCATCTAGTAAGCACTTTTCTTCAATTCAGGGACTGCCCCTTACTAGGGGCAAAGACTGTCACCCCGAATACCTGAGCTTGTGTTTCACTGCTCTAATACAATACATGGTAATAATAGGCTTGGGTGGGGAGAGGGGGCTGATCTACTACGCTGTTTCCTTGTGTCATCTGTATGCCAGTCTGAGGGGTGGCACAAAACATCGCTGAGCCAGAATCTTTGTAATGGTTACTCACTCAGTGAAAGCAACAGCATAAACCCTGACTCTGCTGTGTTTGGTTTCCTTTTAATACCAGTCACATTGCTGTTTTTGTTACTGTTTAATGCTGTGCCTGACTTCAACAGGCTCAGGAGCAGCTCCAAGCTGAAGTCCAGAGATATAAAGCCAAAATAGAAGATCTGGAGAAAACTTTGGCACAGAAAGGGCAGGTAAGCACTCTTGTGTATCGTCTTTTCCTATTTTGGATCTCACCTGCTCTTTTTACAAAATACCTAGCACAATTTCAGTATAGACTTCCATGAGATGTAATGTCGCTGTTCAGTAAACAGGCAGGTCTTACGAGTTCGGAAGCCTTGCTACAGCTTAGTAGACTAATATGTTGTTATTCTGTAAACAACAGTTTGTTCTTGTAGGATTTTAAAGCCTGAATATTGTGGCTCCAATTTTCAATAAACGTGCCCAACTTCATGGAGTTTGATTATTCTTTAATAGTACTGCCTCATCCAACAGGACTCGCACTGGGTGGAAGACAAACAGCTTTTCATTAAGAGGAACCAAGAGCTTTTAGACAAGGTATGTTCCCAAGTTTTGTGTGTTCACTCTGAAGGGTAATCTGGATCCTGCAATACACTTTTTGGACATGCAGTCTGGTGCTTATAGGTGTAGTATAAGGATAGAACAGCATAGATTAATATGGACAGGATAACATATGGAAAGACAAGCCCTCTCCAGCTCTGCTTAGGCACTGTTGTTGCTGGCAGTTGCTGATGCACCAGCTCTGCTGGTAAGCTCCAGCCTGAGAGCTGAAAGCTCTACTCGTTGTTCTGGCTCCGACATGCAGACCTTTGTGTTTCAGTAGCATTGCACTGAAGAGTCTGCTGCTGCTGCACTGGTAGGATGTTTTGAGCTTAGCTTCTAGGTGTGAAACAGCAGTAGAAATGCAGTCATCCTCTAACACCAGGACCCTTTCATACTAGTCCCTGTGCGTTCTGTATATTTTTAAGGGCTTAAAGTCATCCCTAGGTCCAGTGGAACTTGTACTGCTCAGTCCCTTGGTACATTTAGGAATATCACCTATTTTTGTGTGTATATATATTTGGTTGTATGTATGTATTTTTAATCATGGAATATAAGGATATGAAGGACCTCAACATTGCTTGCGTATCTCCAACAGTAACAGCAGTGGCCGTATATTTGACTGCCATCAGCAAGAGGCCATAACTCCCAGCACCAGGTCTCCTGCAGTCTTTCACCTCCCCAGATGAGGTTTCTTAGCCTGTGTTTCTCCCCTTCCATAAACACACCTAATAAGTCTCCAGCCCTGTGCCATCCTTCCCCATCCAGACAAAGTGACCCATGGGGGCTCATTTGACCTCAGTCTTACCATGCTCCCTAGCTGTCCTTGTCTGGGCCCTACTCAGACAACCTGACTGCAAAATACGTGTCCTGGCACTGGCTGGAGACTTGCAGAAGAGAGCAGGCTGAGGAGCTAGTGGTGGAGTTGTCCACAACAAGCAAGCTATAGACAATTGGCCAATGGGTGGTATTTAAGTCTATCTGCTAACTGACAGAACTACTTGTGTGGAGATGCTTGCCCTGCAGTTCACACAAGCGCTTGCATGGAGTGGGATGGCTGCTCAGGTAAATGCCTCCACAAAGACAGCTCTCCCTGCATGCCATCTGTCCTTCATGTGCTACACGCTGGGAATCTCTGATGTAGCCCAAGCTCTTCTCCAAGGCAGGTGCAGCTGTTTCTGTGTATTCCTGATAGGCGTTTATCCAGCCTGTTCCCAGAGTCCTCCAACAAAGATGTCTCCACATCCCTCCCCAGACAATCTATTCCAGTGCTTTACCATGAGAGCAGTGTGTTTTATAGCTAATGCAGACTGATCTAATAGCTAACCTGACACCTCTGTAGAGTTAAGTTACCCGCTGATCTTCACTAGGATTGGATTCTTTTAGGAAAACCTCCAGCCTAAGCATTTTATCATGTTTAGGAAGTTGATGAGCAGAAGTTCACCTGTAAACTAAAGACTCACTGAGGTAAAACAGCAAGTAGTGAATCATCTCTACAGTTTGGATTTTGCACTGCCTATGCTACCTCAACTACTACTCACCAGATATTCAATGTTTCTTGTAACAGTCACACAGACTCTGAATTTACATATTTCTATTAGATAGAGAAACTGGAAGCAGAAAACAACCGTCTGCAACAGGAGCTGCAGGATGCCCGAGACCAGAATGAGCTGCTGGAGTTCCGCAACCTTGAGCTGGAGGTGATGGATGAGCTCGTTACAGTAGAGCTGGTAGCAAATTAAACTAGTGCAGTTGCACTGGACACCAACTTTAATCAAGTGTTTACACAAGTATTGTAGTAATATAACAGAGTAACAAATCAGGCCCAGCATTTTTAATTGTGAGCTGAAGTATGTCACCTCTAATATCCTGGAAATAGTAAGCTCCATACTTGACTGGTTCACCTCTCTCTGAGCTAGGTGCCCAGTGTGCATTGATAAGCTTAGCTGATTAATGTCAGCATAGCTTTTAGTTACCACACCTGCAGATATGGTTTTTCTAGTACTTTGGAACAGTCTGTTGTTAACATGCTTTGTTCTTATTGCTGGCCTGGAGTCTACTAAAACCAACAGAAATTAATTACATTTAAATTTTATTTACCCAAATAAGCAAGGCTTAAACCCCATCCTCATGTACTTTGCTCAGGGCTGCATCCTGGTTCACAGCTAAGATCTCTCCTGACTGTAGGCATCCGGGGGGGGGGTTGGGTTTGGGTTTCGTTTTTTTTTTTTCCTCTCATGAACCTGAGCAGGTCTTGGAGGAGAAAGAAATGTTGAGTGCACTTTTGTCTCTAATAGCTGAAGAGTAGCGTTCCTCTAAGAAGTCAGATACGCAGGTACAGTTCCCTCTTCAGGGTCTTCAAAGCCCTGTTTCCCCCTATGAAAATCTTACTGCTGATTTATAAATTATACTGGCTTTGTTCTTTTCCCCTCTTTCAGCAAGGGTGATGAGACAAGAGTTCAAGTTTCATTGAGAGTGCTGCCGTGAGGAGAAGTGCACCTCTCTAGCCCTGTGCTTGAAGGACTGGAACTGTTTGAAGTTTAATTCAGCAATGATCGATGAAATTGCATAAGCAGTTGTAAGAGAAAGTGTCAGACCTAGGGCTGTTGTCTTCCAGTACCATACCTATGGGCGTAAAAGGGTTGTACCCTGTCCCCTCTGACCCAGCAAATCTTGAATTCTTTTCTCTATGGGGACTTGGCTGTCCTACCCAAACCAATCTGTACTGGGCAATTAGAGCACTCTGTTGCAGAGGAGAAACGTGCACGTTGGCTCCTGCGGTAGACGGAGCTGAAGCCAGGCCTGTGAGAGCCCGCAGGGCACTCTGGCTCTGCTGGGGGACGTCTGCGGATTCCCGGGGCGCTGGTGTGGGCTGTGCTGTGCTCGGGGCTGGCAGTGCCAATGCTGCCACCCTGCTGTGAGCACCTGAGGACAGCTAGGGTGCAGAGCCAAGGTGCCCAAGGAACACAGGCTCCATCAACGATGGTTTGCAACGGCTTCCATGCTACTGATTCCTGAGGCACGTTTAGATTGAATCTCTCTGCACCTCAGTTTCCTGCCACTGTGGTGGGGATAAGAGATATTTTATACAGGTGAATGCGGTCTTGCTCCTACAGCCTTTATCGTCATTCTTGCCAATGCTGGCACGTGTGAAAAGCCAACAGTGCCTGCCTATATGCGTATAGTGCTTGGCCTGGAGTTGTCCTAATTTGTGTCTGGAGGCTGTAGGCCCTAGCACAATGAATAGCGACAGCCTGTCTGCCCACTTGCAAGCACTGTCACTTTTGCAGGCACTGGACACGTTCCTTGTTGAGCAGCTCTCCTCATGACCTGTGTGAGGTAAGAAAGGTCCCTCAGACAACACTGGAGATTGATGTAGGAGCTCCAGAAGCCTCTGCAGGCGGCCAGAGAACTGGGTCGGACCTCAGTCTCCCTCTTCCCAGACTGCCCCTGGTTACAGATTCTTGTTGTGAGCGCCAACCAACAAAAAATTCCACCTGGTGTTTTCTCCAGTATAAGCTGCTTTATTTCTTAGTTGTTCTTTTCAGTTGCTCTCCAAGGCCTTATATACTTGCCATTCAGAGCTTGTAGGTAACACAGAGCCTTTCCTGGCTCTCAAGAATCGGTGCTGTGACAGATTTGTCCCTTATTTATAGAACTTTCCTAGTTTTACCTGACAGCTGTGTTTCCATATGACATGGAACTGGACTGATCAAGTGAATTACATGTTCATAAACCAAAAATGTATTTGAAAGTGAAATTTGATCTTCTTTTCTGTGCTAGCCTGAATACCTGAAAGGGATGAGAAATAACATCTTCAAATTTTTATTTTTGTCTTTGGTCCTTTAAAACTGGACAAATATTTGTAGATTTTATGCAATGAAGGTGTACAAATAGCGAAGCTGATCAACTTTTTTGACCTTACTACTTTCCACAGATATTAGAACATACAACATACCAGGATGAGCAAATGTGTAATCTGAGTATCCTAGTAGTCTTAATTCAAATACCTGTTTCTAAAGGGAGTATTTATAACAATATGTAGTTGTTCAACACTTCATTAAGCAAATCACTTGAGTCTTAGCCAGGTGACAGCCTTTCCACAGACAATTTGCAAATTGACATAATTCATCAAATAATCTCCTGTAAAATAATTAGCTTTAGGATTCTATCCCACTTGGCACACTGTTTTTCAGACTAGGTCTAAATGTTTCTTTCTTTGACTTGTAAAATGAAGAGCTTGGCTTTGCAAAGCATGATATAAACAGTAGCTATGGCATTTAATGAGTTGTGTGTGCATCTCCTTCATTCTAATATGTTCTCTGGCATCTTCTTAATTTATTTTCAGGAAAGAGAGAGACGGTCCCCACCATTTAATCTCCAGATTCACCCATTCTCAGATGGTGTGAGTGCTCTACAGATCTACTGCATGAAGGAAGGGGTTAAGGTAGGTCAGTTTTATAAGGCAGCACTTCTAACTACAGGAGTGGTGGATGCTGCCCATATAACCCATTACATTCATCTCTGCTAATAACTCCACTAAACTTTAAGCATTTAAACTCAGTCTAATGTAAGAGTGTGTGATGACTGACACAATTGAATTGGACTCATAATTTTCACCATGATGATATAACCTGGCTCAAAGGCAACTGAAATCAGCGTGTGATGCATTTCCATGGGATAAAACAAAATGGTTGATTTCAACATGGTTCGTAGGAGGGACGAATATTGCAGCCGTGATAAAATGTGCATGCCATGCCTTACCTTATTCTCTCTTTGCAGGATGTCAGCATCCCAGACCTCATAAAGCAATTAGACATCCTAGGTGATAATGGGGTAAGTTAAAGTGGGAGATATTTTCCCTTTACAAGCTGCATTTTGTACAGTAGAGTAAGTGAAATCTATAATTATCATGACTATTTTCTAAGATACTTGTTAAATTATGTAATATCAGAACAATTCATTTAAGGAGTGTTTATTTCTGTAAGTTAAGGATTTGTGAGATTTCTATAGTCAGAGAACTAGTAATGAAGCAGCAGCTTTAACATCTGGTTTAGCAGACTGGGAAGAATGTCCAAAGCCCACTGATGTTTGGAACTGGGCCTGACTACACTCCAGTCATTCAGGAGAGCACGTGAATTAGTTTGGCAGTCTGAGCCAACCACATCTTCATCAGGACTAGGATTCCTCTGTAAACAGTTTCGTAAATAGGCAAGAATTATCAAATCCCCTGTGGCTTTCTAAGTGGGCATTGCTGCCCACTTTAGTCATCCATGTAAAAGAGATCATCCTTTATCTCTGGCCAACATTAGATATGTTTTAAGAAAGCATATAAAAAACAAAAACAAAGGATCATGATTTTCTATTCACGTGCTGGTGTAAATCAGCATTATTTTTACAGAAGCTTTAATGGTAATTCAGCTTTGTAAAACTAGCATGAAGACAGACAAATGGGTCTAATTTTAGCTTACATTTCTCATAAGATGCAATGGAATGAAAACATATAGTTAATCCATATCATGCAGAAAGGCAAAAGCAGTGTTCTTTTTAGTATGTTATCAGACTCTGAATGTTTCAATGGGAATAGGATACCTAGTACTACAGGGATCCTCTGAAAACTGTAGACCTGGTTTGTAGCCTGGATTATCTTTATTCGTGAAGGAAACTGCTGCCAATTTTCTTCTTCCCTCTCTTTCTCTTCACAGAATTTAAGAAATGAAGAACAAGTGGCCATAATTCAGGCTTCCACTGTATTGTCCTTGGCAGAAAAGGTAAATTGTGTGCTTGCTTTTCTCATGTGTTATCTAAGGCCTCATCTAACACTGGAAATTTTCTGCTCTGTTGTTGTTGTCAATATTGTCAAACTTTCTAGTGTAGGAGGTGATTCCCCAGATAAAGTAAACTGTGCCAGCACAGTCCCAAACACCTTGCTAAAGCAGCAAAAATATCAAACTCAGCTGGCTCAAGCTGTGAAGTCAGAACAACTGCAAATACAAAAAGAATGTCAAATGAAACTTGCAATTGTAAACTGAATGAGAAACCATCAGACATTTAAGCCATAACTAGTTATAGCATGGGATTTCTAGTCCTGAGATTTCCAAGGCTTCTGAAGGGATCTGTATGCAAAATTTCCACTGAAAGTATGTGTCTAAGTTCCTTGTTCTGGAAATTAAAAAGAAAGTGAGGGTTGGTTAAAATTGCTTTCTGTGGCTCAAATGCAGCACACAATTTTGTCAACATGACAGTTTCCAAGGATTCTATTCAACAATTCCTCCTCTGCAAAGAGAATTGCCATCTACCCAGCTAAGCTATTTTTGAGATGCTAGAGCCCCATCGTGGGCCCTTATCGATGGGATGAAATGGGTTCCCTGTCCATCCAAGGAAGTGTGCTTTTCCATCTTCCAGTGATCCGGTAATGGTGATCCTCTTGCTTCTTCTCTGTCAAGTGCTACCTACAGACATTGCAGCTCCCCTGTCACAGAACAGCCTCAAGATGGGCCCAGAACTTGCACTAGGTTACTAAAAATAGACTAACAAGATGCTGTACATGTCCCACTTGCTGCTGCCCATGTACCTAGAAAACACAGCAGGTTACAGCTGTCATTGTCTTCCCTCCAGTGGATCCAGCAGATTGAGGGAGCTGAAGCTGCTCTGCATCAGAAGATGATGGAACTAGAAAGTGATATGGTAAGCAAACTTTCCTTAATACACATTTTAGGGGCAAGACACTGCATGTGTCACATTTACTTGGTGTGCGAAAAGATAACTAAAAAGGTCTTTTGGCAAATTAAGTATGCAGGCTTTCTCCGATTATTGGTGAATCCATAAAATTGTTACTAGTCTGGTTCACATGCAACAGCAGAATAACATAGAAACAGAAATAGTGAAGGTTTGAAAACTTTCTCTCTCTTTCCATGAGGATGACTGTTTATTAATAAGTACAGAGGGTTCAAAGGTTGTTCAGTGATTTTCAGAGATGTAAATGACCACAGTCTTTGTCTCATAAGATTCACAGTCTAAACATCAGCTGTTGTATCACATTTTATTCAATATCAGTATGTGGGAAACTAACAAATTATCATGCTGTTTTCTTTCATTACATATTAAGCCCATACCATCCTAAAGGCAAAACATTCACAGCTGAACTGAAGTTCCTATAGCACCAGTAAAGTTAGTGCCTTACCCTATTCTTATTCTAGTTAATGGAAGTAGCCTACAAGATGAACAAGCATAACTACAAGAGTTGGACAGCTGTAGTAGTTTACATTCTGTTCCTATGGTATGTCTGTACTTGAGTCAATCCAGTTTAAGGTAGGCTGAGAAGTTAAAGCACAGCAGCTTCCCCCAAATAATGTGAATGTGAATATGCCTGTTTAGTGCCTGTTTAGTTTATTGCACTTTCACACTTCTTCCAAAATAAGAGAAAGCACAAAAGGAGTTGTCCATGATGCCAGAGGAGGTATCTTTAGAAAAATCACACAGAAACCCCTAAATTACACTATTGAAATGCTAAGCAGTATCACTGAAGTCAACAAAGAGATGATAGATTTAGTTCCATGTAGATCAGATGTATTATCATACAAAAGCAATCCACAGCTATTTTCCCTTCCTTCTTTTCTAGCTGAGTCAGATATTAATAACTCTGCAGAGTGTCAGTTGAAGACCAGTCTCCTAGTCCTGCCTAAGTCAGATATCTGTAGTTGATTTAATAAAACTTCCCAAAGTATTTTGAGTAACTAATTCATTTTTCTGTCCAAATGATCCTTCGTTGTAGGAGCAATTTTGCAAAATAAAAGGTTATTTGGAGGAAGAATTAGACTACAGGAAGCAAGCTCTTGACCAAGCATACATGGTATGTACAAAGGAAATTCTACAGCACATATTGGCCAGCACTGTGACAGGACACAGACTCCTGTTGGATCAGGAAGAGAGGTTTTTGCTTTTTTCTTAGTATCTTTTTTTATTTATTTGTTTTTTCCCATTCTTCTAATGCACTACGATGCAATCCACACAGCTTCAACACAACACCTAGCTTTTTCATGTCACAAAAAGGCAGATCTCCTGAAGTCCGAAAGTCTTTTGACAGTTAAAGGCAGATAGTGCTCATTAATGTTGGCTTGTCCAACTGGAGTCAGCGCAACCAACTGGAACTCAGATCTGGAATCTTGGCTGTTTTGCACATGTCATAGCAAGAAGACAAAAAGCAAGAGTTCCTGCTCTAAACACTGCTATATCAAATTCTGATACATAGGTCTGATAACTGGCTGTGCAAGTTCATCATGTTTGGTTTGTCAAGTTAATGAGAATGCTCATTGATTAGCAGGACTAAGAGCAAAGTAGTCTGACAGTGGCCTTCAATCTTTCCTCTTTTGTTTTTTAGCACAATGGCTCACAATTTTTGAATTGGTGAAATATTCGTCTTTACACTTATAGGTATGAAAATTCTATCCAACTCCTAATCATCTCTGTAACTGCTTAAAAAAAAGTCAGTGAGGGATTTCAGTGAAAATTAATATTAAAATATTTTAAAAATAAAAGTTCATACCCTTTTGTTAGAACACTGAACCATATGACTTCTGTATTTCACATTTTTCCACACTTGAGCACAGGGACCTCCTCTCATGCAGGTGCCTCAATCTGCCACCAACCCCCCAGTTCCCACTGTGTCTTAAACAATGTTTCATCTCTAATTGGCTTTTGGTATTGCATCAACCAGAGGATCCAGGAGCTTGAAGCCACCTTGTACAATGCTTTGCAGCAAGAAACGGTGATAAAGTTTGGGGAACTACTCACTGAAAAACAGCAGGAAGAGCTGAGGACAGCAGTAGAAAAGCTAAGACGTCAGATGCTGAGGAAAAGCAGAGAATATGATTGCCAGATTCTTCAGGAGAGGATGGAGCTGCTCCAGCAGGCTCATCAGGTAAGAAAAAGGAATGAGGCACATGTGTATCTACTCAGCTTTGCTGTATAAGAACATAAGCTGAGGTCAAATTTAGGCAGGCTCCAGGTCATGAGGGAGCCTGGCATCTAGTTTTTGGAGTTGTTTCATACTTTGTGTCTTTACTCTGTACACAAACACATCTGATATTAGCTTGTGGAGGATTGTTTTGGCATATTTTGAGTCTTAAAATTCCAAACCAAAGTTTTCATCCAGAATTCTGTCTGCATGAATCTAGCTTTGTAATAAAAATGGTCATCCCTATTTATTGGACTGGGCACAAGAGGAACCGTATGAATGCTTCTGGCTGGTGTTACACAGGAGAGCTATCTGTTTTTCCAGACACTTCTGCCCCCTGCAAAGTGGGCAGTTGTTATGTTTCACTGCTGAGATATAGTACTACATTTCACATTCGAAGACCAACATTTGCTGCTCTGCAAGCTGTGAGGTCCCAAAGCAAAATGGCAAACAGTCACAGCATGCCGATTAATGTGACAGCTGCACAATGAAACAAAACTTACTCAGATGTTTATGGGAAGAAGAGAGAAAGCATATGCCCAGTGGTTAGGGTTTCTGGTTCACACAAGACTTAGTTTTCACAGTCCTGCCTGATCCCAAGTTGGAGATGCGAGACTGGTCCACCCTTACTTCTTCTGACTAGGGCTTTGCAGCATGAGGATCTTCTTGATTTCGGCCATGACCACTGCCCTGATTAACGCTGCCACAGCAGTTCTGGCTTCTTTGAAAAACTCTTAGCCAGCCTCAGTTGCGGATGGGGTTGGGAGAGGCTGAGAGGCAAGGAAAGGAAGAGGTGGTGTCTGAAAGCTGCCATAAGCTAGTTGTCTCATCTCCAGACAATTAGGAAGATGGTCACAGGGGTGCCATCTGCTCTCCAGGTGCCAGGACCTCCAGGTGTCTCCTGGTTTGCCCCTTTGGATCTCTGCTGTTTGCTAGCCAGCTGTCTTATGCCCTGACTAAACAGAGAAAAGGTAGCGAGATTCAAGGCCTCATTTTTCTAACTTAATAGTTCTGTTACCTATTCTGTGGGATCTCTTTTCCCAAGGCGCCAAAAGTTTAACTCATGTTACGTAATTTTTCTAGAAGTACCTAGCTCTGCTAAAAAAATACACCCTGTCTATAAGTTACATACATCCCACTCGCCACAGAATCAATG
This sequence comes from Gymnogyps californianus, assembly GCF_018139145.2. NCBI lineage: Eukaryota > Metazoa > Chordata > Aves > Accipitriformes > Cathartidae > Gymnogyps > Gymnogyps californianus. The sequence continues at coordinate 21,782,071 of NC_059484.1, read as the reverse complement.
TTTTCATAGTATTGTATATATTTATCATTTCAGATCTAATAATAACACTTTAATCCTCTTTGAACACATCAAACTGTGAGAAATCTTAATGAATCATGATATAATTCTAAAGAGTATAACCATGATCGTACACTTTCCATCTATTTAACACAAGATTAATATAAAATAGATAATATGAAACAGATCCACTATTGATACTAATTTCCAGCATTTGAGGATACAGTATATGCAGTAGCGTATTCTGAGCAGTTGTACACATGGTAAAGGTGTGGTTAGGCAGGGTTAGTGGATGGCGTCATGGTACTACACAAGATTATCCCTGCCAAAGAAATGGATTTATTCATTTCTAGGCTTTTGGCACTTGGAACATTAAGTTACTTGTTCAGCGGAGCAAATTTACTGAGAATTTAGTCTAGATGCTTTCTTTTCTGATTTCCAGAGGATCCGAGATTTAGAAGATAAAACTGACATCCAAAAGAGACAAATTAAGGATCTGGAGGAAAAGGTTGGTTCTGTTATGCTTCTGAAGCACACTGATCAACTTTCAAAAAAGTAATGACCTAGTTCTCTTGAACTACACGACCTTTTTGTGTAGCTAAATCAGCTGGACCTGTTGGTAGTGGTCTACTATGCTTTCTTTTCAATTTGTGTTTCAGTATATGCAGACTTTAATCTTAGAGTCTCCTCTGCAACATTTCATTTTAGGAAATAAATGCCAAACACTTTTAATTATGGTGAATGACACTGTACCAAATGATGAAGCCTTTACTTGGCTGTTAAATGCTGTGTTGGTAGACAGGCAATACTTCCATTAAAGGCAAGGTGAGGCTAGCAAGCAGGAAGGACTGAATGAAACTGAGTGCAGATTTGAAGATTGTCCTTATCTGGCAGGACTAGGGAACTCAGGTTCTGATGCTATCCTCTTTATTGAAGCTTGTAATTGACTATGCAATATAAATACGGTACCAGAATCTTGCCCTTAAACTGAACTGTCAAAGAACTATATATGCACATTCTTTATATATACTATATATACACACACACACTCTCTCAAAATATGCATTGCATTTTTTTGGTGAATAAGGCCAACTCTGTCACATTGAGTTTTGCTACTTGCAGATAGGTTAGATAGGATTGTTGACAAAAGATCATAGCACGGGCACAGCATACTGCTACCAATAATGTCTTTTGTAGAAATGCCAGACTGGTGTAAGATGCATCTCCAGTGGTAGCCTTCCCAATGTACTTACATTAGTAAATATCAATGTCCATGTGTAAACTATAATATGAAATAATGGCTATATTAGTACAATGACAGTAGTGCTAATGAGCCCTTTCAGTTTATATGTATGTTCCTAAAGTGAAACAAGTGGGCATAATGCAAAACTTGATACACATAATTCTTTCTGCTTTTCTGCCAATATTTTTGTGATATAAGGACTCAGTGTCTTTCTTTCTAATATATATAATTTGGAAAAATAACAGATGATAATCAGTGATGAAAATAAAAAAACAAAGCAGAACTTATGCCATGGTCAAATGGAGACCTTGAATAGGAAACTTTTTAGTGTCAATTTTCAAAAGAGCTTTCAACTCACAAAAAAATCACGTCTCTGAGATGTGAACAACAAAGACAAGACATTCATGATTAAAATGAGACATCCAAAAATTTATTATTAAACATTAATGGTTAGGGTTTGATATTATGCGTGTGTGTGTATATGTGTGTGTATATATATATATATATATATTCCCAGGCTATTTCCAGCATGGATTGCAGGCACTGTTTTTTAATGCACTTAAAAATATTACCCATGCTATTTTTGATATCCAGCTCTGTGACTTCAGTCAACCCATGGTGGCTCATAGTGAGTTATACCTCAGGCTTTCAATATGGTGCCAATTGTAATTCATTACCAAAATTAATGGGATCTGTTTTCTAAGCCTGGGAGATGGTAGGATACTTACAGAAGTAACTAGGGAAATACAGTGTTTTCTGAATGCATAGTTACTCTAATTGTCCTACCGAGTGCAACAATAATCCTGATGCTTACAATGCCATGACCTTTAGTTTTTACGCATCTTCTTTTTCTTCTGCAGTTTCTATTTCTATTCTTGTTCTTCTCTCTTGCCTTTATTCTTTGGCCTTGATGTCAATGTGCCTCTTGGAAAGGTAAGACTATTTTATTTGTTTCCTCAAAGTTAGCACGTCTTGCACAGAGCTGAGGATCACATCCTTGTGTGTTCTTGTGTATGTCTGGAGTCAGAGAATTCAGCAGGTCGTTGTCAATTTGTAATAGTTCACAATGGAGGGTCGTCACACTACTGAGTTGCCACAGGGAGTTGCAGTCAGACCAACACCATCCAACATACTTGTAAGTGAATTGCCAAAGCTTGCTGGTGATACTATGCTATTCAGAATTGTAAAAATAAAAGCTAACAAGAATTTCACAGTATCAAACAGCCAAGAGAATTGCGGGTGAAATTCAACGTTGATATTTGCAAAGTGATGCAGACCGAAAACAGTTATAAATCTCAACCATATACACACTATGATGGGCTCTGAACTGACACTCAGGAAATAGATCGGGAGGTTATAACAGGTAGGGGTCAGTGCCCAGAAGTAGGAGAGATACAAAGAAGGGCAAGGAAGAATGATCAGCTGCTGAGAGACAGGAAGAGGGAGGGAGACAGAGAGAGGGAAGGATTTTTCTGGCTCAGAAAGTGACACTGTTAAAAGGAGGTATGGGAAAGGCCTAGAAAATTTGTCATAGAATGGATGGATGGATAGATTGCTATCATTCACTGTCTCCTCCAGTACAAGCAATTATGTAATAAGTTTAAAGTAAACAAAAATGGATAGTTAATGATGTAGGATGTAAAGAAGTCTTTGCCACAGCATGCATAGCAGCTGGAAGTTCAGAGTTCAAAAAGCAATGTGAAGATGGGGAAAGAAATCAGGGAACTATAATGTGCATGGCCTTCACATCTTTCCCTCTGTGCCTAGCCACTTTCAGAACCAGGATGCTGGGCTAGGAGGATGTTTCTTCTGATCCAGGATATCAGAAGTAGAACATAGCCTAGATAATGTTATGTTAAAGACTCAAGAACATGTAATGTCAGATCAAAATCTTCTGATTTGGGGACAGACCCATACCATTAAATCTCTCACTGTATCTCTTGGTTCTGGCTTGAGCTATGTCCATGAATAAATTCTTCTGCCCTGCACTTGAGGCAAGCTGAGAATACAGTGGTGTGTGAAAGATGTTTTGCCATGCCCTTCCACCATTTGTACTAGCTCAGCCTTTGTTTCCAGGTGCAATTCAAGGTACTGATTATAACTAAGTGGCATGGGTCCAGTTTGGTGGGTTTTCCTTTTCCCTCTAAGAAAAAGCCCCCTGCTTTGTGCTTCATTTCAGCTAGATCAAGGATTTCTTTTGCGGTTTTGTGCTGATGCAGAGACGACTCTCAGAATTAGCCACATCAGCTGGAATCCACTGTCTCCTTGGCTGGCCAGACTTCAAAATGAATGTTTTCATGGGCTGAGGCAGCAATATACATGGAGGTTGGGCTGAATGGGGAATGAACCATAGGAAAGAATCAGAGGAATGTGGACAGATCAGTGACCACGGCTCTTGTAAACAACGGCCAATATCATTACAGAGTTGCTGCTATTTAAAACATACTGCCTTGATCCAGTGAACATTAAACGGATTAAGTTATGACTGCATACTTACTAATGTTCCTGCTGCAGAATTTCTGGGAACCATGACACAGCACAGCAGCTGTGAGATGTTTTGAGTGGTCATGACCGGTGAAAATTTGATTTTACAGTTTGTTGCTTATTCATAGTGGGGGGAAAAAATCAGAAAGTCTTCTGAAACAGCCAAATTATGTATAGGCTAATTTTAAGAAGCCAAAATTTTCACAGTACACAGTAGTAGCAAATAATTTTATATGACTCTGCCTTTTGCTGTACCACAGAATCATGAGTCCAGAACAAGCAGCCAACATAGAGGGAGAGTCAAAAAAAAAACCAAACAAACAAAAAAACCAAAAAACCTTGTATTTAACGTGCACCTTGAAAACTCACAGGAACTGATAGTGACATTTGCAAGAACCTGTCTGCATGAGTTTTTTCCTATTTGCCTATACTGTTGTCCTTTTTTCAGTTTCTATCACAGCTACAATAAAGTCCTTGTGAAGTGTATGAGAAAAACTGGGGCAATAAGAGGTTCAGAATTCTCTGTATATACAGTTTGCATCTATATTTTTCACCTGTATGGGTATGGAATTGGTCTTCTATTGAGTGTTTGCCTCTTCTGGTAGAGCTACAGAATTAGTAAGAAGCTTATACATCCTAGTTTTACCAATGCTGGTATCAGCTATGGTGGAAGAAAAATAAGAAACCGGGAGGTTTCTTATTTCTTTGAAAATGTTTCTCAAAAGATATCCCTTGCTCAGTTTAGGTCACCCTGATTAAAACTGCATTCATGACATTAAACTACTAAACCGTTTTTCTTAATCCCGTCTCTTTTAAGATGGAGCACTCAGTAAAGTCTTTGCAGTAGAGCATGCATCCTGAGAAATACAAATTAAAATTTTCATTAATATTAGAACTTATCAGGAAATGTTGTCTTCCTGATTCTTTTAATTGTTTTTAGTTTTGAAAAGAATTTTTTTCAGAAGTTTAAAAAAACCCTCAGTGGTAGATGCAAATGCCAAACAGATCCACAAAAATACATAAAAATAATTTTTGTTTATAGATATGACATTTTTCATTAGAAAAGAAAAAGATGATTCACATGAAAAATTTAATCTACCTGTAATTGAACTTAGAATAGGAAACCCCTAGTCCTAGGACAAAAATGTCAATGTATGCTTCCTGAGGCTGTATGCATAGTTTTGATATGCCAGCACAGAAGAGAAAGGAAGATGAACTCAGAATTACAGACATAACATGGATGAGTCACTTCGCTTTTCAGGAATTGCAGGTATATACCAGTATCTTTTGAAATAAGCATTTCCCAAAATAGAAAAAAACCCTATTAGTCTGACATCAGAATTCCAGCAGTGCTGATTAACTCTTTGTCTTGGAGCCTGTGAAAATATCTCAAGTGCCCTGTAACATTTCAGTACCTGCATGCTAAGAAAAAAGGTGTTTTAACAGCCTCACAATTAGCTCTGCAATGTATTCAAAGGCAGACTGAATTCTTTGTTGCAGAGGAGCCATTCCTTCCCTATTCTCAAAGCAGGAAGGGGAGAACCGCACATATAAAAGGAGAAGAATCACGACCATCAAAAAAATACAACAAAACCTCCACATTTGCTGGTAACACTTATGCCCTGTTGGCCTAATTTGAGGGCAGGTATTGGCTGCTTAGAAAAGCTAATGAGGTGTTTAAGGTCAGAACTCTACATTCCTCCTAAAATTCTAGCAGATCTATTGTTACTCCCTTGCAGTCATTCTTCTACCTGCATGTGGCTGCTGGGTCACATGTAGCACAACTCTCCTCTAGTTTGACGCGCTCCTCACTGGCGCATTCATTGAGTAGGACTAATAGTCAAAGGAACGTAAGCATTTTTCTGCCCCCTTTAGGACTGGCAGGACTGTCACAGCTGCAACGGAACCAGAGCAGCATCGAGGCCGATGTCATTGCTGGGGTTTTACATAGATCCCTTAGGGACCATGTCAAGACTTCACTTCCCGCCCCCCCCGCCCCGGTCCAATCTCCTTCAATAGGTTTTCTGCTTGTTTTAAACAACATCTAAGGTTTAGCAGGTGTAAATCCCTTTGGTGTAACTTCACTGAGCCCAGGAAGGCTGCTCTAACCACAGCGCCAGGATGTGAAGAGTTTTGCTCGCTGGATTCACTGTTGCTCCATAGAGGCTAGCCCCCGGGGCGCACGAGGGTCTAGTTCGAATGACTTGTGTCTCTGCTCCCCATAGAGAGGACGAGAAGCATCAGAGAGAGCTGAAATGTGGTTTACAGCCCCGGAGAGCCTGCTGGTGTGTTGTGCCACTCCTAGGACCACCCAGGAGATGAATGATTCTTTTGCCTTTCCCATCCTGCTTTTGCATATTTGGCTATGAATGTCAGGTAGGGAACAAGAAGATGGATTACTGTGAGCTGAATGGCAGAGGAAGTAGCTATGACAGTGGTGGAGATATAGTGATGTAAAGAATGGGACTTTGACTATGAAAATGGAAAAATCTTAAGGGCGAGGTGTTGGGGGGGGATATATAAACTCGATGCTTTTCCAGAGGATCTGCGTTGCTGTGAACTCCCTTGAACTGTAAAGACAGCTGCAGCAGGCCCAGCATCACAGCAAGCATGATATCTGTAGAGTGTTTTACCAAGGCAAGTCACTCTACAAGTGCAAAGCATCAAGTCTTGTAGCAATTCCTCAAAAACAAGGCAATGGTAAGCAGCTGTTAGCTCCTCATCCCCTGCCTGATCCCAGTCTTCACCCCCTCCATTTCCCTCCATGGGATCCTCACCCCTCAATACCTGAGGGGAAATCTTGAGACAAAAGCGATTTGGGAATGGTGCTGGCAAGACTGAGAGGGATTTTAGCAAGGTCATGTTTTCTGAGGCTGGAATACATGGAATCAGAGAGAATAACTAACATTGATTTGTGTTTCCCATTTACTTTAAAAACCACTTGCCCACCCAGGTGACTTTGACATTTGAAGTAACTCAGCAAGGATGAGCATGGCATGGGGAGTGTGCCATCAGCATTTTTGGCTCTTAGAACTACTGAGATATATCTCATCAGGGGGATCTTTGCAAAATTACTTTACTTCTACTGGATGCAAGTTAACTTTGTTAACCTTATCATAAGAGACTTCAAACAGATCCTTGATAAAACAACAACAAAAAAAAGCACAGCGCATCCTTGAAATGTACCTAGGGGGCCATTTGATGATGAAAGGTCTTTGGTTTTGTTCGTGCCTTGCTGCAGTTTATCCTTTACCGACCTTTTAACTGGATGAGAGCAAACCACAATGCGATCGCAGATGATACTTTCTGGTTTCTTTCTCTCTCAGAGTGAGCACAGCACTCACTGCTGTACTTTTTGGATAAGGACAAGCATGAATGAAATCATGCGCAGCAATATATAGTATCCAGACCAGAAGCTCTCTAATTCCTGTTTATGTGGGACTTTCCTACCTGCATTTTTTCTGTGCTTGTGGATATACACATTCACTTATTTGTGATCACATAAGGAAGTCTGGTCTGCATGGCTTTTGCACTCAGTGAATTTTACCACAGAGGCTTGAATGCTGAGAGAACAAAGACAAAATATGCCCTTTTCCCCCCTGGTTTCAAACCTGAGAACCGCAATTCTTGTCCATAGGCAGGGAAGGCTTCCTTGGAACAGGAGCAGTCTGTGCCTCATTGCTGCATCAGCCAAAGTTCTGGGGTTGCCCTGACACCACAAGCATATCACCTGCTGTCATGTCTCCTGTCACTGGTGAATTTTAGGCAGCTTTGGTTCAAGAGTTATTGAAACTGGTGCATAATTATTCATCTGAAGATGCCCATGGGGACTTTTATGGACCAGAGGGCTGTACTTTGTAGGGTTAAATGGACAGGCTTGGCAAAATACCCAGAATTTTCACAAATGCCTTTCTTATGGACAAACAGAAACAGTTTAACGCTGATAACTGTAAGAACAGACCTTTTCAACTTTCTGATTGATAGACTGCATCTTGTCAGCTGGGATAGGTAGGTAGGGGAACTTACCACTTATCTGATACAGATGTTCTTTTTCTTTTTATTTTTAGAGTGCCCGACTACACAGATAAGTCCCTATAAAGGCAAATGCTTCCACCCCCCCGATGAGGAGAACATTGTTTACACCTATTTTAAAAAGTATAAAAATGAACAACCTGTAGCCAAGACTGCAACCACCTTGTATTTTAAAGCCATCACTCAAGATTTGTTACTTGACAGTTCCTGTCTCAAGCTATGATATATGCTGCATCTAATGAAATTCTGTATGTTGAAATTACAAAAGGGGAAGAAAAATAAACTGTGAACCTACATCACTTAGGAAGAACTTCAAAGGAAGGAACCACTTTCAGCTGATCAAGTCAGTGTGTCTTGGGCATGGAACCAAAGTTACAACAGAAAAATCTATCCCTGCTGTGCAGGGCAATCGTTTAAATGTGACACTGTCATCCCACGAATGGATCAAAAGTTAACAGGACAGAGCAGGAGAAACACTTAGGAGCTGTGGAGAGATGCTGACAACAAAGCATTCAGTTTGAACTGTCTGGCTTTCTCACTGCAGGGACTCCTCCTCTCCCTCTTTGGTTTTAACCTCAGGAACAAATGACAGCTGCAATGTGGGGGGAAGAAAGGAAAAATGCATTCTGGTTCATTGCAGGATGGGCAGGACAGGGCACCACGTTTTGCGCTTGAGACCGTAACAAAGCACCACCCTACTCGGCAAAGGAAGGGAAGAAGAGGGCGTCTGGCGTAAGGAGGATTTCTGACAGTTGTAGCCTTATCTCTCTTCACCCTCCCTCCACGAAGAACAGCCTGTCTATTGTCAGATACTTTTCATACTCTTTAAAGACTGCCACTGAGATAATAATGACTATACTTCGTTTTACTATTTGAGTAATACACTGAAGATCACTGGATTGGACCTACAGAGTAGCTTCTGAGAAAGAAAAGAAATATGTTGGAGGACAGAGGGGAAAAAAGCCAACCTCCTTGTCCATGTGGTGTGATCCACAGAGCATCAGCTTCCAGCTATTTCGTCCCAGCTTGGAACAAATGTTTTGGTTTGGCTTGTCAAACTGACTTTGTTAGCTGGCTTCCTGATCAATGACGCATAAACCAAAAATGGGGAAAAGCTGTGTGAACACATCCTTATTAGAAGTAAGAAGTATCGCTAGTCTGTTTAGATTTTTCCACAGTTAAGAATAACTAGAAGTAGTTTGCATTTCAAAGCATTACTTACCTCCCTAATCACAAAGCCTGGAACCCAGTCCTGGTGTCTCCCTGAGGCATCACAGGTCCGTGCCCCCTGTAGTCAGTAAGAAAGGAACCCTGAGGAGCGTCACACCTGCAGCAAACATCGCGAAGGTCCTGTGCCTGCTGGGAGCAGAGCAGCCAGCTGCACCCATCTTCCCTTGTCTCACTGATGTGCTGCAGGATATGAGCTAGGCGTGACAATGCACTTCTCTGTGCCTCTGTTTTCATTTCCCTGAAAATGGAGTCGTGCCTCTTTAGACTTCAGGTTCCTGTGGCAAGGCTCCTTATTTGAGCTGTGTCTTCCATGACGGAGCCTTAATTTTAACTGGGGGAAATGGATGTCTGTATTACAAAACAGAAAACTAAGGACCAGAATACACCCTGTGCATTACTTAAACCTTCAAAACAGGGCTCGCGTGTACCAACATCTTACGCACACAGACTCTGCCCATCAGAAGCTTTAAAAGTGCTTTACAAAGAGTCTCTCCTTTGTTTGCTTGTTTATTTTTACAGATGAAGCAACTGAGGCACAAAGCAGTGAAGTAACTTGCCACAGCAACTCAGCAGGTCAAAAGCAGTTCCTCGGCCATAGCAGGGATGAAGTTCCTCTAGTATTGAGGATGCCTGCCCCTCACAGATATTTTTTGGCCAGAATAGCTTTTAATCATTCACGTCCATTCACCCAACTGGATTGCAATGCTGGGCTCCGTGTCTCCACAAAGACTCCTAACGTCTTCATTTCTTGCATGCCCTGAGGTTGCGTTAAGCCTTCAATCAAAGGTTAGAAGCTATTAGCAAGTGATTTTTTCCTTCTCCTTAAAATTAATTTAAATTACAGAATGACCACATCTTCTTGAAGCAGTCTGTTTCAGTCGAGGGGTTTACTGAATTCTGCACCAACTGTACATTTGTTGGTTCATTTTTTTTAAAAACAGGCTTGTAGGCAGATATGTTAAATGAATACAGGTACGTTGCATGCTTGTTGTTCAAATTCTTTTTCCCCTGCAGAAGAATCTGTGGATAAGGTTGGCCCAAACCTACATGTGCTTTCCAAGAGTGCTGCTAGCAGTTCAGTCCTGAAGCTCTGGAGTCAGGCCCTTTGAGAGTCTCATCCCACACCTGTGACACCTTTAGATCACTAAGCAACTTTACAACATCTTGTTAGCTACAAAAAGGGGGGGTTCCTCTCTGATTATTCCCTCCCCCCCCCCCCCCCCCCCCCCCCCCCCCCCCCCCCCCCCCCCCCCCCCCCCCCCTCTTTTTTCCCCTGTTGTAGCACCAGTTCATTTCATATCACTTGGCTGCAGTGTCCTGCAAGTAAATACAGGCTGGAAACTGTTTTCCCTAGCATTAGGGCCAGCAATTAAAACATTGAGCTCTTCTTGCAGAAGAACGAGCAGCACCTGCTTTCTGTGATGGTGCAGTAACTTCCACCTCTGCTTTGGTTAAAAAAAAACAAAAGGAGGGCTAGAAACACTTGTTTCAGGCAGTCATAGGGAAGGTTCATAGTACAGATAGAAATACCTAGTTTCAGAACATACCTGACTGATCTTGTGGCAGGCTTCATCATTTATGCCCTCCGCGCCGTGTTGTGCACATCTTATTTCATTTCTCTTTTTTTGCCTAATTTTCCCTCCCTTATCTTATGTATACATATGCATGCAGGTGCTCCATTTCCAAGGCTCAGGGTGAGGTGGGGGATGGTGGACAGTCCACAGCTTATCTTGGTCTGCAAACTTTTCAAAGATTGCTGTATTCCCTCCAGAGAGCTGAACAACAGCTGCTTAACTCTCCTTGCAGCATAACATAATCCATGCCTAAAACACACTTGCTGATATAAGTAACACAAACTTTCTGCTGTCAGCTAGATCAAAATGAGTTTTATGTTTGTGTATATATATATACATGTATCTATATATGTACATATATATACATATATGCATATATCTATGCCCTATTGTATATAGTAAATCGTTGCTATAGCTTATGAAAGTATACTTCTAATCTAGGTATGGGGAACTGAATCTAGACTTGTTTAGCTGCCACAACTGGTACACTCCTGGTGGTTTAGTTTTAAGTCTCATGGGCAACTAGTTTTTGGATCTGTTTTTCTGGGGTCTCCCCCCTTCTGTGTCCTGAAGCTGTTTATCCGGGGCTTTCTGCTGTTCCTGACATTCACTGAGGCAAAGTATTGAGAATCCTCCCTCAAATTAGTCACTGCAGCCAACCTCCCCTCCCCAAGACCAACCAGCAAAATAAAAATCAATTTATCGCAGCCTTAGAGGACAGCAAATATAGCCCTGGATTCCTCCCATCCATCCGTCCTAGGCTGTAGCAGGAGTACCAGCGCTCCAGGCTATCCATACCATCAAAGCAGTAGATGAGCCACATAACGTAGTGCAAGTCAGCTTGACCAAAATCTGACTTGCTGCTTTTGCTCCACTGACCAAGTCAGGAGATTTTGAAGACTATTCTTTGAATTTAAGCACTTCAGATGAGGGCCTAGTTAGGTGAGATGAATTTAGGCAGTTGGGGTTGCAGAAGGAAATGGGGCTTCTTGCAGGACTTTCAGCCTGGCTCACAGCTCCAGCCTCTCTTGTTGATGTGCCTAGAGGACCATGGAGACGTTTTTGTAGACGTGCTTCATTTTCCAGCTCCCTGCCCTCATCTCCGTGGGAAACATCCTCTGAACCCCCAAAGCTTTCTGTTCCATGGCATCCTGTGAGGACTGAACAGGCCAGGCTCTCCTTCTCACTAGGGCAAGGTTCAATAAACAGCCACACAGTTGCTGGTGATTCAAAGGGTTTTTTCTTTTCCCCTGCCCTCCCTCACATCAGCACCTGTGTGTTTTTATATATACTTTTTGTTCCAAATTTTTTTGGTGTCTATTCCAGAACAGAGTTGTAAATGACTTGGCAGAATGACCCTTTGATAAACACTGGACATGTATCTGTACTATATGTATTAACGTGTAGGAGAGAATCCTTATTGTATGTAAAGTTTTATGAATGGTTATTTTTTAATTTATGTATTTAATATAGGATTCAATGACCTCTGGTGTTTTAGTTTGTATAAATAAAACAGCAGCATTTTTTAAAAAAAAAGCTCGCTTTACATTCATGGAGATGTTCAGCATCTGTCTGGGATCTGTTCAGAGGAATCACGTTAAAGCTGAGCAACAGAGAGGTACGTGCCTTCCTTGCCTGCCCTCTCCCTCTGATGTGCTTGCAACCCTGGGAGAGGACGACTGGAGAGGCTGGGCCATAACACAGCACGCTCTGGAACATAAGTCTATTAAAAAGCTTTAGTGGACATCCTGAAGTAATTAGTTGATAGGGGGAAGGCAGCTTTCCCAGCATGAGCCCAAGTTTGAATTTATTGGTTTTTTGCTAGGCCTGTGCAGCAAAAACAGAAAAAAGGAAAAAAAAAAAAAGCTGCCGCCTTTTTGCTAGAGTTAGGGGAGAAGAGTGTACGGGGGGACCCTTATCAGACTCTTGCCCCGGTTTGAAGAAAAAAAAAGGCCTCAGAATCTCTCTCACTGTATTCACAGTCTCCCAGTGCTCTTCAGTGCTGATACATGCCTTTACGCATCTCTCCCTGTAAAACAAGGATCAGGATCGGGCTCAGTTAACCGTTTGCTGCAGAGAAGCTGTCCAAGCACAGCCAGAAACAACTGTTTGCAACATGGGCTTACACTTATTTAAAAAAAAATGCTGTACTCCATGAATTATTACGTAGTGCCTACATTATAAATTAGGAGGCTAAAAGCCTGCAACAGTCCCTGCTGCCCCTCGGCCCCCGCGCAGCGGTCGCGTCCAACTACAGCTTGGGCCGCCCGCTCCCACCGAGGCTGCGGCAGCTGGAAAGCCGCAGCACCAAACGCGCTTTACTGCGCGGGAAAGACGACGCCGGTTCTGGGGCGGCCGCCTCGCAGGGCTGTGCCACCGGGCCCTCCCCAGCCGCTCCATCGGCCCGGACCCGCCCGCGCTGCGGAGGGACACGGCTTAGCCGGGAGCGGCGGAGGGGGGCCGGGGCCGGGGCCGGGATCGGGCCGGGGCCGTGCCCGCAGAGCCGAGCTCCCCGCGCTCCGGCAGGCAGGGCGGCCGGCCGCCAGGGGGCGGAGCGCGGCGCCCCGCCCCTCCGCCGCGGCGGCGCCCCGCCCCTCCGCCGCGGCGGCGCCCCGCCCCTCCGCCGCGGCGGCGCCCCGCCCACCGATCACGTGCCGCGGAGGCGCCCCGCCCTCTGTCGCGGCGGAGCTCCACTCTCCGATCACGTGCCGCGGCGGCGCCCCGCCCTCTGCCGCGGCGGCGCCCCGCCCACCGCCGCGGCGGCGCTCCGCCCACCGATCACGTGCCGCGGCGGCGCTCCGCCCCCTGCTTTGACGTCGCCCCGCCCACCGATCACGTGTCGCGACGGCGCCCCGCCCTCCGCCGCGACGGCGCTCCGCCCAAACGATCATGTGCCGCGACGGCGCCCCGCCCCCTGCCGCGGCGGCGCTCCGCCCACCGATCACGTGCCGCGACGGCGCTCCGCCCCCTGCCGCTGCGGTGCTCCGCCCCCTGCCTCGACGGCGCCCCGCCCACCGATCACGTGCCGCGGCGGCGCCCCGCCTCCTGCCTCGACGTCGCCCCGCCCTCCGCCGCGACGGCGCTCCGCCCACCGATCACGTGCCGCGGCTACGCCCCGACCCCTGCCTCGACGGCGCTCCGCCCACCGATCACGTGCCGCGACGGCGCCCCGCCCACCGATCACGTGCCGCGGCGGCGCTCCGCCCTCTGCCGCGGCGGCTCTCCGCCCACTGCCTCGAGGGCGCCCCGCCCACCGATCACGTGCCGCGGCGACGCCCCGCCCTCTGCCGCGGCGGCGCCCCGCCCACCGATCACGTGCCGCGGCGTCGCCCCGCCCCCTGCCTCGACGGCGCTCCGCCCACCGATCACGTGCCGCGGCGATGCCCCGCCCTCTGCCGCGGCGGCGCTCCGCCCACCGATCACGTGCCGCGGCGTCGCCCCGCCCCTGCCTCGACGGCGCCCCGCCCACCGATCACGTGCCGCGACGGCGCCCCGCCCTCTGCCGCGGCGGCGCTCCGCCCCTGCCTCGACGGCGCCCCGCCCACCGATCACGTGCCGGGGCGGCGCTCCGCCTCCTGCCTCGACGGCGCCCCGCCCTCCGCCGCGACGCCGCTCCGCCCACCGATCACGTGCCTCTACGTCGCCCCGCCCACCGCCGCGACGGCGCCCCGCCCACCGATCACGTGCCTCGACGTCGCCCCGCCCTCCGCCGCGACGGCGCTCCGCCCACCGATCACGTGACTCGACGTCGCCCCGCCCACCGCCGCGACGGCGCTCCGCCCACCGATCACGTGCTGCGCGGCGCTCCGCCCTCTGCCGCGGCGGCGCTCCGCCCCGTGCCTCGACGGCGCCCCGCCCACCGATCACGTGCCGCGGCGGCGCTCCGCCTCCTGCCTCGACGGCGCTCCGCCCTCCGCCGCGACGGCGCTCCGCCCACCGATCACGTGCCTCTACGTCGCCCCGCTCACCGCCGCGACGGCGCCCCGCCCACCGATCACGTGCCTCGACGTCGCCCCGCCCACCGCCGCGACGGCGCTCCGCCCACCGATCACGTGCCGCGGCGATGCCCCGCCCTCTGCCGCGGCGGCGCTCCGCCCACAGCTCACGTGCCGCGGCGGCGCTCCGCCCTCTGCGGCGGTGGCGCGCCGCCCGCCGATCACGTGCCGCCCCACCGGGCTCCCCCGGGGCTCGGGCTCGTCGGCCGCGGCCCCCGCCCTCGCCGTCAGCCTTGCGGGCCCCGGGACGCCGGGGCAGTCGGTCTCCTGTGTCTCGGGGCCCGGCTGGCATGGCGCCGGGGCGCTGCGGGCCGGGTGCCGCCCGCTCGGCACTGCCCTGCGGCAGGCGCTGCCCGGCGGGGCGGGGGGGGCAGGCGCTCCGCAGAAACCTCGGCCGTTACCGACACCCGCGGGAAAAACGGTGCAGACGGGCCCAGGTAGAGCTGAGGGGCCGGTTTCCGTATAATGCAGGCACACCGCTTTAGAAAAACACTCGATAGAAGCTCCTCAAAGTAAAAACCAAACCCGAACCAGTAACAGTGGTGACAGAAAACAGAAACGTGTCTGGTTTTTTGCCAGACTTTGCCATCCTCAGTTGGTGATAATATTTTCCACTATCATTCCCAAGCACTAAATACGTATGTTTTACACTTTAGGTCATACCCTTTGAAAGTCTTCAGACTCTTTGGAAATCGGGCTCCCCCCCCCCCGTAAATCTGTGCAGTTTCTCAGCTTAAAACGAACTTTAAATGGTCATACTGATCACAGTATGACTCCTGTATATGAAAGAGAATAAAGTCGCTGTTACAGAGTCTGCTATAAGCACGGGGTGAAGCGGAGATACCCAGCCAACTAAGCAAAACTCTTGAAAGTATGAGCCAGGTCTGTCAGGAGAAAAGATAATGACTCTGAAATTCAGACTTCTGTTCTTGCTTTGTGGATTATTACTCAAAAGGTCTAGATTGGCCAGTAAAATAAAACTACTGCTCAAAATATATTCTGAGCTGTTTTCTGTTGTTACCTGCAAGGCTAATGAAAAGTGACCTTCTTTGGGAGACAGAAGAACCACAGAGTAGAAAACTAAATTTTCTTCCATTACATTTTAACCCTTGTAAGGGTTATGATTTGGTAAACAAGGTTTATGATTTTTCATGAGTACTTAACTTCCAGAGGAAATGGATGAGCTGCAGTTGCTGAACTCCTACGAGCTTCTGAAACATTACCTTACGTTTTTGCACATCAACAAAGCATCCAGGAGGAGCAAGAAATGTCTCCTCTGCCATTTCCAAGGGGTGCTGGGGCCAAGTCCTTCTGTTGTCTTCTTCAGAGCAAACATTTGCTGTTTTTAAAACCTAGTCTGCAAAATCAGACCAGACAACTGAGCAAGGAAAAAAAAATCTTTCCTACACAATTTTACTTCAGCTTTGCCAGCAGGAACATGAAGAGAAAGAGAAGCAGTCAAAGCCCAAGCTACAACAAGCACTGGGAACCCCAAGGCAGTCTAGTTTACATCGCCACACTAGGGCCCCTTCTAACACCCACCGTTCCCAGCCCCTACCAGGTCCCTACTTTTACAGCATCCCTGTTCTGAACGACTAGCTTCTTGCCTTTTCAGCGTGTGGGGAGTTCACCTCACTGCTTAAGCCTTGCCCACGTTACCAGAGATGCGCATTGTAAAGAACGCAGTGCCTTCGAGCAGGCATACCAGTGGCCACACATCAATACAGTCATTTAGCTCCTCTCTGAAATAAGCCACCCAAGGTGCGAAAGGCTAGCTTCCTCTGAAACTCCTCTTTTTGCAAGTGTTGATGGCCCACCAGCTACGTAAAGGGGCTGAACTGCTGCGGTGAAGGTATCCGGCAGCTGGTCATGGTACTGCCGTGCCAGCACACACCGGGAGCAGGAATTCACGGGAGGAAGTTTAAGGATAACTCCTGGGTGCAGCATGCTCGTGGGTTTTCACAGCCTTCTCTTGTTCAGGAGAACAGACTGGACTTGTCCCACTTCTGAGACTTTCATTTTGAAGAATCTTCATGATCGGAACTGGGGCAGCAGCGAACAGCAGTGCTTTTATTGCATTTGTTGTCAGAGAGACAAAATATTGTGCAGCCCTGCTTTGGAAGCCCATAATCCCAGAGGTGAAAGGCAGCACAGCTCTTGGAAGCTGTGTGCACTACAAAAAAGACCTTTTGGAAGGAAATTGCCAAGGAAAGTCTTAGAGGGGAAATGGAAAGCACATTTTGAAAGCGCAAAGTTGTAGCCAGGTATTTACACCTATCTCATCTTTTTACACTCAAATCCCCAACAAATCTAAGCTAAAGAATATATATTGCCACAGAATAGCCCAGTACGTGAATGTATTCTTTATTTAAAAAAACCCCAAACATTATCTTTCCCAAGATCCATTGCAGCTCATATTTTTAAAGTGTTCTTAGAAGACTGAAACACATTAAATGGGTCCAAGACACAGAAATTTGGATCTAGATTTCCATCTCTACTATTACAGAGTTCAAAAGTGTTCATCTCCAACCCCCTTGCACAATAATCTTCAAATAATAAATGAAGCAAAGAACTTGAGCAAAGCAGTCTCATTTCCTTTGGCTAGAAAAAAATGGAAAGGGCATTGAATATTAAAATGCACTAATTCAGAATTAATCAAAGGCAATAGATATGCATATAAAATAGATGCACGCTACAGGACCTGTGGAATAAGGTTAGCTTGTTTTGTCTAGTGAAACCAACATGGTGAGGGCATGGATCTGCACTGTAAACATGTCAAGGTAGATAAAAACTGACAGAGAGAGGGACTTCTTAGCTAAAGGACAAAGCTGACAGAAGAAAGAATGTGTACAAACTAACTGTGGTTTGTTAGAAATTAGAAAAAGTTTCCTGGCTGTACTGTTCTGCTGCGCACTACTCTAGCTAGTGAAGTAAGATCCTGGAGAGTCCTCGAGGGGGTACTGCGAGTCGCAGAACTGAAAGTCAGAGAAATGCTAACTGTTTGTCTACAGTTGTTGCTCTGGCAATCGCTTCTCTGGAGACTCTCCTGTGCCCAGAATGTCATTACTGAAACAAACCGTGATGCATTTGGGAAAGAATGGGCCGTATTCGATGTCGTACTGCTCACGCACAAGGGGAACACCGTTTCATCCACTACAAGGCAGTCACTCCGATGTCAGCGAGAGTAGATGGGTTCCAACTAGTTGCCTGGATATGGTCTACTCGGTCTTTGCTGTTCCTAATGCATACATGCATACGACAAAGATCCTCATCACTACCATTATCTTTATCTACAGTTTTGACAACTGTGTATAGGTTAATGATTGCACCTATATAGAAAATTAATTCATTTGTAAGCCTTTCATTTGGCCCTTGAGCTCACAGTTGAAACTCATTAGTGGAACAAGTGTGGTGTTGGAGGGCTAGAAAAGTAGCTCTGTACCCCAGAATTTCGACAGATTCCACATGAGCGTCGCACCCTGCCTGCCTGCGAAGGGCTGCTTTGCCTCACTGGACTGCTTCATTTAAAATACCAGCAGTGTGCTAGCTGGCCATGGATGCTGCAGAGATTCTGCAAACCCTATTTCCCCCTAGATGTCTGTCAGCAACCTGCTGCAGTTAATGTGACAGAAGCAGTGTGGCTGGCTCAGAAAGACTTTGCAGATCCTTCCCAGATAAGTGCAGCTCGTGTGCCAGTACGAAATATCCCCTCTACCAAATGAAGTGCAATAAGGCTATTGCTGTGCAGCTACCCAGCTATCAGACTAGGAGATTCATTTACTCTTTTAAAAATCTGTAATAAAGTTAGAAATATATTTTAGGCAGGGTGCTGCTTATTGGACCCAGATCAGTAGCGGTATAGGAAAGCTACTCTGTAAGCTCCGCGCCTGAACTTCTGCTGATGTAAACCAGGAGTACTTTGCTGAAGGAATGAAGATACGGTGCAATGAAACCAGCATCCTGAACTCAGAATGGTAAGCCTAGGTGTCAACATTTGTTATGTCTGATTTTGCCATCTCCTGTGCATGCATGGAAGCATGGCCATCCAAGAGATCATTTTTACGACAGTAACAACAACTCTGACACCAGATTTTGGGTCCAGAACTCTTTGGGTGTTTCTCTGGGACAGCTGCAAGGTGTCTCCAGCTACAAGACAATAGAAAGGATGGGACAATGCAAGGGAGTCCCAGACTATCCATACTACGGTCAAGAGAGGGCAAGCCTTGTGTGGGTCTGTCCCTGGTACATGACAGCACTTCAGCCCACCCCCAGGTAGAAAGTACCCTAGTATGATGGTAGCCAGAATCAGGCTGCAGCTGTTTGGGCTGCCCTTGAGGCATGTCCATTTTGTCCAGTCTTTTATCATTAAACAGGGCTTTGGTGAGTAAAGAACTGAGCTGTGTTACAGACTACGCATCTGTCAGTGGCAGGCATGGCCAGTACTCCTGGCTTGTGTAAAAGGAAGTATGATTGCACGTTAAAAGGTTTCTGTGTTGTCTCTGCAGCCCATTTGGATGGCAGTAGTTTTCCATTGTTTGGGAGATTGTCTAAACATAGTAAAAGCCCTAATAACTGGCAATGTGCCATCTGCTCTGTGTCGAGGGGGGCTGAGTCTCTGAACATGGCAGAAAAATACATTCCAAAGCCCCGTTCCTGCTTGGACAGAGGAGCAACCCACAGCTTGTGCCACACTGACAAGAGGCCATTGTGCAATGTCTGCTCTACTGCCTGGCCACCAAGTGACAGCCATGAACAAGCTGCTTTGCACAACAAAGAAAATCCTGTGAAAACCATTTTAGAAGCCTGGAGCAGGACTGAGACTAGAGATATAATGATTTCAGTGTGCACAACAGATGGAGACTTTAAAGCATGGAGCCACTAATCTAGGGATTACAGACTCCCTAATTACAGACTGACACTTACCATTTCTGAGAGGCACTACCAGCCGAGGGAGGGATCTTGCAGATCAGTGCTCAACAACCGAATGCCATGTTAGGGATAACTAGGGAAGGAACAGAGATTGGAAAATGTAACTGTACCAACCTCTTGCTCATTTTGTGTCTTGGAATGCTGCATGGAGTTCTGGTCCGCTGCAGATCTTGAAAAGAGGATCGCAGTGCTGGAGAAGGTCCAGAAGAGTCTGGCATCCAAAGACATGGACCACAGCGGCACCCAGGCAGGCTCCTCGGCGACAGGCACTCCCTCGAGGACGAACCGTCAGTCAGTCAGTCACACGTTTCTCAACACAAACAGGGGAGCCTGTAAGAACCAACAACAAAGTCAGATCTTCAGCACCTCCAAATGCGAACCTCGACATTAACCATAATACTAATCCCAGTATTGTCCTATATTATGGACTCCTGGCCTTGGAGCAGATGAAAACTCATTATTCCTGCTACTTCGTGCCTAATTCTGTCCCAGTCAGTCATACAAAAAATCATACACTGACATCTACAGATCCCACAAAACTGGACCCTGATATTAACTCTAGCACTGCACTTAACTCATATCTTTGAACTCTGGGACACAAGAACTAAAGCAATCAGCAACCAAGCAGGAGACCCCATTGTCATTGGCATGGGCCAGTCAAGGGTCATCTATAAACTAAGGTCATCAACTCTTTTATTCCAGATCCCTAACCCTAAGAACAATCCTAATCCAAGCTGTCAGCCTGTCCCTGTGACATTTGTTATTTCCAGATTTAGCTACATGATAAAGGCTGGCAGAGAAAACAGCTTCGGCATAGATGAAACTGGAGGGCCTACCTAGAACCAGCAGTGCTTTAAGTCCAGAGTCCTAACCGAGACGCAGTCACCCACCCTGCTCCCCACTGTACCCAAATTAACGAAAACTCATTTGTTTACTCCTGGCCTTATCCTATACCAATCTATCTAGTAAAATGCAGAAATTAACTGAGCTCTACCGCCTTTGCTAAACTGAACACCAACCGTAGCCTGGACCCTAATGCTGCACATCATTGCCTGAATTCCTCAGCTGCCTCAGACACAGGAAAACCACCCATGTTTCAGCCATGAGAGCCTAGCAGGAGCAGGAAATTCAAGCTCTTCAACTTTATACTCCAGTACACCGTCTATACTCATGCCTTGGGGACATCTCTTACCCACACAAGTAAATGTAAGGCAATTGCAGAGATTAATAACAAAAACCCGGGATCTGGCAAGACACAGTCGTCAAATAGGTTTTCAGTGCCTCCAGTCAAAAATGCCGACTTTAACAATAAGCCTGACTTAATTGCCCATATGAGCTCTAGACGGCTAGGAAGCTGGCCGCTCTTGCGCACGCCAGGCCTCCTGCCGCCGCGCCAGCGACCTGTAGCACACCCGTGCTCCCAGCTCCCCGCGCAGCCCAAGCCCGTTCGTACGCGCGCTCTGAGGTCGCTCGCTCCCCAGCTGCCGAACGCCGACTGCCCGGCAGGACCCGCCAGCTCCCACCCGGTGCAGCCCCTCCGGGAGCTCTGCCTGCCGCTCCCGGGTGACTCTGCCGTGCCGCCGGCGCAGCGCCCGCTGTGCCGTGCCCACGCGCCATCGCTGCCGGCGCATCCCCAGGCTGAAGCCGGTCTGGCACGACGCGTGTGCGACGGCACGCGCGGAGCGCGTCTCCCGCGCTAAATACCGCAGGGGTGTGGGAGGAGAAGGGTCATTCTGTCTCTGGGCGCAAGCCGGGCTTAGGGTCAGAAGGGCTCCAAGCTCTGCCCTGGCAACGCGGCAGCATTTGCTTTAGGTGTAAAATATTCTCTCGTCTGGAGGAATCACAAAATTGTAGTCTTACTGCTTGCTTACGTTAATGCAGTTCGCATCCTGACTGATAATACATGGAGTAACCGTCTGGCCATTGGAAGGATGTACCGTATTCTCCCCTCGCTACAGGTGACAGAATGATTTATAAGTATCAGTTCAACTGACAAACGCCACCGTGTTTCCTACAGATGGGTTTTCCACAGGTCACTGCCTGTCTTTTTATTATTCAATAGCTCCATGAGCATCTTCACCAAATAATCCCGACTTGGAGCTTACTCATGAAATATTTACGGAAAATTGAAATTGGACCTGCATAGTAACTATAAATTCTATTAGACAGATCATATATATTTTTTATCTAGATGGGAACATGTAGAGCAAGCCAAAAGAAAGTTCAAACTGTGTATATGACTTTTGTTATACGTTGCAGTTCACAGATTAAAATTCACATAGGTATCAACTCTAAAAATGCTTTAGGTGAAAGTCTTAGGCCATTCAGGCTTATAATTCGCTGTACATTAATACACATTCTCCTCGATATTTGAGAAAAGCAAACAAAAAAGAACATGTTATATTAAAAGCAAGTCATCATGAACTAGGATAAGTATTTAAATATTAAAATAAATATATTACAGCATTTGCCTGGCTGTATGAAATGGGGTTTTGAGGTCTGGTAACTAATCGGCTGAAGTGAAAGCCAGCAATCATGAGATCAGGATCTCTAAGAGTATGGTGTTGGAGGTGTGTGTGCCACTGTGCCACTGAATAAATGGGTGAAGATTATTGCATGCCGTAGCTACTGGGAAGAATCTTGGCAAGCTGGGTTAAAAGCTGAGACTTAATAAGTGAATCTCGCTCAGCTCATAAGACAGTGTTTGTTCTGTGAATAAAGACCGTCCAGAGCTCTCATGCCAAGCCTAAACTAAAAATCATGCAAATATGCACATTTATTAGATTCTGATCCTCAGAGGACTTGGGGAGAATGAATACTTGTAAAACAAGGTGACTTGCAGAACGAATCTGGATATTGTAAAAAAATTGCGTAGCTTCATCTGGTTTCCTTTAGACTCCTAAAGCAGAGTTGCTGAGTTATTGCATTCTTGTTTGATGTCCTGCATGAAATCATATTACTAAGTCCAGAGACACAGCTGACTGTTCCCTGCTCCCTGGTTAGCATTTCACCATTGCTACAGCAACGGCCACAAACGGCTTGCAAACCCCCGAGAACGGGCTTGTTCCTATCGGGTCCTCCTCCCTCCCAGGCCTCCCCACAAAGCCCGGGGGCTCCTTCCAGGTATGGCTGGGACAATTTAAGCCGCCCTCAGGCACTGACTCTTCAGGTGCCAAGAAGTGTGAGGAGGGGAAGAGAAGACAAGAACAGTGAGAGAGCCAGGCAGACAGTGAGCAGAGTAAGGAGAATCTTCAGCTTAAACTCAAGTAGGGCATAACTGGACCAGCACAAACCCTTACCAACAGCTTATGCTGGAATATTTCCCAGAACAAGAACATTATCTGGTGATTGACCTCTCCCTAGGCTTGTTTGAAGCTGAAGGTCTAATGCCAGCTGAGTACTTTGCTGTTGTTGGGTTTCAGCAAGCGTGCAGAACAAGTCACCAACAAGACTGTGTTTCGATCGTGCTTAAACCAGCAGGAACAGCTCAGATGAGTGTTGTTGCTCCTGATTTACAGAGATAACAGCCTAGCCTAAGAGTCCAGAGAAGGTGGGTAGAAAACTGACAGTAAGGTATTCCTGCTTGAACCCTGTGGTGGCACGTTGCAGACCCCTGAAGCCAGGGGGTGAAGGCCTGGGTGGGAAGTGTCTGTGTCTATCATTTTAGGATTTGAGTGCGAAAAATGTGATTTTACAAATTCAGACCAATAATAGAACAGGAAAAATATACTCGCCTCCTATACCCATTTTAAAATATGACCACAAGACCCAAAGAAATCTTGAGCTACTCTCTTAAAAATCAGACCAAAAACTTTTTGATGAAAAATACAGCAGAAATACAAAGATTGACTGCCAAAACTGTGAAAGGCAAAACTTGCCCATGCTTGGCTTTAGCAATTGTAAAATGACTGAAATGCTAGAAATCTGACATTAGTTTGCAAACTGGAAGAAAGTCACTAAAAATTGTTCTGGAATTGGTTTCCTAACAATTGTCTAAATATATAGCTCAGTTCATATCATAAAGAAATGCAACATAGTGAGTAGTAAAAGCAGTTAAAAGCCTTCTCCATGCAGAAGAAACAAAAACATCAGTTAAAGTTAGCAGTCTCACCAGCGAGCGAATGGGACAGACCATGCCTTATGCCAGTGATACATGGAGCTCTGCCTGCTCTCTGCTTTGTGCACGGTAAGTGCATTAGCTGTGGTCTGCTGTATGGATGACATTTGGATCAGCCAGCAACAGAGGGAGTGAGTTCATGACCACGGTAGACACCAGTTTCCTTCCTGCAGTCAGCCACACAGTGATGATCTAACTGCTCTAGAATGCCTTTAAACTGCAAATGCGCAGCCTGGTACCCACCCACAAAAGACATCTGTTGCAGAGAAAGTTGCCTTGCTCGGAGGACGTACAATCCTTTGCATGAACTGTTGTTCTGAAATGCTTCAACTCAGCATCCAGCAGCTACACCCAAAACTGGCTAAGGCTGCTGATCAGTACTTCTTGGAGGGAAAGATGCTTCTCTCCATTGTTAAAGACACAGCAGAAACTCTTGGTGTGCTTTCTTGCTGTGGTCTTGATTCAGGCTCTACTGAAACTATACTCAGAGGTCAGAGTGTCTCCTTGGCTGAGCTACACATCTGCTCATTAGCGGCTGCCGACTCCCAGATGCTTTAAAGGCTCAAGTCTTCAGCAGACTATTTCCTTTATGAGCAAACTGTGATATAAATGCAGTAAGGATCATATAATAGTGGCTCATTAATTTTTATTTCTTTATAATAGCCCTAATTACATTATGTGCATTCAGAGATTTGAATGGAAAAGCTTCCGGAACTAGAAGTCTTTTGTTTGTACATTCTTTTTATGTTTTCAACCATCCCAGAAGTTCAGTAATGCTAACCTGACACGAAACATACTTTACAAAACAAGATTATTATTCTGCTTTGCATGGTCCAGGGGAAACATAATGAGCTTCACTTCCTGGAGACAGATAAAGGAGGTCTGAAAGCACTGCCTTTCCCCCTCAGTGGGGAATTCACTGCCCTTCCAGAAACTTCGCTGGCAAAAGACAACATTTTTCAACAGCAGTTTCCAAGTTAGGGATCTGAACTCCTGTCCAGGCATGAAGAGAACACAACTGGATGTTTTTTAGGATTAATGGAGAGCGTACACTGAAAAAGGAGGAGGGCAAATGGCAGATTTGGAAGTACTCAGCACACAGGAAAATCAGTCCGTTTTCATTAGGTACCTAAAAAAGATTTTTATGAATGAAACCAGAGCAAATTCTACATGATCGTTCTGACAGGTAGCACTGGCTGCAATGATCTCTTAGGTCCTGAGTTTGCAAGCTGTGATACTATCTTTAACTTAAAAACATGGAAACATTCTAAACTACATAAATAGCATTAATCATGAATGTAGAACATGTGAAAATTTTTTTTCAGGATGAGAAGCATAGTATCTTGTAATTCTCTCAGTCAGCGTGTTTTAGGGCTTTCCTTGCCATGTTCCCAGCAACGTTTCCTCAGCTGCAGTATACTTTGCTGACACCTACACTGTCCCCAGCACTCCACTTCTCCTGGTTCTGCCATAGCTGCCCTTGTTAAAGCTCTGCAGAGAAAATCTGGACCTCTCTGGTCCTTTCCTCATTGTCGTGGAAAGTGCTTTGCAGTCCTCAAAGGAAAAATGCTAATGAGTTAGAAACTATTACTGTGCAAGTCTAAATAAATTGCAGTTTCAAACAAAGGAAAGTACAGAAGTACACACTCCTTAACAGGGTTAAGGCACACATATTACGTGTTTATAAGACAAGCCAGAGAAAAGCAGTGGGCAGCTATGTGAGCTGGAGTTCACGTACCCCTGAGCTATTATGAGTTCCAGAAGTGATGCTCAGAAAGCACTCTGTGTAACTCCCTTCATCCAGAACAAACACACACTCTCAAACAAGACTGTTGTTTTTAGACATAGCTAGAAAGCATTGGTGTTATGCTTTCCCTGTAACTTCAGAGAATGAAGAGAATGAAGGAGATAAGAATGGCAATATCCACCAAGTATTATAATAAAAAGACAACAACCTACAGCAGTTTGGATTCCTTTGTATATGAAACAGGGAACTTTTAAAGTGACCAGTTCCCCGAAGTGCGTTCTTTAAACCCCAGGTAAATCAGCCAGTACAGTTGCAGTTGCTTAACTGATAGGGGCTGTGAAAAGAATTCAAGCGTTCTGGCTTGGCAGGAAAGACAAGCCTCTGTTTTTACATTCTCAGCACAGAAACTTCCAGAGGTCACCGTGGTATCCGTTACTTGGATTTTTATCAGCTAGCCTTGGCACTGAATGAAGGATTTGAATACTCCAATGATGGACGGTCACTTAGTCTAAACCTGTAAGAACATACCATGGGTATTGTACATAAAACTGTTTGGCCACCTGCACATATTTGTGTGTGACACACATAGGTCCTCACTTCCATATCACAATGTATATGTCAGAAATAGTGGAAAAGTAAAAGGCAAACACAGTGAAGCAGAAGGGCCACACTGCAGAAGTAACCTGCCATGTTCTTATCCATTTCCTACCAAGAGAAATCTGTAGTAACGGGGCAAATATAAAGAAAGGGAAAAGGGTTTTAGCTTCACAGACTGAGCGTGGTTCATTTGGCAGTTATAGATCTGAAATTCTTAAAATACTGTATGTTTTATGGGATGCGCAAAAGCTATATTGCAATTAAGGCATTAGCACATCTGGGGTGCAGACTGATTTCAAACTCAGACATTCGAAGTTTATCATGAACAGATACAACATTCATATGCTTTCCTAGGGAAATAACTAATTTGCTGCCTTTCACAATTTTCCAGTCCAAAACACCTCACTGTGTTTTGAACGTTCACAGCCATTGACATTCACAACTCGCCCGTGCTCTATAAAGGGCCCGCATCACAATGCTGCAATTTGGACCCTTGGTTCCAGCCTCTCCAGCAAGAAAGCATCTGGCTCTTTATCTGTTCATCGCTGTCTCTCTCTTTGGTCTTTATTTTTTCATACTTAGTAAAATTCAGAGAGTGGTGACACTCAGCACAATGGTATTTTGTGGTGCACAATTCCCTATTAAACAGGAACGAGCCTGCAGTGTGATGAGTCAGTTTAATTCCTTTCACTGCAGTCTGCCATGGTATGGCACTCACCAGCCTTTGGTTTAGAAGTAAAGGCAGCTGAGATGAAAGAACCTAGCCAGAAGTTAGGAAAAGCCCCTTCAGCCTGAGTGAAGATGGGTATGAACATGTATTATAAAGACAAAACATTGATGTTAATTTAGTGTCTGTGCAACATGGTAATCCCATAAAGCCAGATAATCCCTCCCCCCTCTAAACTAGTCTTCCAAAACTGTTAGAGATTAGGTGGCGAGATTTTTATTGTCTCACCCTTTCAGCTGGCACTGATACATGGGCTGAGGGTGGAAAGGAGCGTCCTCCTCCTCTGCTAACACTTTACACTCTGTTTTGCAGAGGAAAACAATGCAGAACCAGGCCCAGAGACATAACAGCATCCTGAAATGAGTAGGAAATACCTGTGGCTTCCACTTCCAGCCTCTGACATGGGGTCACAAATTTAACCTCGGATGTGCAACCACTCAGGGGCAGTTTGATACTGAAGTGCCTATTGCCATCACAGAGAAAGAAAAGAACAATACATCAAGTAGAAAATATCAAAAATTAAAGCATTTTAGGGAACAGTATATTGCCTCCTTTTTTGGCCCCCGAAAGCACAAGTTACTAAGAACTTTAACGTTTGATCCTAGGAGCATAACCCTGCATGCACATCCCCCTTGTTTTAAGGTTCTCTGCAGAGACCTTCATTTGCAGCCCAGGGGACCGGGCCCTTAGCAGCTATGCACATCACAGTCCAGCCAGAAAGCCTGCCTACGCGGTAAGATGAGGATTTCCCTGGAAACAGGAATCCACCGGGTGGTCTGAAACTGGCACAACCTGCTCTTCTCCCCCATCTTCTGGGTACGTCATGGGCCTGACACTGACCTTGACGTGCCAGGATTTACTCTGGACTAAGTCCCCCCTTTTTCAGGTGACTTCTTCCAGGTGTATTCGATGCAGCTGAGCTTGGGTTCTGGCCTTCTGACAGAGTCTTGGGTTTCACGTGAGCAGCTGAAAATGAGTTTAGGGAACAACCCCTTCCAAGACTGCTTGCAAAGGAGCGAAGGGCAGGACGTGTTTGAGTGATGGTAGTACAGACGCCTTTTTCTGCTATTCCCTGAAAAGGGGAGCCCATAAGCTGCGCTTGCTTTTCCCTAGGACATACTTAGCAAGCAACATAGATGGACATTATCTGTTTTTATCTATTTTAACATCTGTGTTGAAGGGATAGACCATCAGTCCTTAATGGTGGGATAATTTGGCAGTGATTTCAAAGGGAAGTGGTGGGACAGTGAATACAGACTGAACACAATTACTAATATAACTAGATAAGCTGGAGGTGTGGCTTGCTGGTGCTGGATCTGCTGAAAGACTCATCTTTACTGCCCTACTTTCTTTGCTCTTCATACCCGATGAAACTTGCCCATTTTTTTGCCCAGCAACGCATGGTATAAACATCAAGGAGTTTCCTGAAGTGCCTTGAGTTCATTCATTTCTCTCCTGTCTGTTCCCACTGCATCTCAGAGGCGTAGTTGCTATGCTTGGCTGATGAAGTCAGATATCTTTCGTTTGCCAACACCACGTAGCTTTGTTATAAAACACAGCAAGCCTGATTCTGCTTTCTTCTGCGCCAATTTTGTGCAAATGTATCTCCACTGAGCTACATTCCAGTTAATGCAGATTTACACAAGGAATGTTAGAATAAGAATGTGATGAAACCAGCTCTCCTAGCCAGGTGGAACACAGCAAGGTGAAACCATCATTATTTTGGATACTTTTGACAGCAAGCAGTAGTAAGTAGAAATGGAAGTAAAATTTGGATGGGTAAATTTTAGTCCAAATGACCTTTGCAAGGCAGTCCCTATGAGAAATGTCAGTATCCCCTTTCATCTTGGCTCCGCCACAAGGAAAACAGACCACTGGCTGATGTGGGTCTTGTCAGCAACCCATTTTGCAACGGTGGTGGGAGAGGAATGGCGCCGCAGTCTGATCGGATTAGACCTGGCACTTCTCCTTCGCTGCATGTGTCAGACTGCAGGCACAGCTACGCCTGCAAGGCAGACAGCATGTCTGTTAGATGACCCAGGTCCCTGGCCAAGTGCCTGTGAAGGAAGACAGCTATCTCGGACACATCCGTCACGCTGCTCTGACATCACTGTGCCTACCAGCTACAGAATGAAGGCTGCAGTGCCCGGCTGCAAGCCTCCACCCCTCCGCAGCGGGAGGCCCCACGACCACAATCCCATCGCATCTTTGCCGTGGTGCTGCCTGCACAGCACAAGCATGTAATATACACTGGGCTGGAAAACCAAACCAAAGCAAACTACAAAACAGTCAGGGATTCTCTAATCCAAGAATTGACTACGGCGCTGACGGCTCACGTGCTCCACCGCGGTGCCCTTGGGAGCCCTATGCTGAGGCTGGAGAGCCGCAGGTGAGCAGGAGCTGTGCACGCAGGGGAAGACGACTCCGGCAAGGTTTTTCTGCGTTGCCGTCACTGACTCCTGTCTGTACTGGTAGTACTTATTGGTCTCCTGAAACTTTGCAACTGTCAGATGAACTATGCTAATTAAATGAATGCAAATTATTTTCATTATGTGTTTTGGCCGTTACTGACCTGGTTAGAATTACATAAGTTTATTAAAGCTGAAAGCAAATGTAGCTTATTATTAATCCTCAGAGCTGTCTGCTTACCTGAAAAAACATGCTTTGGAAAACTGCTAAAAGACCTTCAGCTGATCAGAAGGTGACATGTCTGATGTTTGAGGATCTAACAAGGATCTTTGCATTTGGGCCTTTTTTCTCTTCTCTTTGATGCATAGAACTTCGAAAGACACTGTTTTAGTTTAAATAAAATCTACAAAACTTATCTTTTCATTGAGATACCTCTCTCCTGCAGTGTCTTCCTTCAACAAACAGAGATTTCAGCCAGGATTTAGGTTCATCCTCTGGCCAACAAGGATAAATCTCTCTCTCGTGATTCCTCCCCCCGCCCCCACTTTCAAACAGATGGAAGACAAAACCATAGCAGTTAGCACATGGCTCCCTGGTATAGCTTGGAAAGAAACAGAAATACTTGCAGACTTTCTTCTGGACTAGCAGTGTTCTGACCTTTGTAGCTCTGTTCTCGCTCAGTATCCATCACCTCAGTACATTAAGTTCTCTTCAGCTAATCTACTGTGACAGGACAGAGCTTTCAGCTCTCATTCTGCCGTGCCACATCCCATGCACAGCAAGTGACGCTCCCCAGTCTGCTGCCTGGGGCACGCCCCCACGCACGGCCACGGTGCCTGAGAGATCCCCGTCCTTGCTGTCACAGGCACTTCCCTGATGACATGAGCTCCTTCTGCAGCACGGGAGGGAGAAGTTGTGTCAGCATCCAGGAGCCCATCACTCCGCTCGTCGGTGGCTGGTTCTCACCTCCTGATCACGCCGGAATGAGCTGCCTGGTAAGACTGCCTCCTGCACGTGCTCTGTGCATCGCTGGCCAGTCATTTACATCTCCAAATACAGTTTATCCTAGTAAATTCATGACTCACCAAGGAAAAGCTGAGTCCTAAAGCAGTGCTAGAGCCAACTCTTTTTTTCTCTTAGATAGTAAGGCTTTGCTCAGCTGTTGCTAGTGACTCACCTGTGGCTAACACTGAGCCAGGACTGCTGCTAGACAGCAAGCAGTGGACTCATCTCTCTCGGCACAATAAGGACCATGATACCAAGTTATCACAGTCTAGCTTTACACATCATTAGGTAACAACCGTTTCCCAGCCCAGTTTTCATCTGAATCAGTGAAAATGCAGAAGTAGTCCTGGCCACGGCAACCACAGGTTCTAGTTTCTGCAAGACATTAGTCACTCCGGTTTAGAGAATATGGTTTTCCTCCAAAGTGATAGCAAATGGGCTGACAGGCAAGCAGACTGCAATCTTTCGGTCACAGCCTGGTTCCTGTGGTATTTACACAGCTAAGATGCTTATGTCATGGGTTATACCCGAGGTTAGAGGGCCATGACAGAAAATGTGCACAAATGGCAGCTCTGCTGACTTCACTAGCCTGGCCAAAATACATTTCACCGCTTGCTTCCTCGCAGTCACAAGAAACCATATAAACAAATACACAAACAAGCAAACATAGTACCTTTAAATCCACTATAATTCTACTCTATTGACATCTAATTACTGATTATAGGCATGTAATCACTGGCATGTAATCACTAATTATCTCTAGATACACCACCTGTTTTTGCTATAGAGCATCAGTGTACTCTCCTGAAGCTATGGGCAGGGAGGTTGAAGGCAAGACCACTTCAGGTCTGCAATGGTTGATCAGGTCAAGTGCAACCCCATGAATACAAGGAAATCTCAGCTTAGTCCTCAAAGTCCTGTCTGGGAATAAAAGCAGGCACTGAGAGGAGTAGCTGGTGATCCTTGGGACAGGCTGGAATGAGAGGGAGTCACAACAGCAGACTGACATTTGAAAGCAAGTCAGCATTTGCCGTCACAGCAAAGGCCAAAGGCAGAGTTCTTGAGTGAGGAAGGCCAAGCCAGGCTTCACAGCTTGGGAGAAGATGCTGGATGATGTCATCCAGGAAGCAGGGAACAAAGAGAACAGGTGGAAAGAGGCTGATTTCGAGAGGCAGAACATGAACACAGAGGAACTGGGCTGACTGCTCTTGAAGTGAATCTGGCACAAGTCTGGCAGAATATTTTGGGCTTCAAACTGATCCAGAATGGGTGTTTTCCTATGTAAATCCATCTCATCCAGGCCCTAATGGTCCACTCCACACCAAGCCAGACAGCTCTTCCAGTGGCTACAGTCTCACCCTTCCCCAAACTGTGATCCTGAAAATGCCCACTGACCTGCAACCTACAGAAGATGCCTACAGGTTTACTCGGTAGTTCCTGGAAGCCTGGAGTTGCATCTCTGGGCTGGTCTTGAACAACCTCCATCTTCAGGCAAGGTGGCGGGAGCTCACCTGATGCGCAGAACCTCCTGGGTCTCCAGCTGTTCCTCCTCGTTAGTTCGAGTGGGTCCAGCTAGCCAGGTAGACTCTGCCCAGGTTGGAATATTTGGGGTTTCTTACTGATGCCAAGTCTGTACTTCTGAACCTCTTAAAAACGTTACTTCTGTTGCCTTGTGAGAGCTTTATCCCTGGCACCTTTTGTCTCCAACAACCTTATGACTGAGTGACTCAGTTTGCATCTGATTGTGGTGCCTGCAGCACCACGAGAGTCCTTGGGCATTGAGGAAGAGGTAGTAGTCCTTCCTTAGAGGACAAGGAGAGGGAGAAGGAAGGAGAGGCCAGATTCCCCACAGGGACATTTTCAGAACTCCTGTTCCACAATTATTATTTGTTAACATTTTGACTGTCAGCTCATTTCAGGAGGGAAAAAAAAGCACATGTTGAAATGCTGGAATTTCCCATAGATTTTGCTCAGCACTAAACAAATCTGGGAGCAAAAAGCATTACTCCATTTCAGAAATATTCTTGGAATAACCCAGCACAGAAGATTATAACTTCCAACTGCTCATCAGAGTTGTGATCTCTGTTAGCGTGACAGACTCTGACAGCACACTGCAGTCAGTCTGTATGTGTTGCTAGAAGTTATACCCTCCAACAATACAATAGCATTTTGCAATAGAAATTAACACGCTACGAACCCACTTTCCTTGTGGCTTTGACATGAAATACTGAACAGGCTTTTGACAGAGTCAAATGTTTTTTCTTTCTAGCTCTGCAGTGGTTTGACATGGGTAAAGGATTTCACGAAAGACACCACCCTGCTGTACAGCAATCCGTCAGATGACGTCTGTGCCTGTGGTGAAACCTTTCCCCAGTACCCGATATAAAGGGTTGTCTCCCCACAACATTATTTCCATGTTAGGCAACCATCCTGTTCCCATCTTTTCTAGTTTGTGACAACACAAGGTATGTCCTTCCAGTCTCATCCGTTAACTTCTGTCATCCAGTATAGCACATCCAGACAGGTAGGGCAGCACGCCGGCCATACCATGGAAAGCTGGGCCCAGTCACAGAAAATGGCACATTCACAGGGTCACGCATCAACTCGTACATCTGGGAACAGAGACATACCTGTCGGCACTGGAAACTCTGTTCTGGAAAACAGTGATTTTAAATCAGCTGAACACCAGCTCCCAGCATGACTTTGTGGCAAAGACAACTAATGCTAGTCCTTGGGTGTGTACGCAGACAGATCAGCTGGGAGTACATATGGATGTATTTAACATTGCTATACTATTGCCATGCTGCCTTCGGTTCTAGCTGCCTGCGTTTCCAGTGGATGACAAAACTGCCACCCCCTCCAGCCACAGTCGTAGCAAAAGGACTGGAAAACATGCCTTGTAGTTTATTCTCAAGGACAACAATACAATCGTCACGTCGAAGAGAAGGTTAAGCGGAACTTGATCACAGTCTGTAAGTGCCAATATGGGGGTGCGGATACTTGATACAGGAGGCCCCTGCTTCAGCTCACGGATGGATGTGTATGGGACGCCTATTGCTGGAACCTGAAGTTGAGCACATTTAGAGGAGATATGGGATGCCCATTTTTAACAGCAAGGGTAGGATTCTGATTCAGGCCCTTACTGTGCCTGTCACATACTCCCCAGTGGTAAAAGTGTAAATCAAGATCAGATGGTTTTCTGAAAGATATACAGAGTGGAGATGGAGAACCCCTTGATGTGCAGAGCAGCCTGGAGGATCACGAAGGTCTATTCTGACCTTCTAACCTACTATGTCCGAAAGTTTAGAAACTGGAGCATGGTGATGGAAGCATCAGCCACTGGCCTTCCCTGGTTGATGGAGATAGCAGGCTCATCAGTCGCCTGCCGTTCATGAACATGCCACTTCTTGGGGAATGAAAGAACCCACCCATCTCTGAACTCTGCCTCTAAATGTAAGTAGGACAAGCAGATTTTCTTGTCAAGTTTGGCTCTTTCACTATTTCTTCTGTGTTTGTCCTTAGCCTGACTTTCCCTGAGGCACATGAAATGCAGTGCTGGAGGCTGTCCTGACATTGCTGCAAGAATGAATCAGCAAAACAATCCTGTTTATCTGGCAGTCTCCTAAAACAGGACACCCTGGTAAATCAGGACGGCAGAGTAAGAGAAGGCAGCTCTAACTTTGCATGAAACAAGATAACTCTGACTAATTTCATCATTGCTACTTATCATGCATGTAATAAAGGGTTGCAGTTTTATCAAACCCTGTAGGAAGCAGATGGGGATGAAGAAATCAGTGTTAACCTGCCACTACCACTGCCCTGCTGCTTCTCAGTGCTTCTCCAGCTGAACCTACAGACCTTAGAAGAAAATGAGCTATGAAACCAGATGTGCATTTATCATGCTAACAAAGTTATGCTGTCATTATGTCCCTTTCATGTGCAGTTAAAGATCTGCTGCCTCCAGGCCCACAGGAAAACCAGTGTAAAACCATTTTGTATTGATTTGACATCAAGGAAGGAAATGTCCTCACTCAGGACACGGCTCTCCTTTGCTTGAGCTTGTGAGCATTGGTGAAGGAGGGGGTCAGGTCTCACCTAATGTCAACAGCCTATTTCCTTCAAATAACATGACATTCTCTGAGTCTGATGGGCGTTGTGGTCACAGCTATGGAGTCCGAGCCGCTTCCCTCCCACCCCCTCAACTTTCTTTAAAGAGGCAGAAAAGAAGCAAGCAAGAATAAAAAGCTAAACACTAAATACTGTGAATTTCTGCAGGACTTTCTTCCTGCCAAAGCCTTTGTGTTTCTCTGGGGTGGAAGGGGAAGATCAGCTGACACGCAGTGCTAGAAAGCACTAGAAGTCGTCCGATTCCCGCAAAGTCAGCTTGGCTCCTGCGAGCACGTCTGGACCTTGGCTGGTGCTCAGCTGCCCGAGGGACAGGCCGACGGCATCGGTGGTGCAGGGGGTGCAGGGACGGCTGTGGAGAGCTGTACCCAGAGCCGCAGACGTGATCCCTGCGCAGGCGAGAGCCCCTTCTCAGCGGGGCAGAGATGTCTGTGCAAGTGCTGCAGCACTTGCGAGGGCCTGGCGTAGAAACCTCGCAGGTGGAGTTCTGTTGAGAAGAGGTGCTGACCCAGCCCCGCGGGCCCCACTGGTGAGCTGTGTCCCCCGTGGGGCTGCCCGGGTGCTGGGGGTCATCACGGCCAAGGGAAAACACCCCCATGTCTGCAGTGACATCGTGTCTCATGTCCTCACCAGTCACCTGGGAGAGAAAGTCGGGTCATTTCTAACACAGATGGCAGACAACGAAAACTTCAATGTTAATAATGAAGGGCATTTAGTTTGCCAAAATGGAGGTTAAGATGAGGATGCGATTGCTCCACGTGAGAGCACCGAGGGGAAAGAACTTCGACAGCAGTGACAGCAGGCGAGCACTGTGTGCCGCCGGCCCCACGCCGCTCCCCAGCGCGTCTGCCATCGCGCGTCCTGCCGCCGCCGCACCGGAGGCCTCTGGCCTCTCACCAACACGCACGCGCCTCCAGCGTGTAAGTCACTATCGTATCGCGCACAGAGGGAGCTGCTTCCGTCTGGCAGTTTACTAGCCCATGCTTTGAAACATGGTATTTGATTTCTGTTTACTGATAGATGCCCATGAAAATCACCTGACTAAAGAACTCCAGATGTTTACCATTGACCCTGAAATCATCCATTGCTTGATAAAATCCAGCTGCAGTATTCAGCTCTGTGATTCTGCTTCACTAGCGGTCTAAAACAAAAGCGAGGGCCAGTGGATTTCACCTTGTTAGTGAGACAAGGGAAACACAACAAGGTCTTAACCTCCTGGTGTAGTGAGCAACTTCCAGTGGTGCAGGCAACATTATGTGAACAAGAAGCCACAATGTGGGACATGCTTCACTTTTTTTTAATCCTTTTCTGTTTTTATTATAGACAGAATGACGTTGCGTAGAGCATCTGGGAACTGGGAACCAGCACGGAAGTTTGCCAACAGAGGATGCAGAGTTTTTCCAATTAAGAAACTGCCTGCCGGCCTGACAAACGGAAAATGAATTAGCAAAATCATCAGAAAATACCCAGCAGAGAACAACGGTGCCTTGGCAGCGGCAGGCAAGATGACCTAATACGACTTCTCTGTCAATACCTTTGCTGTTTGAATGATTCAGCTGGCAATTTAAATTCTCCTTCAAACATTTAAAAGATAACACTTAGCAAGTGGGCAGCCTCAGGGAGAAAATGCTTGTGAAAGTTATACCGCATGCTGTGCCTCTCACTGGTTACTCAGCAGATTGGGCAGTTGTCATTTGGAGTCCACGATTCCCCTGCACAGGTACTAACGGGAAACCCAGCTGGTGCTCTGGCAGCAGATGATGAGAACAACAAAGGAAACCAACACGGGGGTTGAGTGTTGAATAAGAAACAGAGTAAGAAAACGCCCACCCCAGACAGGGTGATTATGTCCCATCTTATTAACTAATCCTTTTGCAGAAAGGGATTTGCCTAAAGACCATTTCCAAGAAGGCTGCACCACTCCCCCCATTCATAACTAGCGCGGCTCACCCTGTAACGTGACTGATTTCCATTTCTGAATGCTGCTTAATAAAAACAGTTCTTACTCAACTAGAAAGACACGGTCTAGTCAGACGTAAATTAGAAGCTTGCCACTACAAAACGTAATTTCCCATAAAATAAATGCTGTTCCCTAAATCAGGATACTAGCCTATTTCTTTTCTTTCAAGATATGACCAGCAGTGCCCATCTGGCAGGCTCAGCTCAGACTCCTGAACCACGAGGGACAGGCACTCTTGTTCTAGGGTCAAGACGTGCACGCAGTCCTCGAGCTGCGGAAACGCTCCGCAGGGCCGACGTGGTGGTTCTGGTAGGTCCTGCAGCAGCACCCAAGTACATGAGTTCAAATGCCTGCCGTCTCCATCCTCCTTGGGCTCAGGCTGGGGAGACAACCTTTCCGTGGGATCCCCTCCCCGATCTCTGTCTCTCATCTACTTTGCACAGACAAGCGAGAGGAGATCTGGTTTGCCAGCAAGATCTGAAGATGCACCACTCATGACTGTTTGCCTCTAAAGCATTTTTGTCAACTAGCACATAAACATGTGATTTAAAGAAAAGAAAATGTGCTTAATTACAGGGGGCAGACACTTTGTCACTGTATAATTAAAAGCTTCAAATCTGATCTGAGACATACATATACAGAAATATAAATAATACATTCTGCTGGCACCAAAAGCAAGGCTATTGCAGTGAACACACACTGAACCCAAACTTCAGTTTTCATGGTGTTCTTGAACTAGAGGCCTTTCAACACCCAACAAAAAGAATCTTAAAAGTGAATGGCAATTTGAGAAATAAAATAAAGAATTGTCTTTTATACAGTGAATAACTTCCATTAAAGGTCAGATTCTAAAGCCTTCACTTCTTAGAAGAGCCCCTGTACTCCTTTACTGGTGCAGATAACGTCAGTGCAACCATTTATGCAGCAAGGCACTAGGAAAGATAAACATTAGAATCAGGATTTGAATAAATATTGCTATTAAAGTACAATGCTGAAACTTTTGCACATTTGCAGAACCAGACAAAGGCCAGGCCCCGTTCCAAGGAATTTTAATTCCCCATAAAGCTACACAACCATATGGAGAGGTCCCAACCAAAACAAGGGGTTCACTCTAACTTCACCGTGGTCAGTGCACAAAGCCATGGGGCAGTCTGGGGCTCAGGACCACGCTTTTCGTCCCGAGAAAGGCTCACTTTCTCAAGTGCTATTACTTGGCAACTAGAAGGCAGGGGCTCTTCTCACTGTCTAAGTATTCTGGCCACCGGCTCTGAAATCAGCAGATGTGTAAATTTTCCCCCTTGCTAGGGGCAGAAGCTGGCCAAGATGGTTTTCAGCTTCTGCTCAGTAGATCCAACTTGCAGTGGGAGGAAGATAAATTCATTCAGGCTAAGGCAGTCCCTTAGGAAGGTAAAGACCTGGTGGGCAGCCACTTTGTATGCATCTATTTGGATAGTACTGGTGGTCTCACTGCTAAGCATCTGGTTACAGAGGGAGAGTGTTTGCCAGGAGAGCAGTAGCAGAAGAAACTACAAAACAAACTCATTCCGGCTATTTGAAGGGATACTTCCTTAGCTGCCAGGCACTGCTGGCCCTGCACCTGAAACGTGACAGCGAGCATCACACAGGCAGCAGTGCAGGGCTCTTCTCCCGGCGCGCGTCCCTGGTCGGGCGAGCAGCAGGGCTCTGGCGCAGGCACGAAGCCCGTGGTGGTAAATTCCGTGAAGCCACAAAGCTGGGGCAGCTGTATATTGAAGTTCATGTAAGATTGCAAGAACAACCAAATTTAACCCTCTCTGGTGTTGCTTTAGAGAAAGTAAGGGTAGACACCGACCAGTGTTTTACTCTGCTGTGTAACACAATGCTGTTAAAGTAACTCATCCAAGTTTGTGGACACACTTTGTTTATATTTAGTGCATCCTCTCTTCCCCTAACCCTTCAGACCTGAATAATTAGTCAAAAATTCAAGGTCCTGTAGATTGTTCCACTTTTAGGTGGAGAAAAAAGGGACAGAGTTAATGACACTGGTACAAGTCCAGTTACAAAAGCAGGCTGCTTCCCAGAGTGCAAAAGGAAGGAAACAATCCCAAACCGTTTCCTCCCTCATAACTTCAAGCCTCTGTCAGCCAGTGCCCACAGACTCCCTCTCCTGGCATAATCACAGGGTCATTGTTCTCCATGATGGGTCAGGCTCCATGGGAATTTTTCCGTAAGTGAGAACCACCAGTCCTTGGAGGACTGGCAGAGACAATAGCACTGCTTTGTTTTCACAAAAAAGGTTGGAAAAAGCGTAACTGACAGCATCTCGTAACACAAATAGGTGGTGTGAGAAATTACTTGACAGGATGTTGAGCCCAGGTACTATGTACACTTGTTCTAGATAAAGAAATGAGCCCTTGGAAAAAGAACTTTAATTCAAAACTCCAGTGTCGGAGCTGCGTGATAGATTTCACGGGCTGCTACTCAGTTACATAGCCATTAGCGTATTTAAGACTCAGCCTTGGCTGTCCCTCTGTCCTTCAGGCCTCCCATACTTTTGAAATGAAGTTACAATGGAGCTTTCAAAGCAACACCTTAAATTAGCCAATACACGGAGCTTGCTTGTGCAGTTGTGCCTGGTGGTGTCTGCATGACAGGAACACGCGTGCACGTGTGTGTGAACAGTTAAGTCTTTGCGCAGCTGACATCGCTTGTGTCTAGCTGTAACGTATGCCTGACCAAAGTGCCTAGCCAGGGACCGTGGCCCAAGCGGAATGACATACAGCCTTGTGCCTCGGCACGAACGCCCGTTTGCAGGCAGCACGGTTACCTGCAAGGGCAAAAGCTCACGAGCATGCCAAGCCTGCTGCCGGTGCATTTACGCACAAGCCCACTCGCTGAGCACAAGCAGCGGTGGACGCTACCGGCAAAGCCAGCGGCGAGACGCTCTCCGTGTCTCCCTGCCGGGTCCCCGCTCTCTGTCCCCGAGGGGCTGGAGACGCGTCCTGGGAAGGCGGCTGGCGGCATCTCACCGCTGCAGCCCCTCGGGCGCCGGCGGCGGCACCGGGGCAGCGCACCAGCACCCCGCCCTGCCCCGGGGGACGCGGGAGCAGCCGCCCTCGGGGGCCGGGCGGGGAGCCGGCTGCTCGGGGCCCGCCGTGCAGATGGCTGTCCCAGCCGGCGCTCAGCGCTGCCGCCAAACGCTCCCTCTGCCGCCACCGCCGGCGGGCGCGCCGGGACCGGGCTCCCCCCGCGCCGGCAGCCGAACGCCACCGGCCGCGCTGCCGGCACCGCCCCGCCCTCCCCGCCCCGCCCCGCCAGCCCCGCCCCGCGCGGAGCCGCCCGCGCCCGCGGCCCCGTCCCGTCCCGTCCCGTCCCGGCGGAGCGGAGCGGCGGGCATGGCGGCGGGCGGGCGGCGCGGCGGCGAGGAGCTGCCGGTGTACCTGGCGCGGCCCGGCACGGCGGCGGTGCCCCGGCAGAAGCGCGGCGGGCTCTTCTGCAGCGTCGAGGGCGCCTTCGAGAGCAAGACCCTGGACTTCGGCGCGCTGCGCGTCGGGCAGCGCCGCGCCCCGCCGCCCGCCCGCCCCGGCCCCGAGCCCGGCCCCGGCCCCGGCCCCGGCCCCGAGCGCGGCCCGGCCGCCGGCCCCGACTCGGACGCCGGCGAGCTCCCCGCCGCCTCCGACGAGGAGCGGCTCCAGGACCTGGCCCCGGCGGACGACAGGGTAGGGGCCGGGCCGGGCCGGGCCGGCGCGGCGGGGGCGCGGGCGCCGGGGCCGGTGCGGGGCTCGGGGCGGTGCTGCCCGGCGGCCCCGGCCCCGGGGCGCGGAGGCGGGGGGGGGGGGGACGCGGGGCGCCGCCGGCGGGCGGGGTTCGGGCGCCGCTCGCCCCGCGGCTGGTCCCGGAGGAGCCGCAGGCAGTGCGGGCAGCCGGTGTGGTGGCGGCGGGGGGCTGCTCCGCTCCGGCTGTCCGCGGTGTCCGCCTGCCTGTCCTCACGGGAAGGAAGGCTTTGCGGTCGTCCTCCGGTGTGCGGAGAGCCTGCCTGCGGAGCGGGGTGTCGGCGGTTCTCCCCAATAGCATCAACCTCACCGCGTTACCGGGAGTGGTAAAGCTGAGCGTTAGAGTGGCTGACTCGGTTTACTACAGTTGCTCTCTTTATACTTGTATGAAAGAATACCTGCCCCCCCACCACCCCCCCGCCCCACCCCGAAAAAAAAGGGGATTTTGGAGTTGTTACTCCAAACCAGGCTGATCCTTATCTCACATTGGCACAAATCAGAAGTACCGCAGCAGAAGTGAGGGACGTCACAGTCATCTGGAAGTGACATCGCTGAAGGTATAATCAGGCACAAAGTTTCTCAACTTATGCCAAACTCAAGGTAATAAACAGATTCATCCAGCTCTGCAGCGTAGATCCTTCGGCCAGTGGTTGAGATTGCTTGCTGTTTTGGTTCTGGTCTCACCAGTGTGAGTTTGGCAGAAAGATGATAAAGTTAATAGTGTTGAGTGAATTCCTCAGCTGGGATTTCAGTGAGCCTGTTGCTCATTTACATCTGAGGCAAGTAAGGCCACTAGCTGGCCTGTGGGTCGATGAGTTCATTTGGGGCTGAACTTTTTAGTAAATAGTCGTCTTAAAGGGCACTGGTTTTCAAGGGTGAACAGGGCAAATTAATAAAACCCATTTTTAAAAATGGAAGCAAAAATCACTGAAGTAAACAGCAAGCCTGCAGCTTAGCCTGAAGAAGTGGCATAGTTCTCTCGGGGTTCTGCAGAAACCTCAGCTTGTGTCCAGAGTGTGAACCTTGATAAGCTGCAGACGTTTGTGATCTGGAGGACTAACCTCACCAGCTAGAGCCTGATGGCAGCAGAAGCAGTGAAGTGCAATGGCTTGGCCTGTTCTGGTTTTGGGGAAAAGCATCAGGCTGTCCTTAATGTCTGCTGTCTTCTGTAGGAACTTCTAGCTAGGCAACAGGTTGCTTGAGGTTTCTTCATTGCGCTTTAATTTCTTCGGCCTCTGCTTTTTGGTTTCTTATTGGCACGCTGTTTGGTTCCTGTTCTTGAGCTTTGCTCCTTTACAGCCCCTTTTACAGAGTCAGGAACAAAATTAATGTTATTCCTATCAGTACCAACCTTGTCCATATGGTTTGAATAGCAGCTGCAGAACTGACCACTGCATTAACAATTTTATGCTGCTGCTTGTTGGAAAAGAAACAGAAACTCATGACGGCCTGTCTGCAGGCTTTGCTATGAGCTTTTCTTTATTAGCTGTACTGAAAATTAGAAACAGTCTTGTTCCCTTTTAAGGTCTTATGTAGACCCTTATCTCCAGAGTTTTGTAGCTGAGGTTTTCTTTCAACAGCTCCTCTCTTCCTGATGATTTCTACTCCTAGATTTCTTCCTCTGAGGCCTTCCACCTGATAAGCATCAGCAACCAAACCCTTTTTATCTGCATGTCTTGCCTAACTAAGAAGGTGGGAAGCTTCGTATGTGTGTTCTTGCGTGTATGCAGCTAGAAGGAATCATATGACTTGGTACTACAACTTTCAAGTTTAGGAGTGTCCCAGAGTGCAGCAGTCCCGATGGGAAATGACCATCGTGCATGCTGAGCCACGCTGTGTGCCTGCACAGCCACAGAGGGTTTGCTTGTGTTGAACTCTGCAGATTCAGAGCACACAAAGGCTCTTTTGTCAAGGCAAATCGAACTTCTTTGAATAATTGCACAGATTAAGAAACAGAGAGAGAGGTTAAGTCATCTACCCTTGACCAAGCAACTTGTTTATTAGGAAAGATGAAAGTAAGAGACTTGCCTGTGCACAGGGCAGCGGACAGAGATGTATCTCCTGATTTTTGCAGTGAACAGTTTCTTGGAAGTACAACAGACCAACACGCCTTTTTTCTTTTTTTTTTTTGTAATGGCATTAATTACAATTAAAGCACCAGCATTTCTGCAGGAAGACAACTGCAGTGTGTAACTGCCCAGTGATAACGTGATGTCATACAACCTGCCAGTGTAATACAGGCCCAGGTAGATGTTTTGACCTCACTTTGCTTTATCACAAAGTCTATTGGAAGGACAAAAACTGAGCTGTGGATTCGGGCACGGTGAAGCCATAGTTACACTACAGCGAGGGATATGGCTAAGAGCAGTTAGGTGCCGTGCCTTTGCTTCATCAGTGGGAGTTTGAGCTTTGCCAGTTGATTCAGGGACAGGGAGAGTGACCGGTCGTCGGGGCAGGGGGCCAGGGGTGCCTGCTAGAGGAGGCCCTGGCTGCAGAGGCTGCTGCTGCCTGCCTGCGTGGGCAGATGGGCTTTCTGGACTCGGCCACATCCTGGTGCCCAGTCCTGATGCAGGACTCGCCCGAACAAGAGACGTGCCTTTCAGGTGCTCTTTGCTAAAAGCAGGAGGCCGCTTTCCCTGGTACGAGGATCTGCGGCAGCAAGGGTTGTTGTTGCAGAACGCTTAAGATTTGGAGGGACAATGTTTGGGGGGCCAGATTCTGCTCTGATCTAGACTATTCGCAGAGACCTTATCTAACAGGAGCAATTTAACTCAGTGCAGGTTTCCGTCAGTAATAGCCTATGTGGACTCTACCCTTCTGAAGTTTCCTGCAGTTTTCCTTGAGAGCTGCCATGCCTTTTGTCTAACCAGAGTGGATAACACTTACTTTACTATAATGAAGTCAAAGAGAGTTTCTCCGTAGGTCGCAGACAACACCCTCTGAATTCCTGTGGTAAGGATGTTCACCGAGGGCTAGTAATGTATGAATAGGTACTGGAGAGCTGCACTGCTGGGCTTCTGCGGAGGCAGTGTGGCTTTGAGGGGCGGGGAAGGAGCTTTGCGCTCTGTGCTCAGTGCCTGGGAAGAAGGTAAACCAGAAGTCTGTGGTAGCCTCCTCCACGTACCTCCTTGCTGCTCAGCTGTGCAGAGACCCTGCTTTTTCATCCTCCTGTTCAGTAACACAGGTAGGAGCGCTCAGCTTGTTACGCTCACCCCCAGACGTTTCGTCCCGTCCTGCTGCGTGGTTCTGCAGTGAAGTCGTCATTTCCAAGGCAACTGGCTGTCGTCCCACAAACACGGGATTGCAGCTTCACCGCAGGCTGGGGCTGCTCCATCAGCCTGGCGGCCGGGAGGAGGAGGAGGAGGAGGAGGCTCCCGCCCTTTGCAGCAGCCAGGAGCGTGAGGGAAACTCACCGGGCAGCGAAAGCAGGCGAGGGGTCCGTCCCCTCCAGAAGACCTGCTGGAGCCAGTCCTTGGCTTTTTCCTGGAGGCAGCCAGTGTCACACGTGCCTCGTCGTGTCCAGTTGTGTGACACCACTCAGATTCAGTTTGTGATAAATCCTGGAAAGACACGCAGGGCTGCCTCAAATGGAGAAGGAAGCTTGAACTAACTCAATTGTCTCTTAGTTTTTCTTTTTCTGACACTTGTAAAATGTGTTATGACTTCAGCATTCAGCTTTTTTGTTTCCATTGCCGGTAATTTATAGCAGAAACACCGAGCCAACTGCAGTCTTTTCCTTACCAGTGAGCTTAGCGTGATCTAAAAGTTGCAGTTGTGCACTGCCTTTTAGCACAGTTTAAAATCTTGCATTTGTGGAAGGGATCATAAAGCACTTTGATAGCATTAATTCATAACGTCAGTATCACCCCATTCAGCAGAGAGCTCAGGTTTTTGTTTTGGTTTTACTTTTTCTTTTTTTAAGAGAAGGATTTGGAGTTACATTATTTCTGGTATTTCTGCAAACAATAGAAACAAACCCAAGCCACTGAACTAGTTCCCACAATGCAAACACAACAGTGAAACCTATATTATAATTCATGGGGTTTGATGCTAAATACTCTGATCTTTATTGAAAGAATTCCTGCATGTTTCTGTTTCTGTTTGTGTTTTTTAAGAAATCTGATGCCTGAAGCACAACAATGAGAGGTCAGTTCTTTGGCTGTTCGTGCTGGGATACAGATTATTGCCAGCAGTTATGCAAAACTGCAAAGTTTGTTAAATTACCCCCCCATGTAAGAAGACTCAGATATTAGATTTCATGGGAGTTATGCAGTAGGGCTAGTTTTCTAAAGAAATGAGGGATTCAGTTGAAGAGTTCCCGCTTGCTGCAAAGAGCTTTTGTTTTACCAAAAAACTCACTCTAACATGGAAATAGTTTGATTTATCACACTGCCTTGTGGCAACAGTGCTTGGTTTCCTTCTGTCCTCATTCTCCGCTCCAGGTGGTCAAGGCCTTGCAAGCCGGCTGGCCCCGGTGTTGTGGCTGGTGCAGTCGGAGCAGGGAGCTGCCTGGCAGACGTGCGCACCGGGGGTACCTGGCCACCACATCCGTACGGCACCGTGACAGCGCGCCGAGCTCGTGCTGCCGGGTCTTTGGAAGGATGCTGCAATTGTTATTCTGGGCGATGTGTTCTTGAAAACCTCATGCTTTTCCTGGGAAAATGTAGGTCTTTATGGAACTTGTATGCAGAAAAGAAACTGGGTTTTGCAGGCAGGCGTAGAAAAAGATGGGTTGACTGA
This sequence comes from Gymnogyps californianus, assembly GCF_018139145.2. NCBI lineage: Eukaryota > Metazoa > Chordata > Aves > Accipitriformes > Cathartidae > Gymnogyps > Gymnogyps californianus. Next base: position 21,737,408 of record NC_059484.1, on the reverse strand, counting down.
TCACTCAGTCCCGCGTTGATCCAGCCTGTTCTCAGCCTTCTTGAAGCAGATCTCTCTCCTCTGAAAAGGCAGGGGCACTGGGTAGGTGGGCTGGCTGGCACGACCTGCAAGATGAGTGTTTCTGCTGGTGCCTTTCTTTTGTGTCATGACCCCGGGACATGGAGCATTTAGAGGGATTCTGGCCTGGTGGTTTAGAAGGGGCTCATGTGCAGGGCAAGGAGTTCTTTTCTATGTCCATGATAGGGTTTATAATGCTCTTTACCTCTGCAAAATGATACCCCAAAAGACTCTATTTAAAATAAAAATCCAGTGATATTTTTTCTCCACATTTAACAACTAATAATAGATCCTAGCTGTGGCACGTCTTATGGGAGCAATGCGGCATCACCAAGCATGCCGTGACGTACACCATATACAAGATGCTCTAGCAATAGCCCATTGCAGCAGGTGGGAGAGGTGATGCTTCTTTTAATACTGTATATTTTTTCTGAGGTTATCAGCACACAGAGCAAGATCTGCACCTGCTGCTGCATCAGTAAAAGTCTGTTTTCAAGAGTAGCTTCCAGAGTAGCTGAGATTGCTTCTCCCTTGGCCACAGACCAGCAGTGGGCTCGCTCAGTACTCTGGTGGGGGGTGCCACAAGCAAAACACCTGCAGCAGGACATGGCATCAGAGATGCAGCAGCTTCTCTCCTCTGAAGCGGTTCTGGCTGATGAAGCCCAGCAGGGTATGAGGGGCCTCTGTCCCTGCCAAGCTGCTGGCTTTGGGGTGAGGCGCGGAAACGAAGGGCTGATTCCCAGGCGTCTGCGATCCTGACAGGGGTGTCGTGGAGGTGTCGCCGGGAGCCTCCTGGCAGGTAGCATTCAATTGACAAACATACCTTGGGAGCCAAACAAACTACATGAGCCACATGGACATTTCTTGTTGTTCTCACACGTTTGTGTGACTCTTGAGATGCCCATTTTAGGAAAGAAAGGAAAACAATGAAAAATTCTGAGAGGTAGCTAAACATTTTGAGATTTGCAAGGCAAGACTCACTGCTTTCTCACTTGGAAGAGGCTTTGTCGTGTTGGAAACTCTAAGCATTTTTTATGAGCATAGTTGAAAGTGTCAAACACAAACTTCAGTAGGTTTAAATTGAAATGAAACGTTGTGGTTTGGCCGCAGCAAAATAGTTGGCTCTGTCCAAAATAATCTTTTCCTTTTCTTTTTATCTAAGATGTCAGTACCTCCAACAGGCCAGAACAACGCCAGCTCTGCCTGTCCCCCAGATGGGAGGAGTGTTTGTCTCCAATATGTGCCAGGCGTGCCACCGGCAAGGTGGACTAGGCTTTTGGGGGCTTTTGTTTCCTAATGGACGGTGTCTTGCCAGCAGACAGGCAGCTGCCAAGACATGGGTCTTCCAGGAGGATTCAGCGGAGTCCCGGGGTTGTAGCTCAGCAGCTTTTCTGTGTCACTCAGCTGCTGCGCTGCTCTGCTCTTCTTGCGCCGCACGCCCGGCGGCAGCCCCCTCCCGGGCAGGGCGAGCAGGGTGCTCGGTGGGCTCTCACGCTGCTTCACATTTGCAGAAAGGTTTTGCTCGCAGTCCCGCCTGGGCAGCCCAAGTCCCACCACGGCTGGTGGCTGGCTGCCGGCACCCTCCGCACCGGACACATGGACCAAGGCAGCCTGGAAGAAGCTGAGCTCTCGTGTGTGAAGGGAGGGGACCTCAAAATGGCCTGACCCTGTGCGTACCCTGTCAGCTGGGCTGCCAGCACCGGAGCGTGAGCTTGCAAATTGACTAGGCAGATACAGCTCCATAGGAAAATTGTATGGAGCTTAAAGGGAGGGTGTATGAATTGTTTAGTGGGAAGCTGTATGCATCTGTGTTGGAAGCGACTCTTCTCCAGTATCACTAGTGACCTGGAAGGAGAAGTACCGCATGTGTGCAGGTGACAGTGATGTTGTGAATGCCAGCTGGGGAGGAACGATCCTGACGTAGTCTTGAGGACTCAGAGTCACGAGCCAGGAATGACAAAAAGAGATTCAGCTCTGAAAAGTGCAAGCAAACAGACCTAGAGAAAGACTGTAAAATGTAGAAGCCATTGCAAATGGCATGAAAACAAGGAGGTTTTGTGATGAGACCCAGAAAAGTCATTTCATATGTGTGGCCTACTCTTCAGAGATGGTCTGGGTGAGTGCGAAGCTGGTCGCTGACAGTTGGCCCTAATCCCGAGGAAAACCATGGCGGAGACCAGCTAGAGCTGCATTTGCTCTGTTGCTTTACTTTGGGCAAAAGCTTTCCCTGCACGGACCCCTTCCATTGTCACCTCTGCGAAGCGGTGGAAGGCGGAGAAGGTTGATTTTTCTGCCGGGGAGCAGTTGCTATGGATGGCTGGAGGAAATGGGAGGAAGAAACAAAAAACAAACATGCCGGCAGCCTTCCTGGAGACAGGGCTGAGAAGCTGGAAAATATAGCTGGACCTTGGCTTGTTCAGCTGGGCTGGCTCTCGGCTGTGGGTCGGATCCAGCAGCATCTTTCCCATCGCTCTGCTGGGAACAGCCGAGCTCCATTTTACAACACACGGATTTGGATCCTGTAATGGGTGTTTCCGTTCAGCTGAGGGGGGAAAAGAAGTGGTGCTGAGCAGAGAGCTCAGACCTTTCTGGTCCTTGCTCCGCCCGTTAAAGGGGGTGAGACGGGTGCCTGTATTTCACGGACTCAGGCTGGCCCATCTGCGCTCTGAGGGAATTGAGTCGTTTCAGTGGAAATCTGCATGCTCTTGTGTAGCCAAAGCTCACCCCACTGAGGGAGCTAAGTGTGAAGTGGAAGCCATCTCCCTCCGGGCTTGGCATGAGCATTTCGCCAGGCACGACGTTTCGGGGCGAGCAGTCTCCTCTAGCCCAGGCGCAGCGGGAAGGAGGGATGGACGCAGCTGCCTGCAGCAGGAGCAGGCATCTCCAGCGGGTCGGTGCTGTGCGCCATTGTCCCCATTGCGACAGGCAGCGTGACATCCAGATACCTCGCTGTCCTGTCCTGGGTGCTGGTGTGGCTGCAGGCATTGTTGTGGAGGCTGCGGGATGTGTCCTGAAGAACAGGATTGTCAGCTTGTGCCGTGAAAGCCTGCATCCCCTGCCATGCTGCCATGGGTCAGGCCTCAAGAACACTGACATTGGATTAAAGATTGTGAGATGCCAAAGCAGCCAGGCATGCTGTGCTCTCTTTGTTTGCAGCAGCCGTGATCGCTAATAGCGTCCTGTTTTGCTGGTGCCTGTGACTGTCACAGGACTCTGGAGTAGCACTCCGGGGAGAGCTTTAAGGCATCCCTGTGCCTGTCATGGACACACAGGGATGTCTGCTGTGTCACAGCGGTGACCTGAGATCCTTGCTCTGTGCTTGGGCACCTGTCAAGACCCTGTCCCAGTCATGGTCCAGCCATGTGGGTAGCTGGTGTGCCTGGAAATGCTTGAGTAGCTGCTGCTTCGGCAGTCATCCCTGGAGAGCTGTCTGCAGGCTGCCCCGTGTCACACAGAGTGGGTCACAATGCCTGTGTTTTTGCTAGGATGAGGTAAAGTGAGTTCAAATTGCACAAAAAAGCTTCACAGAAGTTCTGTGTCAGTGGAGAAAGGAAGCAACAGGTTGTACCTTTCGCATCATGGTGAAATAGCTGAACCTAATAAAAGTCCTGTTTCTCAACATACACATTAAAGAAGTGAGGAGGGACCTGAATTTGGCTCAAACCTTCCCATCGTGTCAGAGACTGATGTATGAGGGAGTGGGGAGTGAGGCAGAAGGGACTGCATCATCGGATGCAGCACATGCTCTGATCCCATGTGGGAGAAGAGCTGTGCCACCATTGCAGCTGCACTCATCCTGCACATGGCACGAGTCTGGATCTGTTTGTGGGTGGGGTTTGGGTCTGTCTGTGGTGTACAGCATCTGGTTTTCTCTGGAATGTAAAATAGAAGATGCTTCCAGTGAGCTGAGCCAGCCTGCTGGTGGAAGCCAGCCCCAGCCGGGTACCTTCCGTTTTAGAGATGCCTGTGAAGAGAGGAGCTCTCGTTAGCCTGGCTTTCGCCAGTTAGAGAAGGGGTGCTTGTGTGCTCCCCATGTCTGCTGGCCGGGCATATCAGACCTCCTGCAGGGGATGCAGCGAGGTCTTGATGTCCCTGGACTCTCTTTTTTTGCAGGGCTCTTTGCCGTGACAGCACAGCAGCCTGCAGCACGGCCTCTGCTGGCGGCTGAGGACTGAAGAGTTATTTTTGAGCATTTCTTTGGTGCCCTGGATCACCACCCGCTTGGCCGAGAGCCTCCTTGTCTTAGCGTTGCTGGGAGGATCCTGTCCAGGTTGGGTGCCTCGTGTCCGTGGGGCAGGCCGTGGGGAAGGGTGGGAGAAGGGCTGCAGGGAGGGACAGGGAAGGTGGCAGCAGCAGCACCCTCCGGCAGCTGCACCAGCCGTGGGTCCCAGAGGTTCTGGCCCTGCACGCTGGTGACATCCTGTGGCAGGAGCACCCGTCACCGGCCCTGCGCTGCTGGCACCGGGCATCTCTACCAGGCTTGGGGCCAGACGGCGGCAGAACCGTTCTCCTGACTGGGAAGGAAAGGTCTCTCGGGGCACCACTCATTTTTTTCCTGCAAGCCTGGCTGTATGCTCAGCTACCTCTGCTTCTTTACCGTACTGCTGCTTTAATTTGGACCCTACTTCGGCACTCAGGTTTTAAGCCCTTGAGTCCCTGAGGCCATTTACAGATTCAGTTTTTGACGCCACATACCCTTGAGTTCTGCAAGCCCAGTGCCGCCGCCACCTTCTTGCTCTTGTGTTTCTCTCCCCTGCCTTTTTTCCTGGTGTAGTTTCTGCGGTCAGCCTGGGAGCCTTCCACTCCCCTCTGGGCTGCGCGGTTTCCCCAGCCCTTCTTCCCCGCCAGCTGCCGGCAGCACCATGTTCTTCCCGCAGCTCATCCTGCAGGGCCTGCGGTGGGGCCGGGGGCTGCAGGGGGGAGCAGCTTCAGCCCCCCTGCGAGGCTGTGGTTCATGAGTATTTCCCGTTAGCAGCCTGCCCGGGGGACAGCGGCTCCCTTCGTGCTAACCTGCAGCCCAGGCGGCCAGGAGCTCTTGCAGAGCCCAGCCCTGCACTGTCCGAGCTGCGGGTTCGGGGAGCTCCCACCCCAGCGGAGATCACCTCCTGCCTGAGGAGCTGCCGCCTGCTCCAGGAGGGGAGGGCGATTCGATGTCCCCCGGACACCCGCGCTGGCTCCCAGCAAGCCTCACCCTGGGAGCGCTGCTGCGTGTCCTCAGCTTGGTTTTGTTTTTCAGCCTAGGTTGGCTCTTCCGAGGCTTGCCAGGCAAGCACCGCAGAGAAGGAAGACATCAGCTGGGAAGGGAGCCAGGGAGCAGAAACCCAGGGGCTTAGGTTGGGGGGAGTGTGAGAGAAAGGCAGGGAATTGTTAATGCACGTAATCAGTAACAAAAGTGGGGCATACACGCCGCTCTGCTGGGCTCTCCTCATTTCTGTCGTGCCTTTGAAGGGAGGAACTGAAGAGAGGCGTTATCCACCGGAGCTGGCAGGCGTGAAACGTCTCACCCGGTCGCTGCTGATGCTGGCAGCGGTGCCGAGGAGAGGGACGGGGGCTCCGGCAGTGCCTGGTCCCACAGCCTGCTGGGCCAGCCTCTGCGGCTGGCAGCTCCCTCCTAGCCTTGCTCTAGTGCGGGTCGCTGGGTGGACCCAGCCCCAGGAAAGGAAAAGCACTTGTTGAGCCAGCCAACTGACGGGCACTTCATTGCTCTGCAGGATCAGGCTGCAATTGGATTAATTGGCCTTGAAGCAGCAGTCACTCGTGTACACATATTAGCATATTCCATTTGACATGTTTGGTTTCAACCTCATTTATTTCTGGCAAAGAGAAGAAACAGCTTCTCCCTCGCCTGGACACCTCTGCGTGCATGCGGGGTGCAGGAGCTGTTCTGTGGGGGCAAGACTCCCAGGGATGCAGGGATCGGTCAGTCTGCTGCAGTCCGGGGTTGGTCAGCTCTCGGAGGCCCTGCAGTCCTCTTCAGACTGTGGGAATCCTGGATGACGTTTGCAAAAGCACCGTTGTCCTGTTGTCTGAAGGAGAGGCAGCCGGGAGCCAAAGGCAGGCTTGCTCCAGCGTGGCTGGGGTCCCGAGGGATGTAGGCATGAGGCTACCAACTGACTTCCCACAGGCAGTTAGCCACATAAGTATGTCCATGCCCAGGAGTTCAAGTCTCTTTTGAAGGTAGCAGTTAGGTCCTGCTGTCATTAGATATTTTTGAAATGTTTTTGTCACCATCCAATAGAAATTCAAGCTGCTCTTTTTTTTTTTTTCCTTTCCTTTTTTTTTTTCCCCTTCTCTTTTCTTTTAAGGATAAGTAACTAAAGTCTGGCTGGCTTTTCCAGCTGAAATGTAGTTATGTGGTGGGTGTCCATTTAATTGATCTGTGAGGGAGTTGCTCACAGTCTGTGGGAATTAGCCCTGCCTGCAGGCAGATGTCCCTGGGATAAGCAGTATTGGGGTGGTGGTCTTGAATCCCCTGCCTGCAGCAGGCTTGGAGCAGGCAGGGGCGGGACGTGCTTTCTGGAGCTGAGTCTCCATTGTGCCTCCAAACACTGGCTATCCAGAGGTGGGCTTGCTCAGGAGAAATGAGGGATCTGATCACCCACGAAGCCTGTTGAGTGCTGGGCCTCTCAGCTGCAACTGGTAGCAGAAGCCCGTGGTGAATGCCATGTCACCATCGCCAACTGCCCCTTCCCACCTTCCTCTCCCTCTCTGGCCACTGTCACACTTCAGTGTAGGTGGAGGTTAGGAGTCTTGTACCGTAGACTAAAGCACCCTGGTGTTAGGCCTGTTCTTAATTGCCTCGTGCGACAGCGTAGGGTAGGGCACAAACCTCAAGGTGTCCCCAAGCCACAGGGTGGAAACTGGCATTGTGATAGGGACGTTGTCTCGGCGTTTGCTGTGGGCACGCTGGAGTCGCTGCGGGCTCCTGGCGGTCAAGGGCAATCCCTTCCAGGGACTTCTGCTTTTCCAGAGCCTTTGTTACGTTCCGTGAAGCATCATCTCAGACAAGGATTTTGTGGATGGCATCGCCTGTCGCCTCAGTCCAAAGGAGAAAAAAAGGAATGGTCCTGAAATTGCTCTGACTTCTAGTTCTTAATAAGGCTGCAAATAAATTCTGGCTTGAATAATTATCCACCCTAATGTCAGTTTGGACAGGTGATTGAAATCATGTGGTAATCCCACTGGAGTGGCAGTAACACCTACTGCTTTTAATGTAACGGTTCTTTGAAAACATTAAATGCTGACCTAGAAGTTTAGTTTGTTTCAGGCCATACATTTGCTGATTCCCCTCCTCGTTTCCACTGCCAAAGCCCCAATGTATATTCTGGCCAGGAGAAAACTAAGCAGAGTTGCTCCACTGCGGAAAAACTTGTGTCACTGCCCGCCACCTGCCTCGTACAACACGTGTCTCCTGCTGCCTCCTGGCAGACCTCGTGTGCATCCAGCACGAGCAGCTGAGGTTCAGATTCCTTCCCATTCATGTCTGCTCCAGAGTGGGAGTCTGAAGGGCTGCAGAGCTCCGTGTTGCCTCCGGGAGATGGTGTGGATGGTGGGAATGGTGTGAAAGCCAGTGTAGTTGTGAGTGTTTCTCAGTAACAGAGCCAGTGGGCTCTCTTCCCAGTTTCCTCCAGCTCTGGCTCTCAAGTTGAACATCAGAGATTGGGTGATCTGGAGCCAACAGCACTGGATAGCATGATTGTCAAACGCTTGTGAGCACTCATCACTTGGAGCTGGACTCCCCCACAGAAGTAAGGGTGATGCCATGGATCTCAGTGGGAGAGGGACAAAGAGTGTGGAGCACTCTTCCAGCCAACCCCCTTCCTCCAGGGACATCATGCACGAGCACAAGAAAAATGTCTCTGAAGTTTGTGTGTGGTGGAAGTTCCTGGTGCGCTGGGGTAGGAGTGTGTGACCAGCCTCTTGAGACACCGTGTCCTGCCAGAGGTTCCATCTGGAGAGGGTGCACCAGCTGTGGTGTTTCTGTCCCTTGGGTTCACTGTGCCCCGAGGTAGCTCAGCCCCTGGTAACTCGTCTGCTAGGAGAGAAGAGGGGATGGTTTTATGCAAAGAATACATATGGGGAGGAGGAGACTGCGTGTGTGGGGACGGGCTGTCCTGAGAGGTCTGCTGAACATTATGACATGGGAGCCCTGATTATTCCATGACTGGTTATATTCACTGTACCCCAGTTGTGCCTGTCTGTAGGAGCCGTTGATCACAGACGCGTAGGGCTGGTGGGATCTGCTTTCATCCTTTGCACTAGAGCTGGGTCAGCAGCATGCTGGTCTTTACAGGCAGATGTTGAGCCTGGCTGCTGAGCGTTGACAGACCACTGTCAGAGCTGGGTTTGTTTTGGGGACAAAGTCCTTGCAGCAGCACGTGCCTTCTGCTCTGTGTTCACGCTGCTGGTCTTCGCCGTGCTTCTGTCACCCATCGTGGCTATCCGCAAACATCTAGTGCCATGTTATCCCTGGAGGTGTTTCTGAGGAGGTTATGAGCTGTAAGAGTCTCGCCATTTTTAAATAACTTTCAAATTGACCGTGCTTCTTGTTGAGCATTTTTCGAAGCATGCGAGTAACACCTTGCTGACTGCACCTGGAAGAGGTCCTATGGAAAAAAAAATCTTTTTCCATTTGGAATGTTCTGGGCCCAGGGCAGCATGTTTTACTGTGTATTTGTGTGAGTGTCACATAGCAACCAGGAGGAAAGCACATCTCTTCAAAAGAAGGGCCTGGAGTCACCGTGGCTGGCCAGCATCCAGGGGGCTGATGCAAACTCGGCTCTTGAAACTGTCCCAAGTGCTCAAGTCAGCAGCATCTGTCTGCATAGTCATTTATCTGTTACTAACTAATTAACTGCTACTCCAGACAAAGTAACATGGTACCACCTAGCATAGGGATACTCTAAAATTTTCTGGAAATTGGGTGAGTGAAGTTTCAGGAGGTTTGGCGATAAGCATCAAGGGTCTTTCTCATGTCCAGCCCCAGCCAGTCTAATTTCAGTAGAGACCAGGACCTGTTCTTGAAGCATCGCAGCGTCGTGGCAAGAACAGTACGGTCTGGTACCTTATCTCCTCCCCACACCCTCCTCAGTCGCAGAGGCTCCGGCACAGTGCTGCTCCCCTGTTCCCCTCTCGGCGCTTGCAGACACCCCCCTGCCCATGGATCCACCGGGGAGGGGGAAGGCTTTCAGCCGTCTCCTGCCGACTGCTGGGGTGCACCAGCTCACAGGCAGCAGCGCCGGAGCTGCGGGGAGGGAGGCAGGAGGCAGTGGTCCAGCTGGGCCAAGCAGCCCATGCGATTCTGCAGATGTTCTCGTAGTCCTGGCGGTAATAAGTAGGTTATTGAGAAGCTGCTGACTTTCACTTTAAGCTGGTGAAATCTTTTTGGGTTTAGAATAAATGTGTATCCAGTAAAACTTTCTAAGAGCTTCAGCGGAAGCACATACGGAATAACAGACTCGGTGAGTAATAAAAGCTTTGGGCTGGGTTACTGAGCCAGTGGCGACATCAAAGCTTGTGGTGAGGGAGGGCTGCCATACCAATCTATGTACTTAAACCCTTCATCAAGGAGAACATGTCATTAACAGTATTGAGTGTGACCTTCCACTGAACCCCAGCAGCAGAGTGCGCGCTCCAGACAGTCCACGCTGCGATCACGCACTTCCCCAGAGCTTTGTAGCAGTCAAAGTTGGCTGCAGCGTCAGGGGTTGTGCTACGAAGATTGCTTTGCTCGTGCACGCAGTGGTGAGCAGAGTGCTCTTCGGGCCCCTGCAGCCGTTGCAAACCATAGTTAGGTTCTAGTTCGGAAAGCAAACTGAAGGGAGGGTGGGGTGTTGGTCATCCGGGTCAGACGGCTTGTTTTTCTAGCAGGAGCTAGAAATTGGATTTACAGCAATGCCTGTGCCAGGTGTGGCTGTAAGATCTGAGTAGCGGAGGACACGCCATTAGCTGCTGCTGGGCAGCAGGATCTGTAGGAAGACCTCGCCGATGGCGTTCAGAGCTCTGCACGTGAGAGCAGTCACTGCTGGCCTGGGAGAGAAAGCGAGATTCAGGCCCGGCCATGGCTCTGCAGGGCAGCGGACCTGCTGGCAGCATCGTGGATCACGTCAGACAGGAGAGGGCAGACAAGTTCTTCCCATCATAGCACAACTGCAGCTGGCCTGGTCCTGGTCCTGGCCCACTGTCAGCGGGGGTCCCAGGCCCAGCATCGACTGTCTCAGCACACGCTGATACTTGTTACCAATTCCACAGTTTGAACCTTCCTACCAAGATCACAGCTGAGGAAATACAGAAGTCCTTAGTGCTGCCAGCACTTGTAGTGTTTACATAGGATACAAGATTCCTGGAGTCAGATGCATACGGCATTTTATTTTTTTTTAAATGTTTCCAGTTCTTGTGCTTGTGAAAGAAAGTTTAAGGTGATCCAAATGCACTCCAGCAGTACCAAAATATCCATTCTTTTAGAAATCTCTTTCGTTTTTACTCACTGTTATTACATGGAAAAGTTTCAGCTTGGAAAGAGCCCTGTTTGTGGCCTGCTCCCCGAGTTGCCCTCTCTGCAGGCTGGACCTGGGTTTGGACCTGGCCTGGCTCGGGCTGGCTGCACCGCCCCTCCACAGCCACCCCAAGACCGGGGCTTCCCCGGCGGAGGGGCACGGGCCTGGAGGCTGGGCTCTGCCCGGTGCCCGGGGCCGGCTGCCCGGTGGGCGATGTTGGGTGTGCGGCACCTGGTGCCGGTGCCCAGCACCTGGCGTGCAGAGGGTGGCGAGCCCTGCTCGGTGTGCGGGGAGTCGTGTGTGGGCAGCAGTGCGCGGTGCACTGGGAGTGGTGCTGGGAGCCCAGTACGGGACACCCAGTGCACTGGGAGCGGTGCCTGGAGCCCAGTATCTGATACCCGGCGCACTGGGAGCGGTGCCCGGAGCCCAGTACGGGATACCCGGTGCACTGGGAGCGGTGCCCGGGGCCCAGTACGGGATACCGGGTGCACTGGGAGCGCTGCCCGGGGCCCAGTACGGGATACCCGGTGCGCGGTGCCCGGTGGCGGGGCGCCCCCTGGCGGCCGCGGGCGGCGCTGGGGGCGGGGCAGGGCGGGGCGGGCGGCCGTCCCCGGTGGCGGCTGGCACGGCGGGCGCGGGCTCGGGCTCGCCTTTGTGCGGAGCCGGCGCGGAGGGCAGCGCAGGCGGCGGCAGCGGGTCGGGCCGGGCCGGGCCGGGCGGGCGGCGCCATGTCGTACCAGGGCAAGAAGAACATCCCGCGCATCACGGTGGGTGCCGCGGGCGGGGCGGGGCAGGGCGGGCGCTGCCGGTGCCGAGCGCCCCGCGGGGCGGCCGGGGGGGGGGGGGGCGCGGGGCGGGCGGCGGTGCCCGGGGCGGCCGGGGAGCGCGGTGCCGGTGCCCGGCGCTGCGGGCCGGACCGGGGCGGCGGCGGCGGCGGCGCGCAGACAAAGAGCCGCCGCCCGGCCCGCCGCCTGCGCAGGTGTCCCGGCCCCGCCGGTGAACCCGGGCTGGGCAGAGCCGCGCCCCGGCGGGCTCAGCGCCGGCTGGAGCTTCTGCGGCGGCCGGTGCCCGGCGGCACCCGCTCCCCGGGCATTGCTCGCGTCCCCGCCTGGAGCTAACCCGGCAGCCGCCCGGGGCAGCCTCCCGCCTCGCCGCCTCCCGCAGAACCGCCTCGCCGGGCGGGCGCGGTGACCCGCCCGGGCGCAGACCGGCCCGGCAAGCCCCTCGGCCGGGCGGGCTTCCCTCCGAGCGGGGCCGGGGGCGCCGGCGGGGCGCGGGCTCCCGCTGCCGTCCCGCCCGCGGCCGTTCCCGGTGCGCGGCGGGGCCAGGAGCGCGGCTCGGGCGCGGGTCCCCGCTGTCCCGGGGCGCGGGCGGGGGTGCGGTTGGCCCGCAGGGCGTTCCCCGCGCTCGGTGCCACCCGCTGCATCCCGAGCCGTTCTCCTCTCTTGCCGCATCAGGTGCGGCGGTCCCCGTCGCTGGCGCAGTAGCGCAGGGACCACACCTAGCGCCAGCACGGCACGGTCGAGCCGCCTCCCGGCGAGGAGGAGGAGGCTGGCTGACATGTTTTCTTTGAAGGTGCGGGGAGCCCGGGGTCGCACCGATGCCTCTCTGTGCTGACCTCCCTCCGGGGCTTTCGTGCTCTGGTCCGGCTTGTGCCTTCCTCTGCCGGGTGCAGCCGTTTTCCCCGGGCCCTCCCTGGAGGAGGCTGCGTGGGGCTTTCTTCTGGGAAGGCGATCAGGTCTTTCATCTTGTTGATGCCTTTTCGCTGGCTTCATATAGCTCTTGTTTTTCCTCCTGAGGACAGCTTTGGCTCCTTGAAGAAAAAGGAAAGACAAAGCACTTGAGTTTCATTATTCTTTTTAATGTACAGATGTGAACAAAATGCTCCCAAAGAAGCACAAAGATCATTACCACTGTAAAGAGAAATTCCTTTGTCAACCCAGATTCAATTGCTTTAATAAGCAGTATTACCGCTTTACACATCTTGCCGTTTCTGTATCCTTAGGTCACCATGGTGACAACAACGTTACTGCTGCAGGTGGGATTTCTGCTGTTCTCTGGGGCTTTTTCTACAAGAACCTTTATGATACGCTTTACCAATGTGCAGGGCTTCTTCCTGCTCCTCTGGGATCCAGCAGGAACTTTCTCACCTCAGTGGTAACAAAATCTCACAAGTTGCTTTATTTCTCCCTATTAAATCCTTTCCTCAGCCTGCTGAAGCTGAAAATGCTGTGGGTGAGTGGTGTCTGTGTAGCTGATGTTACAGGTAGCTCTCTCCTTTGACTGCTGCAGCTTGGTGATGACCCTCCAGGACTCACTTGCCCTGTTCTGCAGCATTATTGTGTCCTGGCTGGGGTGGAGGAGATTGCTCTGGAATTCTGGCCAAATGACCCGTATGTCCTGAACCCATGCTTTGAGGCCCAAGGGAAGCAATGAAGTCAGGTGTTGGGTGGTCTTCTCTGTTTTCATGGAATGGCAGAACGAAAAATCTCAGCTACGGTGTCTCCCCTAGAACAAAGCCTCTTCTGTCCCTTTCTGCAGATTGTGCCTGCCCCGGGCATTGTTTTGATTGTTTATTCCTCCTTCCTAGATTTCCGCCCCAGAATCTGTTCTTGTATGTCAGGACACATAGCGACTTCTGGGGACGGCAGATTGTCAGCTAAGCTGCGCTTGTTAGTAGAGAGATTTTTGGGACTGTGTTGTGCCATTAGGATACAAGATATCTCAGACACCTTTAAAGCATCTAAAGCATCACAGCTGGGGGTAGGTCTGCAGTATGAGAGTATACAGAGAATTATAGGAGCCACCTTGTGCTGGCAGGTAACTCATCTATAGATATCAAAGCTAATAGCACTGAAGCAATGACTGAGCCCACAAATGAAGGGAGAGGTGCCTTCCTCGCTTCGTCACCCAAGCAATAGGCAGGTTTGGCTTTTGTGAAGGACATATTGGAAATCTGAGTGTTTTTACTTCCTGACAGCTATTGTTTGAACTATCTAGTGTGATTCTGGAGATGTACAAACACTCCCTCCTGGTTCCTCTCGTACTCTACAGTGCTGCAGTCGGAATTTGTACTTAGTTTCTGACAATAACATCTGAAAAACCCCAGTTTGCATGTTGTGTCTGTTTGCAGCAGTTTCTGGTCTTTTCTAGGACAGCCATTTTAGTGGAGAAGCCAGGAGCATGAGTGAGGGGTGCATGTGTTTGTGCGAGATAAATTGCCCTGGGAATTATTCCCAACCTGAATTGTAGAAGCCTAGTCAAAACCTACATGTGACAGTGTGACAGGCAAGACTGTAGCCATTGAAGGAAGATTGGGAGGTATGGGCCTCTCTGTTGGTTGTGATGTGGGGAAGACGTGGGGAGGGGAGGTTAACGGAGTCTTTTTGCTTTCTCAGTGATTGCTTAGTATGGAAGTGTTGCTCTTCACTGTGCCTTAGGCTGTGCACAGTGCATCAGAGACCAGTAAATGTAATTACTTTCCAGGTGTGTGCTGATGCTGGGATGCCCAGCTCAGGAGAACAGTAATTTCAAACCTTGTGTGTCTATTGAGAGACTTTTTATTAGTTCCTTTTCTTTGGTTGTTTGGAGATACAATCAAAATACTTCCCCTCCTGCTGTCCACAGTATGTTTTCCTGTCCCTGCAGAAAGAGAGGTGGAAGACTCAAGTGGTGAAATGCCTTGCCCTGGTTTCACGAAATAACTGTTAACAGAGCTGTTGGTTGAATCAAAAACACCCAGTCTTTGTACTTTGGTCACAAAAGCCTTTCCTATCCCAGGTAGACTGGAGTTCCCATATTTTTTCTTGGTGTGAGCCATGCCCATCCTGTTCAACCACCCTGTCACAGCTCACGAGCACCATCTCTCTGATGTCTCTGGCACGTCTAAAAACTATGAGGTCTGCATGGGGATGGCTATTATGTTGTATCAGGTGCAGGTGGGGAGAAAAGCCTCAGTTAATGACTGGACAGATTTTGGTAAACTGGCAGCTATCAGTATGGCATTTCTTGCCATGCCCAGGGACCGTGGGGAATCACTGAGTGTATCTGGCGGCTGTCCGTCTATCCCTGTGATTCCAGCCAGAGGTTTTTCCGTGCTGTCGTGTGGTACATTAGTAAGGAGGAGACATCCAGCTACTGATGAAACGCCATTGTAATTAGTGTCTCTTGTTTTACAAGGGAGAGAGCAGTAAAGCCATACACCTGCTTCCATGCTACCCTAATTATGCCCTTGTGCTTTGTAAACAAGGTGAGCACTATTCTTGGCTGGATTCAGGAGCCTTCGGGAAGCTGCTGCCTCCCTTTCCTTCTGCACTGAGAAATGTTAAGAGACCCCCTGATATTTTGGGGTCTCAAATGACCAGATGATGCTTAAGAGAAGCAGGAGCAGAGTGTGGGCATGAGGGAATGGGTAATGGTTTTGAAAGCTTGATCCCAAATGCCAACAGGTGGAGAGACGGGGAGCGTGCAGTAAAAACGCTTCCCAGCACGGCAGGGGTATTGGGGGCTGGTGGTGATCCCGCCAGGTTTTGGCAGAGCTGTGCTGGAAGGATGCTTCCGGGCTCGGCCTTGTGGGGCAGCGCCTGTGCCTGCAGAAATGGATGCTCACAAAAGGTACCACACTGGTGACAAATGGGCTGTCGCTGGCTGCGTGGAGACTTGTTGAGACACAGTCAGCGGTGGAGATCAGGCCGGCAAGCCCGACAGGTCTGTGCCAGCGGTCAGGTAGAGCTGCGTGCAGCCATGGTCTGCGTGGCACTTTTCACTCATGCTGCTCCTTCGGTGTGCTGGGCGCTTTGCACAGAGGCTGGCCCCCGCTTGCCATGCGCAGCCAGGGGCTGAGCTGGGCAGCAGAGGCGGCCGGGGTTCGGGCCCTGGGCATGCTCGCCCAGTCCCGCAGTGCTTCTGCTGGGCTGGGAGGAAAGGTGCTCCCTGCGGTGCCTCCGCAGCTCCTGGTGCAGGAAGGTTTTTCCATCTGCTAACAATGGCTGATGACACAGCCTGACACTGGCTGGCGGGGAGACGTAGTGGGTGTGGAGACGCACAAATGAGCCCTGGCAGGGGAAACAGTGCATTTATTGTAGTCTGAGGCTGCTCTGGCAGCGTGTGCTGCAGAAGCCTGTATTAAGTCAGACTTGTTTCCCCGTAACTGCTTCATTCTCTTCCTTTCTTGTTCCCCTGCCTCTTAACGTCTGGGTGCACTCCTGAACGATGCCAGAGCCTGTCGATGTGGTGTCATTTGGATTTTACTTACTTTATTATATTTTTTCCTCATAGTTGGTGGGCAGGCACTGATGCAGCCCTTCTCTTTCCTGCGGGCACGGGGGGTGTCTGGCAGCCGGGCTCGGGGCGGACCCTGAGGCAGTGCCCGATCCCCTGAATGAATGCCTTGTTCGTGCTCCAGCCATTATGGACCTCACAATTTTGTGTACTAACGGAGTTAGCACTGAGCAGCCCTTCACATCTGCCACAGAATGACCATTTGTGTTTGTGGGCAGGCATATTTTCTGAGTTCATATTAACAGTTTATTCAGTAATTGTCAAGTGCTGCAGTCTCCTACCCCCATGCCGCCTGTGCCTGTCTGTCTTTGCTTTCTCTTGTCCGACGCACAGGGAGAGGCAGGCCAGCATCAGTATTTGCTGGCGCTCCCGCACTCTAGTGAGAACGAACTCCAGGGCCTTTGGGAAAGCAAGTTGGGGTTGAAAGGGTATGGGTAAGACAAAAAAAATGGAGGCCCAGTCGTGTTACTGGATCTGGGCAGGTAGACTCTTTTTTTTCTCATCATGTAGGCTAGGTGAAGCCAAGGAGGATCTGCCAGGGCATAGGGGACTGGTTATGTGGGAGAAACTCTATGTACAGTTGGCTGAAATATAAAACAAGAACCTTCTTCCCTGTGTTTCTCACTATGGCCTTGATTCTTCCGTAGCTGATGCCTGATACTGTTGCTTGGTAGTTTCTATCTACGTTTCTTATACTGTTACTTAAATACTCATCATTTGCATTCACGGGAGCCACGGCTCAGCTGCTTGCCCCCTGTGACTGACAGGCTATAAGCAACTGGCTGTGGTCACACTTCGCTCTTTTAGGGGTTTCTGAACTTCAAATTACAGTATTGTTAGAGAGACAACAATTGGACGGACACAAAAGGAAGGACAAGCGCTCTGTGCCGGGGGAGGAGGATAGTCAGTGGCTCGTCAACAGCATTTGTTTGTGCTTGGGGTCCTCAGCCCCAAAGCCAAGCATGGCCTGGTGTGTGCCCATCAGGGAGAGACGCGGCGCAAGCTGAGAGGACCCGAGACTCCTGGGCCACCATGCACCCGGCTGTCCTCCAGCCTCTGGTATACCTGAGGAAAAGAGCTGCAAGTGAGAGGTGGTAATGGTCCCCCAGGTCACTAGTCAAGGCCAGTATCTTTGTGTGCTGGTTGTGATCTGTTAAAGCTAGCTGTTTAAAGGAGCTGTGCGGGGAGGCCTGTGTCCAGCAACGTGCCCTTGCTTCCAGAACGCTCCTTAGATAGGAAAGTTCTGCTAGACCTCTGCACCGATGTGTTAGCTTAGGTCAGGGGAGAAAGGGAGCTGGCCCCAGGTCTGCTTGTCGGGGAGGACGATGAGTGGCACAGGAACAGGGGAACAACTCAGCTGTGCGCTTTTCCTGGTGGGAGGCAAGGCTCCTGATCGGCATTAAGCTGCGCTGAGCAGGGAAGGTAAATCCCCGTTGCTGGGACTCGGGTTGCTGGTCATCGCTACAGCCGTGGGAAGGCCCTGCCTGGGAAGCGAGGAGAGACCGTGGCTCTTTCCCCTGCGCCAGTGCTGAGCTGCAGCAGGGGTTGAGAGCGCCGTGCATTCTGATCCTTTCCCCACCCAGTTTCTTTGTCTCGACTGTGTGTGGATGAGATTGCCGTAAAAACGCACGTGAGTCTTGGGGCTTTGGCTGCTGCGAGCTGCAGGGACACGGGGGGATTCTCTTGCATCCTTCTGTTGCCAGGGAGGAAGCTGCAAATTACCACCACTGTGGTGATACTTCCAGAAATCACGCCAGGGGCAGCGGAGGAAGAACAAACCCAGTTCCCTGTAGAGGAATTAATTGTGCAAGAGCTTCACAGGGTGAGGCTGGTGTGTGAGCCCTGCTGAAGGCTCCGTCCAGCCGTGGTCCAGGCTCGGACTGTGGAAGGGGGCTGTACTCACACACAAAAACCTGGGCTGTGGGCAGCAGGGGGGAACAGAGAGGGAAGTAAGGGGAGCTTGAAAACTGGAGGGTTGTGGGAGGCGTTTTAAGCAGTCAGGAAGACTGCATATTCTCTGGAACAGCGCAATCAGCTTATGTCACCATGTGTGAGATCAGGCTGTTTGCCCCTGTACTGCCTGCAGCTGGTGTTTGGACTTGGGCAGGTGGAGGTAGAAGAGCAGGACCTCAGCCTTCCCAGTTCCTCAGGACGGGGTCTGTTCCCCACAGGACGGTGTTCATTCTCTCCCATCAGTGTATGCTGGGTCGCCCAGGTCCAACAGTGTGAATACAGGAAGAGCATGAGAGCAGTTCTGGTCTGGGTGCTCCTCTGCTGTCCGGCTGTGCTCCTTTGGAGAAGGCTGCTGGCCACTTAGGTCAGTAGAAAGGAGAACAGAGGAGGTGGTAAATGATGAGACAGTAACGCAGTTCAGTGCCTCCTGGGTCTTGTGTAGACCTGTGATGTTGTGAAATGCCTCAGAAGGACTACCCCGAGCATCGTAGGGGTAGATTCCAACAGCAGATGCATCATTTCCAGGGCTGCCTGTCCTGTTGGTGGTCTTTGCAAGGTGGTAGCAGATGAGAGAGATATAAATTGTCCTTAATGCAACTTATTTTGGATGGTATTTGGGTAAGATTTAAGGACATGCCCTTAGTAACAAATTTGCTCTAAATACTGCCATGTGGCTTGTGCTGCCTGCAGATTTATGTGCATAATGACCTGGTGTAGGAAGCTTTTGACTTCTCTCTGTGTATTTTATGGAAGCATATTTGCTGTGTCCCCGGTGACTCTCCTTTGTACTCATTCTGCCTTGGTGGTGTTTCTGGCAGCACCTGTTCCATTCAGAAACAGCCCTACGAGTATGATTTTTTCAATCCTTGCTCTTGTCTTGTTGTTTCAAGTGTTGGTACGGACGTGAACTTTCTGCAGTGTCGGCTGTTGGGGTGAGCTGTCTGATGCAGTAGGAGAGCACCCAAGAAGGGCACTGTACTGGCTGCTGAGAAGCGCGTGTATTGCCTGCTACTGGCAACTGCTGTGTTCTTCCCTTCACAGAGCGATCGTCTCCTTATTAAAGGAGGGAGAATAGTCAACGATGACCAGTCATTCTATGCTGACATTTACATGGAGGATGGCCTCATAAAGTAAGTATGGGACTTCTGTTATCTCCATCTCTCCTTAAATCAGCTTCAGGTTGGATGGTTACTGGCTTTTTGTGGATGTGGTCTGTACCCCGCTTGCCAGCCTGTAAAACTTGATAGCCCACTCTGGTTAGAGGCTCAGCTCTCTGCAGTGTGTGTGAGCATATATGTGGTTGCCTGACGTGTTTATATAGTAACTCCAGTGACCGAATTGCAGTCGGGCTGGTGACTTCATGATACAGCGTCCATTGTACAACGAAGCTGCATCTAATTGTACCAGGAACAAGATTTATCTTTGACTCCTGTTTTGCCCTGTGTTAACAGTATTAGCATGAATGACCGCACACAAGATCCCATTTGTTAGCACTAACAAGGACAGTGCTGTGCTGCAGATCATCTGCATCCTTGAGATTTTCAGGAATTGCAGGCAAACCTCTGGGTCCCCCAGCTTTTTCGTGTGTGTTTCAGAGGTGCAGTAATAACTCCGTTGTTTAAAGGCTGCAGTTCAGATGTGTCAAATGTATCATGTTGGGACCAGCTCCAAGCTGGGTGAATTGAAAGAACCATGACAGTTTATAGCAGAGAGACTTGAAAAGGCGTTGCTTGCTCTATGGTAAGAGGAAAATATGCAGCCTTCCCAGGACGGTATATTTTAAAAATCCAGCAGCAGAGAAATACATCAAGAAGTGGGACTGTATTTTTATGAGACTGTTTTCAGCTGGTGGACAAGAGCATTTGTGATTGACTAGTACTTGTACCCAGGCAGGGATCAGAGCCAGCTTCAGGTCTTGCTATGGCACAGACCTTCTGGGTATCCTTGGGCAAATCACTTAGCCTTGTCTGCAGCCTGGAGGTCACAGAATTTCATTGCCTGGGAAGAGAAATGCTCTTGCAAGTGAATTCTGCTAAGAATACAGTGAGCAGTTTAAATCCTTTGGTGATGGATTCATCTCAATAAAAGTGGTGGAAAGAGCTGCTGGTTTATTGCTGTGAGGACACTGGAGCGAGCAGTTCTGTCCACAGAACTTTTGTTATTCTAAGGAAAAAAACCTGCAAAATGACTAAGGTTGAATGAAATGCAAAAATGGAATTTGCTCCTCATTTACCTCCCCAGTGTGCCAAGGAAATCAGAAGTTTTCCACTAAAACCAACTTGTCTTTTATCTTGATTTATCAGGGAAGACTGAGGAAGGCTTGATGAAAATAGGATTTCTGAAAGAAGAGATTTGAAGGCTGAGTGCTACATATGGACGGATAAAGGGATTGAGGGGGTGGGGGCTGAGTGAAGGGAGTCCTAAGGTTCAGGTGACCTGGCCTGCAGGAGGGCAGGGTATGTCTAGGGAGGAGAATGTCGCGTGCTAGAACAGCACAAACTCCAGAGGACTGTAATGGTATTCTGGGTTGCGAGTAGATGTGTACTGGAACTTTTTAGGTTTCCTGTTTTCGGAAGATATTTTTAGGTACTTGAGATTCTAGCTGCCTTCACTATAGCATGGCCCTGCTGATAGCAAAGATGTCCTTCAGGGGCATGAAGGAGACGGCGTGAGAGGGGAGGTCCTGGGGAGGGGACGACTCTGCACTCCTTGGGAAGAGGGTGAGCCCAGCGCTTCCAGGCTGTGCCGTGAGCCCAGCCGGGCTGCAGCCAGCCGGGCTGTGCACTTTGTCAGCTCCTCCCCAGCTCCCTGGAGGGCGGTTTCCCTTTACGCTCAGAACTTTGTGCTGTGAGCAGCATTACAAGTCCCTGACGAGCCCTGAGCTGGCCTAGCAGCTGTGGCATTACAGTGGGAAATCATCTTTCTCTATAAGTAAGCCTCAGACTTGAGCCTTCCTTAAGGTGGGCAGAAGGACGGGGGAGAGGAGAGATTAGGGTTGCAGCTTACTGGAAGCAGGGCTGGTGTTGGGTTTTGTGAGCATGCACCCTGGGTGAACAGGTAGGACTGCTACGCTGGAAACGCTTGCAGGAGCCTGACTTGTGAGTCTGTGGGGTATGAAGTGTCCTAGGCAGCTTCTCACCATACACTGTGGAGATCTGCATGCCCATCAGACCATACTCCCCAGCTACCCCAACCCAGTGCCTGCCCCAGACAGCAGGTGCCATCATAGACACCAGCAGAGCAGTCGGACAGATGGCAGCCACCCCTGGACTATGCAAATCGTAGGTGTAAGCAAGCCAGACAATCCTGCATGTTGCTGCAGAGTGAGGTGGTTTCACTCTGCTGGCTCCTGCAAGCCCAGGTGTGGGAGTGGGAAGGAGGGGGCCATTTTTGCCGGTGGGGGGAGTTGACTGGCTGTTCCCTAGCTGAACTGTTCATTGATTGTGTTGTGGCTGGTTTTCCTTTATACCATCTTGGTATGATCTCATCAGGCAGATTGGAGACAATCTGATTGTCCCTGGAGGGGTCAAAACCATAGAAGCCAATGGGAAGATGGTGATCCCTGGAGGAATTGATGTCCACACTCGCCTGCAGATGCCATACAAGGGGATGACGGCTGTGGATGATTTCTTCCAAGGAACGAAAGCGGCCCTGGCTGGTGGAACCACCATGATCAGTGAGTGCAGCAGGCAGGTCCTGTACGTGACAGCACCCAGCACTCTTGGAACATTGCCCAGTTATTTCTTTTTCTCTTTGCTTTTCTCAGTCGTCTTTGTTTTAAAGGTCCATGATGGTGTGCTCATCTTTTCTGTGATCTCTGTCAATGCAGTCTAGAGAGTGAGGGTTGGGATGACTCTTTGGGATCCTTAGTAATAATGAAGTGGTGGAACAGGAGATTTGCGTAGGACCCCTTGCCCTTGCAGATCCCATGTTCTGCAGTGCTTCATTGTGTGCAGCCACTGGTGCCCCTGGGACCCTCAAAAAGGAACAACGGCATAACTTTTTTTCCCTGTTAAATAAAAATAGGGCAGCATGATGCTCAGATGATTCTGAGCAGAGGAGCAGAGCAACGTCCTGGCATCCCGCACTGCTTGGAAATAAACAGTGCTAACGAAAAAGGAAAGGGAATTCTGAGGTCCTTCCCTGGAGAAGGCCCCAGTTGTGCACTGGTTTGAGGTCCAGGTTTTACTGCTGTGCGGTGGTCACAGCTGTGTGCACTGCAGGCTTTCTTGGGATGCAGGAGCAACTGTTGATCCTTCCAGTAAAGGACTGTGTTTCTTGTCCTCCCCCCACCGGTTCTCCTTCCCCCTGGGCCAAAAAAATAAGTTGTGTGAAATGGACTGTGGCAGGGCATGGGGATTACATGGTGAGCAATAAAAGGTGCATTAGTATTGGGAGTGTGGGAGGAGGCTATGTGTTAATGGGATGGAAGTGAGGGTGAGGAAGGACAAGGCCCTTCAGCAGCTTTCAGCTGATTTCTCAGCAGAAGCCTGTAAAAGCCCCTGGTCCCGTGCCAAAGGCTGTTAAGCAAAGGCTCTGTGTGCTTCCCTGCCGATAAATGCACTTGGAGGAGCTCAGGCACATCACGGAGGTGATGGGGACCTCTTTGGAGCTGCCCTGAAGCTGCTGAGGAGTCGAGCCTGGGATCATGGAGATGCCCCGCAGCGTGCAGGGCTGCAGTGGGGTGGCCCGGGCGGGGAGCCCTTGCCCACCCCGTGCCCCCGCTGTGCCTCTGCAGTGGACCATGTGGTGCCGGACCCCGAGTCCAGCCTGGTGGAGGCGTTGGAGCGGTGGCGGGAGTGGGCCGACGGGAAGGCCTGCTGCGACTACGCGCTGCACGTGGACATCCCCCGCTGGAGCGACCGCGTCCGGCAGGAGCTGCACACCATGGTCCAAGAGAAAGGTTTGCCGCCCACCGCTCCCTGCGCGCGGGCCTCGGCGAGCCACGTCCCCTCGCCAAGGAGGGCAGGGGGTGACCGTGCTGTCATCCGTCCTCTCGCTGTCGAGTGCCCGCTGGGATCCTGCGCGGCCGCGAGCAGGAGTTGTGCCCTGCAGATGAGCTGGCAGGGAAGGCAGCCCAGAGCAGGCAGCCTGACCAGGACCATCTGGGAGGGAGAGCCCCCAGCTCACCTCTCTCTCCTCTCTGCTCTGCCCCTAGGAATTAACTCCTTCATGGTGTACATGGCCTACAAGGATTTGTACCAGATGTCGAACACCGAGGTGAGACCCCCTTCTCCGCCTTGGTTGTGTCGGTGCGAGGGGCAGCAGGGGGGATGGCAGCCATGCTGGGCGCAGGGAGGCAGGGGTGGCAGGCAGCCCGCTGCACCTGCCCGGGCCTCGCGGTTCCTCTCCTCTGCCCTCGCTGCCTTTGGAGGGCTGCCCCTGGGCTGCGGGCACGGTGTGCCAGCCGTGGGCCGGCCGGGCTCCCACGCTGCAGGCGGAGGCAGAGGTCTGGTGTGGAGATCACTGAGAGCATCCGCCAGCGGCCACGGCCTTCGGGGAGCACCGGCCGGCATGGCTGGAGTTGGTCCCAGCGCACCCACACCAGGCCCTGCTGCTGCCAGGGCCTTCGGCTGAAGGGCCGTGCGGGGTGCCAAGGCCGCGCACAGGCCAGGGCAGTCTGTCTGCTCAGTAATCATTTTTTTCTTGTCTCTGTTTTAGCTGTATGAGATATTCAGCTGCCTGGCAGAGCTGGGTGCCATAGCTCAAGTTCATGCTGAAAATGGGGATATAATTGCACAGGTAACTAACTACTCTTCTGGTATGCAGGGACTGAAAATCTATCCCAGGCAGATTTGGTGTGGGGCATTAGCAAAATGACTCTAAAGCTGCATGGACGTCTTTTGCAAGGTGATTTCTTTGCTGCTCAGCAGCAATATCAAATTTACCAAGATTTTCTGCTGGGAATGTGGTTCATAAGCAAATCTGAAATAGCAAATTAGCGATTATCTAAATGGAATAGAGTGGGCCATCAAGTACGGTATGTTCATTCCAACCACAGCTCTTTTTCAGTGTGGAGAGGCAGAGATGTTTGCCTTGCACATAATTGGCTAAGAGAGTTAAAACGTATTGAAAAGTGCCGCTGCAAGAGAGGAATTTTCTCCCTGCTGTAAGCAAGCAGCCGGCTAATGGAGCTGAATTTGCAAGGGAATTGTTATGAGGGATGTGGTTTGGTGTTCAAGTGGGTAGTCTGTATTGGCCCGCTGTGTTGTAATTGGTGCTAGATGAGAGAAAGTCCAAATGTTTTGATTTTCATTAAGACAGAGAAGACATTGCTCAGTTATGCTGTGCAACTACTTGTTTTTTCCTGTCATTCCTGGTTTTTTCCCTCTCCTTCTTGGGAGTTGAAGGAGTGTGAACCAAGAGGTCGTTCTTCCAACATCCTCTCAGACTACAAGAATCAGTTTTTCTTCTGACTTTTTAGAGCTGCAGTGCACAATTGGATGGCTCTTTCACATGAAAACAAAGAGGGATCAGAGGAATTGTATTGGCTAGAGTTTATCTTTACTTCAGCACCAGCCTAACCACAAAACGCCCCAGAACTATTAGTTGGTAGCACTTCAACAGCCCTGGGAATTGCTTCCTTCTGTCAGGACTGATTGAAACGTCAGAGGCTGGTGTGGGGCTCAGCATGTTGTTAGCACAGAGACATGATGCTTGTGGTCATCCACTGGTGGTGGTTCCCAGGAAGAAGGTAGAGGATTTGTCCTCTCCGTTTGCCGTTTCAGTCCATTTTACTTTCAGTGGTCCTGGCGACTGTGTGTTTCTCCAGAGTTTGGTCAACATAGGAGAGGAGGTTGCAGGGGAGGAGATGTGATGCATGGCCTGAACAGAAATAGGATGTGAGCAGAGCTCCAGACTTCAGACTCTGACGTGCTGGGAGTGGTGGGAGAGTGCTTCGTGGTGGGTGAAGCGCAAGACATGAGAAGAATATCGTCAAGTCTTTGCTTGGCACTTTCACTGTGACAGAGAAGGTATCAGAGGAGGTAACACGCAGCACCTACTTGCTGTGCAGCCTCATCCTTTGATACACTCCTCCAACAGCTGTGAACACATCTGTTATCGTTGCTGGAGTTAAACAGTCCTGACGCAGATTGGTGGCATTATTTAATGCCCATAATATGCTCAATACTCTACAAGACACAAGTGCATAAAACTGCTTGCTTACAGGCTTACTATTGCTGCTGCTGTGCATCCACTTTATGCCCCACGACACCTCTTGGAGAAATGTTGCCTGTTGTGCAACTGCATGTGGCTTCTGCAAGTCAAGGGCAGGTGTTGGGTGGGAGCAAACACGTGCATTGCCGCAGGCAGTGACAGCATGTGGATAAAGGTGTGAGGATCAGAAAGATCCCTGAGTGCCTTGGTCAGGGCAGACCATGAAGTCCCCCTGCATGTTTCCTTTGTCTGTCAAAAGGAGACATTAGAAACGAGGGAATACGAGAGAAATCTCTAGCATACAGACGGGAGATAGGCAGGCCAGTGCATGTGGTGCGCGCGCACACACACACACACAATTATCTGTGGTCCTTAATTGTAACAGCAAAATACTTTGGATAATGTTAATACAGGAACCAACACCCCACACCACCAGCTTCTATAGAAATTGATACAGGACAGGATTTAGCACTTGCTGATTTCCAAATGATTATATAACAGCACTGGGGACCCACGAGTAACCTTGGGAGGATTAAAGCCAACATTATTGGCTTTAATGATTGTTTTCTCAATAGTTTCTACTTGAACTACTTGCTTTTCAGAAGGGGAGCCAGGGAGGGCCTTGGAAAGAGACTGTAAACATCAAATGCTGTTCATGGAGCTGGGGAGTTTTGTACCCTTTTTTCCTCCACACTGTGCTTGTTTCATCAAAGAGGTTTCAGTTGGTGTCCATGCTCCCTCCAAGCCCTCCCGTTTCCCATCCTCCCTCTTTCTCTCTCAAACCCCTTGAGGGTGCAGCAGCCTCTCACCATGCACGGTGGTCCCACAGGACGTAGGGTGGTGGCAGTCCCGAGGGAAGGGCTCAGTGCAGGAGGGATCTGCTTTTCTGGGTGGTTGATAGTTTCACAGTCTTGTAACATCCCTCTGTCCTTTCGATGTCCTAGGAACAAACCAGGATGTTGGAGATGGGAATAACTGGCCCCGAGGGCCACGTGCTGAGCAGACCTGAGGAGGTAAGATGCAAAAGACAGTACCAGCCTTGCTGCACTGAAGAGCTTTCCCCACAAGTCACAGCAGGGCTTAGTGTGTGTAGTGGGGCCAAGCAAGCATTGGGGGGGGTGTGGGGGTGTGTGTGTATGCATCCATGGGTAACCGTTTATACAGGCAATACTGTCTTGTTCTTCATCAGCTCAGGCAAGAATGAGGTGCACGTTTGTGACAAACGTTTTTCGGTCTCGCTCGAGTCTCCTAGCAGAGACAAGGGCTTCTGAGTCTCCCAGAGATTAATCAATCAACAAAAAGGTCTATACGGCTGTAGCAGCATTTGGGGCTGGTTTGGGGGCATTTGTCTTGTATAGGTGACTCCACGGGTGTGAGAGGCCTGAGAAGAATCGAATGGTGAGTTTTAGTTCCTCTGAAAATTCACTGTTCGCGTCTGTCTGAGTGCAGACAGATTCCAGCCTCTGCCTGCTTAATCTCTACTTAGGGTTTAAAGAGTGTGTCAAAATCAGACAGACAAAGCCATTGGTGGAAGGAGTGGGAGGGAAGAAGAGGGGGAATTCCCTGGTTACAAATCATTGTCAAGACACTAATTAGATTACTTCTAATTTTAGCTCGCAGGGTATTTTTCTGTTTGGTCCATTAATCTGAGTTGAGTCTAATTTTAGATAGGTTTTCTTGAGATAGCTCCCTGCTGAGAGGTGCTTTTAACTTTCCACAGCACATGAAAAAAGAAAATAGGAATTTGGTACAATAGCAAAGCCGAGCAGGGGAGCACAGGGACAGATTTGTACTTCAGGGTCTGCTGGAAATAAAATCAGTTGGCTTAAATTAAAAGTGTAAGAAGTTGACTATGTTATGGCTGGTAACAACATATATAACCTAGTGTAATACAGTGCTTATTCTTTTTGAAGAAGTATGAGAATGTAAAGCGTTTTCTTGTACAGGGGAGAGACTCAATGTCAAATACAA
Source organism: Gymnogyps californianus (assembly GCF_018139145.2). Classification (NCBI taxonomy): domain Eukaryota; kingdom Metazoa; phylum Chordata; class Aves; order Accipitriformes; family Cathartidae; genus Gymnogyps; species Gymnogyps californianus. The sequence goes on along the minus strand of NC_059484.1, from coordinate 21,710,493 downwards.
TAGATCAGAGTCCCTCTGTCTGTAAACTGCCATTTATTTTTATGGTTCTAGAACCCGTTGCCACTAGTTGGCAAGCTAACCCACAATTACGGGATGCTGTGGTTGTGCCAGGATTTGAGAACTGTCGTGTTATCGTAAGACAGCACTGCAGTTGTTCTCATCCAAAGCTGGTAAAACAGTGTTGAGTGTTTGATCTTGAAATGCCATTAAAGCATAAGGCAACTGAGAACAGTGCAAGAAGGCTCTAGGTATCATCTGTTCAGCCAAATCCAGATCTCATTGCCTTTGAAAATAAACAGTGTCCCTCTTCCAGAACATACTCTACCTGGGAAAATGTTAGGTAGAGCACAGATGACCCTGCTACCACCCATAAAGCCTTCATGTTGATGGCAAAGCATTGGGAGAGTGGTCCATAGCTCCGTGGGTCTGCTCTGTCCCGGAGGGACCTCAGTGGGGGTTAAAGATGTGCTCTTCTATCAGGTGATGGTGGTGATTTGGTAGGGCAGGATGGTGCTGCTCCAGATTGTAACCTGCTGTGAAGGGTATTCAGTGATGGCTCTGTTCGCTCCTGTCCACATGTTAAACCCCGTCAACTATTCAAGTCCATAAGTACGCTGATAAAAATGTTTTCTTGTTTAAATTTCTGTTTAAAGAGTCTTTAAGCAGAAGAGAAAAATCTCTTTTCACTGTGCAGCAAATAGGCCTGTGAAAATATGAGAGGTGTATGGGTGCTTGTGTGTCTGGGTGCAGTGGTCTGCTTCTCCTGCTACTTGGGAGAGTTAAGCTTGCACGGCCAGCTGCCTGGCCTGCAGGCAGTTACTGCGTTCCCTGCGGCTGGCAGTCCTGGCCTCCCCCGGGAGCTAGCTGATTGGTACATTGTCTTTTTAAGGCTTCTGTTTTGAACTTTCTCATGCCGAAGCTTGAAGCCAAACTGTAGAGCAAACACTTGGAGAACCTCTGAGGTTGAGCTCAGGCTGCGCACGGGCTGATGTAATAGTCCAAAGATATCCCTCGTGATGGAAATCCACCCTCCGCTAACAGCAGGACAGCGAAACATGGGGCGGGTGTCAGCAGGCTGGGACGAGCAGCAGCTGCATCGCAGGACAGCCAGACCCTGATGTGAACAGCCTGCCAGCACATAGCTTGTTGCACCCCAGCCACAGGCAGGGTGACGTTTGGTTAAACCAAACGCAGCCACAGGAGAGCCTGGAGCAGCGAGTGGTCTGAAGGGGCAGACCCTTTCGCTGTCAGGCATCAGCCTCTGAGCCATGCTGTCAGGCGCGGGCAGCAGCCCCTGGGCTTCTCTGGCTGTCGGGAGACCTGGAACCAGGCAGTGGAAAAAACAGCAGATGCAGCTCTGCGCTGGCCCCCGAGCGCAGTCCAGACAGCACTCCCCTGCCGAGCATCGTGTGGCTGTAGCCTGCAGGTTGGGCCAGGCCCTGGGGAGACCGAAGCTTTCCCCCTCAGGTCTCCCTGATTAACCTGCCCTTGGGCAGTCAAGGGTAAGAGCGAGGGCACAGGGTGTCAGCAGCAATCCGTGGTGTGCTGAGAGGAGCAGGGGCTCCTCCCTGGCTACCCGGTGCTCCTCTGCAGCCATGCGCTGTTCTCTCTTCCAGCTGGAAGCAGAAGCTGTCTTCAGGGCCATCACTATTGCCAGCCAGACCAACTGTCCTCTCTACGTGACTAAAGTGATGAGCAAAAGCGCTGCTGACCTCATCTCGCAAGCCAGAAAAAAAGGTGAGTGGCAGCTGCTGCTGCACACAGCCTTGCTGTTGCCGCTGGGATCCTGGACAGCTGGATTAAGTGGTCCCCATGTCCTCGTGGTTGTTTTGCCAAGACTGCCACTGTGCCTCGAGTGCAGTCCAGTGCTTCCCCTTCTGCTGGGGAGCAGTTAGTTCAGGGATTTACCTGACTTGTGAAGGGCACGGGGACACTGCAGCAGGCCACATGGAGCCACCTCCTGTTGTCACATCAGGTAACGTCAACATGTGGGTCGCATGTAGGAGCAGTGCTTTAAACACCAAAGTTTGTCTGTGGCTGTGAAGGGCTCTCTGAGGAGACTCGTCCGATCCACGTGCAAGTGGTTTGAGCTGCTGCATATAGCTCTGGCCTCCCTTTGAAATGCTGGCCCCTCAGAGATGCCTGGGTGCCTTTTCAGGTGGCTGGGGGCTCCATTTGTCACTGGTGGTGGAGCACAGGGACTCCTCGCATGCATGTGGGCACATCCACAGCCGTGTTCAGTGAGCTGTGTGCCCCAGCCCCGAGAGCTGGTGAACGAGGAGGCTGGTGGGCAGCTCTTCTCCTCTGCCGGACCCCGGGTGCCTGGAGTGGCAGCTGCCTGCTCACGTGCGTCGCTCCTGCCACTGGCAGGAAAGACATGTGTATGCATGTACACACAGGTACTTCTGTACAATTTGAAAGACAGCGTTCAGTGTCCAGCCCAGGTTTCTGTCTGGGAACAGCCCTGCTGGACCTTTCTTCTGTGCTGCACAGCCGGCTTGCAGAGGAGCATGTGCACAGTCTGGGGGGAGTGAGGCACCTTTACAAGCAGGGCTGTAGGATGATGCTGGTCCACAGACTGGGCTGGGTGACCGGTGGGTACCTGTGGTTAGCCGAGCTGCACCGATTCCAATTCAGACACAGGGGTGTTCTGCCAGCCTGGGCTGCTTCGGGACCAGGGTTTTGCCTGGGGGTGAAGGAGCACTGCACCCTCCTGCCTTTGGACAGGGAGAACAAAACTTTTAGCTGAGTGGTAGTAAGACTCTGAGGATCTGCAGCCTCTATAAAAGGCTGGGGCAGGGCAGGGGGCGGAATGCAAAAAAAGCATTTGTAGAGAGGGTCTTGGTGGAGTCGGTCACTGCGGGACGTACCAACAACAAGTGTCTCCCAGAAGCACTTGCCCAGGCTATAAAGCATGTTTGGGAAGAAAAGCACAATTTCTTAGTCCCCATCCTACTTTATCAGCATGACAAGCCCTGCTCCACAAAAAGCCCCTGGTCACCACCTGCTGCCCTCTCCCCTGGCCTGTCTCTGGAGTGGGGCACCAGAAGGTGAGTGAGGAACAGGAGAGGGGGACGAGCCTGGCAGCTCTTTGGTGGCACGTGGTAAATATTTACGAGGGATAAGGGAGGAAGAATGCACAGGAGATGATGATGAAGGACATTGTGAGAGGCTTGGTCATTGGCCCAGCATGGGTTCAGTGTCAGGCTGCATTGTGGTCTGGCTGCCCCGTTGTGGGCTGTCATTTCTTATCAAATTGCCTGACCCCTACCAGGTGTGCCTGCGCTGCCGGTCAGCTCTGAGACATGGCTGTCACTCTTGGGCTGAAAGTCAGCGGGGTGAAATGCCCCCGCTGCAGCGTGGGGACACCAGTGCTTGCAGGAGGGGCCGGAGGGACTGGGGGCCTCGCTTCCCAGGAGCAATGCCGGGGCAGGGCAGGTTGGGAAGCAGCCATCTGCTGGGGCAGGAGGCCAGGTTCCCAGCATCGTTCGTCTCTCTGTGGTGTCTTCTGGGGAACACGGCTCTGCGGCCGTGCCTTCCTGCGCTGTGCTCCAGCCAGGCTTCCTGCACCAGCAGGAGCTGTGCCCTTGAGCAGGAGGGCCCTTTGGTGATGGCGGGCAGGGCTTGCCCCGACACCGATGTGAGCCTTGCTATCCCTCTCGCCTGCCCCAGCACCCGAGGTCCAAGCAGGCAGCGCGGGACAGCCCAAAGTGGGTCTGGGTATCCTGTGGGCATGGCAGGCTGTTGGTAGTGCTGTGGAACAGAGAATGCCTCCAGGCTCCACCAAAACAGCATCCTTTCTGTCCCCCTTTCCAGGCAATGTGGTGTTTGGTGAGCCGATCACGGCCAGTCTTGGGACTGATGGGACGCACTACTGGAGCAAGAACTGGGCCAAGGCTGCAGCATTTGTGGTCTCTCCGCCTCTGAGCCCAGATCCAACAACTCCTGACTACATCAACTCCCTCCTGGCCAGGTGAGTGGCAGCTCTTCTGGGCGATGCTGCTAGCGAGAAGAAGTGGACTCTGGCCTCGGATAGGGAAGGAAGAGGTTAGGAAGTACCCGGGCAGCATAGACATTAGTCCAACCTGAACCACTTCACTGTAGGTATTTAATGAGCTGACTGATGAAATGGCTGTGACTCAGAGCCGTGGTGGCTTATCTCTGAGAGCGGAGGGAGGAGAGGGGAGGCACCATAAGCGTAACATCAGTAATGAGAAAAATACCAGGGCAAGTAGTCATGAACCATTTTAAATGCCCTGAAGAAGGCAAAGAAATGAGGACCAGCTAACACGGACTTGTCAACGAAAGCATTCACCAAGCAGGAGAAGCCCTTGTGCGCGTGTGGGGTGGGGAATGGCTGCCTGGGTTGCGATGGTGCAGGAGAAGGTGGAGGGGTTACAGGTGTCACAAGCTGGTGGGGGCCCACCGGTCGAATACAAAGCAGACCTTTTCTCACGCCTGTACCGGTGAGCAGTAGTAAAGCCTGCAGAGTGCAGGAGGCCTTTAAGAGCAGCTCGTGCACATCTGACAGGGACAGTAGGTCGTTTTTTCACCCTGAAGGCAAGGGAGTGGGGAAGGGATTTGTTGAAAATAGAGAGCAAACAATAAAAGCACTTCAGCAATTTGCTTTGACCTTTCACAGTTATACTCCATCCTCTCACTGGCAAGGCACGCGCAGCAGCTAGGGACGCAGAGCTCATTGCTGGCCGTGTCCACACGCCACGTGTGAATCGCACGCCCCTCTCGCCCTGTGTTTGTACGTTGAACTGTGCGTGTGGCGGCTGGTCTGCGTTAGCCAGGGGATGACTGACACTGAGGGGGTTGTAAATGGAAATGACCTTTGAGGTAATGCTGGAAACATCTCTGACTAGATGAGCAAGGGATGACTGGTCAGTAAGAGGTGTCTCAGCAGAGGGGCACGTTAGGATAAACCTGGGTTGTGCCAGGGTGGAGAGGCCATGGCTGGCGTAAGAGAGGTGCCAGTGCATTTGGGGTCTGAATATGCAGCTCACCCTGGATTTTGCTGTGGTCAAGGAGCAAGAGATGCCTCTGCTCAGTCTGGATGTATGAAATAGGTGCAGGTCTTAGGGACTGGCAGGGAAAAGTGAGCCCAGCTCCTGAACTGGCTTTCTAATCCTTCCCTTCCACGTCAAATTTACCCCAGACCTCAGAGGAGAGGCAAGAGCACTTCTGAGTCCCTGCAGCCCACAGGCGCCTGTCCTGACACCTTTCCCGCGCTGTTTTCTGTGAGGCTTCAGCAGGAGGAGAGGCTGTGAGGCTCCATCTGGGCTGGATGGCTTGTTTTCTTCCACCAGGACAAATCTCGTGGAGATTAGGAAGCATGTTGTGTCGTCAGCCTGGGCCTCTGGCTGCACAGTCAGTCAGACATATGGCAGAAATTATCAGAGGAAGATGGAGATTACCAGTGGATTAGGGCTGATTCGCAGCCCCGAGCAGAGCCGTTGTGTCCGCACCATCCTGGGTGCCAGGTGCTCGAGGCCATTTGCCTCTTGCGGGCAGCGCCGGGAGCTGGCCTGCGCTGGTCTGCTTCCTTTCACCCGGCAGCGACGACTTTCTAGCTGCTGCCTGTCCACTGCTCCCCGAGGACCCAGCAGCAGCCGGGTGACTTCCAGGGAGCCATGGGCAGCTCCTCACCCTGCCTTGCCTTTCAGCAGTTCGCTGGCTTTGCCCGTTCCTGCCCTCTGCCATTGTCAGGAGCAGGATGGGTCACGGCATCTCATCCGACCGGTGACCCCTTCTGGGAAGAGGGGTCTGGATAACAGTGTTGGGCAGCAGCCGCTGTAGAGCGCCTCAGTGAAGCTTTTCTGGGCCTCCTGGAGAGAGCTGCTTCTGGGGAGTCCTGACTCTCTTCATCCCACTGTCAGAATTTACACGTGGCCGTGGGGGGCGTTTGCTTTTGTAGCAGTGATGTGGGCAGAGATGCTGTAGCTTGGGCCAGCCTGCACTTGCAAGCGCACCTTCTTGGTCTGCGCTGCCGGCTGCTGCAGCTTATGCTGTGAGTGTCCATGCGGGGCTGAGAGGAGCCTTCGATGAGCTCCTGCCAGACCAAACGTCTCGGGTCAGAGCTCTGGAGCTGGGCTGAGGTGCTCTCCTCGCTGGGGAAGGTTGGCAGTGCGAGTGGTGGGCAGCCCACAGGCTCAGCCCCCCATAAGCCCACTCCTGCAGCCGCATCCCCTCTCCCAGAGACAGGGGTGATGCCTGCCCGCAGCAGGCTTCCCGTGGGGCAGGGGAGGGCTGCGCTTGGCCCTCGGGGTGCAGGAGCTGGCAGTACACAACCAAAGGGCTGGCTGTGGGGGACAGCCCTCGGGTGGAGAGGCCCCTTCCTCCCCGTGTGGCAGAAAGGCTGCTCTCCCAAGCAGACCTGACAAACTGCCAGAAATGGTTTTTCTGACTCACACTGGGATGGTTTTTTCTCTTTGTGTTAGTGCAAATGATGGAGTCTGGTGTGGAAGGACATCTTTTGGCTTGACACAAAGGCTACCCTGTTTCCCGGGAGCTGAGCTGTTGACTCCTCTTGTGTGCAGGATGCTGTCTGTGTCCCAGGCAGGCAGCGCGGCGTGGCAGAGCTTTCTTGCCCCCGTGCCCCCAGGTGACGTGGCCACCACAGGGGCTGAGTCGGGTGGAAGTGTTCAGACTGAGAGGCTGTAGAAATGAGGGTGCAGAGTATAATAGAACCGAGCCAGAGGCTGCCTGTGCCCAGAGGAGATCCATGTCCCTCGTGTCCCTGCTGTTGTCTGTCCGCGAAACAACTGACAATGCTTTTGTTACCACCACCCCTCAGCGGTGACCTGCAGGTTTCGGGAAGTGCCCACTGTACGTTCAGCACGGCACAGAAAGCAATTGGAAAAGACAACTTCACAGCGATCCCAGAAGGGACCAACGGCATAGAGGAACGAATGTCTGTCATCTGGGACAAGGCAGTGGTAAGAGTCATGCCAGGGAGAGGGCAGAGCGGGCAGGGTTGAGGGGCAGCTCAGACACCCGTGTTCTTGCCCCTGCGGAGCTGGGCCCCCAGCTGCCTGTCTCCTCTCTGGCTTTGAGAGTCAAAACAAGCCAGAGCAGGAGAGGCAGCTGTTGCGGGTTCAGGGTGAACAGCCAGGAGCTGTGAGTATGCCCCCAGTTTTCGGTCTGTCTGGCGCCAATAGTAAGATCAGCTGCAGCGGTCTGGGCCCAGCCAGCCAGTGGTTTGTGTGGGAGTGAGTCTGGTGCTTCCCGGGGCTCTTACTCTCCCCAAAAGAGTGCTTAGTTCTCTTTGTGTCTGAGCAGGCCACAGGAAAGATGGATGAAAACCAGTTTGTGGCTGTGACGAGCACTAATGCTGCAAAAATCTTCAACCTGTACCCACGGAAAGGGAGAATAGCAGTGGGCTCGGACAGCGATCTGATTATATGGGATCCTGATGCAGTGAAGATCGTCACAGCAAAAACCCATCAATCTGTAAGCCCTCTGCTTGTCTGTGGGAGTGCTGGAGCGTGGGGCGCGAGTAGCACTGTATAGAGGCTACCTGGCTGCTGAGAGCTTGGTGTTGCCCTGCCGTGCTGGGCTCTGAGAAGGAGGGACTGAGTCCAGGCTCCGGGCGATGCCAGCTGTGACTGTGGGTAGGATGTCTGTGAGCCCTGGACTCTGCACGCGGGGCTTTTCTAACCCTGCTGTGTTGCTCTTCTCCTGAGCCTGGCCCATGCAGGTGTAAGGACACGCATTTCTCCTTATCTGGGTTACTATTCCAGGTACAAATTTTTCCTGGCTTTGCCAGTGTGCTTTGTTCATGCCTTACCTCAAGCCTAGGTCCTGCCCTCCTCTGTTGTTGGAGTCCTTGCTCACACTGAGCTCCGAAGCGGCAGGTCCTGGTTCATGTTGGGAGCTCTGGTGGGTTCTTAGTGTGATGGACTAGTGAACTAAAGGAGGCCTCTGGGGCAGGCAAGGCTGTTACTGGTGTACTCTCCCTGCCCTGGTGACTTCAGCAGCGAGGTGTGGGGACTGAACAGCCCTGAGTAGGCAGGCAGTGCTCATGTCCCTCCTGACCATCATCCCCTGGTTGCTGCAGGCGGCTGAATACAACATCTTTGAAGGGATGGAGCTACGTGGGGCCCCGCTGGTTGTCATATGCCAGGGGAAGATCATGCTGGAGGACGGCAACCTGCATGTGACCCAGGGGACTGGACGCTTCCTGCCCAGCAGCCCTTTCCCTGACTATGTCTACAAGCGCATCAAAGCCAGGAGGAAGGTGAGGAGACAGAGTTGGGACACTGTTAGCCCAAACTGCCCTTTTAATAACTGATCGGTTTTCCTCTGCTGTTCTCACTGGACCCTGGAAACAGTGCTGCAAACTGGTGTATTCTGAACCTACAGCTGGGATAGCTAAGGCTTGGGTAGAGAGCTTTGACCTTAGTGCTGACGGTGTGCCACCACTGGAGGCAGATGCTCGTCTGGGTCGACAGTGGGTGACGCCTGCCCTTGTTGCTGTCCTGCTGCAGCAGGAGTCTGGAGGGAGGTGCTGAGTTAAAAACGAAGAGACTGGGCAAAATAGCCTTCTCCTTCCCCATCCATGCGGCATAAACCCATGCTGAGGGATTGCCTGTTGCACTGGGCTCTGCACGCTTTGCTGGGCGGGAGTGAAGGGAGGCTGTGGTGGAGTGAAGGGGGTGGACTGCATCGGGCCTCAAGGCTGCAGGGAGGTCTGGGGCACGCAGGACGGGGGGGCACAGCGCTGGCAGTGTGAATTGCCTCTGCGGTGGCACTGGGGAGCCAGGGATTGCTGGAGCATGATGCTGCCATGGCAGGCTGCTCCCTGGGAGCAGAGAAGTGTCACTGTCCTCTTCTCTCCGGTGACAGATGGCGGAGATGCATGCCGTGCCCCGGGGCATGTATGACGGACCCGTGTTTGACCTGACCACCACCCCCAAGGGGGGCACCCCTGCGGGGTCAACCAGGGGGTCCCCCACACGGCAGACACCCCCGTCAGGAACCTCCATCAGTCTGGATTCAGCCTGTCAGGTGAACACACGAGGCGGCTGGGCTGGGAGAGCGCAGAGCCACTGGCCACGCTGTCCCAGCCCCTGGCCTGGGACGGGGGGCAGCTGGGAGGTGGCATGGGGCAAGCTGAGCACAAGAGTGGAGCATGGCAGGGTGAGACCCTGTGTGTCCCTTAAAGGACGTGGCCGGAGCTGGCCCTCCACCCTGCTGCACCTTGCAGTAGAAGCAAGGGGTTCTGTGGCCACGAAGGTGCCAGTGCAGCATCAGACCCTGCTCTTGCGGCGTGGGTCTGTTCACAGAGGAGCGTCTACTGAGATGTTGAAGCCACTGCTGCTCTCGGGGTCGTTACTGGAGTTGGAGAGGGAGCAGGTTGCTGTAGACAGCCTCGGGAGGCCCTTTGGCGAGACCCCAGGCTGCCTGACTGCTCAGTTCTGTGAAGAAAATGCTCTTAACTTTGCTTTCCCCCTTCCCTTTGTGCTTTCTTGTCCTCTCCCAGGTACCCAGATTGATGAAGGCGTTCGCTCAGCGAGCAAGCGCATCGTTGCGCCCCCGGGAGGCCGCTCCAACATAACCTCCCTGAGTTAAATGTCCCTGCCGAGAAGGAAACAAAATCCCTGTTCAAGCAAAGGAAGAAAAATGGTACATTGGTGTTTAAGAAGGAAAAGCAAATAAACCTGTTCTGAAGAATCAATAAGCCTCAAGCCTTATGTTTCACAAATGCTACTTGCTACCTAGCTTTAAAGATATTGCTTCATTTTGTTTTATGCATAGCCTTAAAATTCTGTTGTTGTTGTTGTGGGTTCGGTCGGGTTGTGTTTTTACTCTTCCTTTCTGTATGCATGCCGCTCAGACAGGTCGCTCGGTTCAGTGTGTTATTTGTGTTGAACGCGTGTGGGATGCCGTGGTGTGGGACAGTGGGAACAACCCGGCGTGGGCGAACCAGCCAGGCAGGCAAAGTGGCAGGGGCCGGCCAGCGGCGCGGTGTGGAACGGGGAGGGCAGGTTCACGGGAGCTGGCGGGGCAGGTGGGTCTGTGTCGTGTTCATGTCCTTCATCTCCACCCAACGCTCATTGGCGTTTCACCACGAGGCCCATGGGGGAGCCCGAATCATCTCTGTAACAGCTGTCACAGCGCCTCGTGTAAGGAGTTTTACTACTTTGTACACTTTATTAAAAAAAAAAAGTTGTTCCTTCAAACAACTCATGTTGCTGGTTTGGCTTTTTTCTTCCTCAGGCTGCTGCTGCTGGGCAGGGGTGGTGCGAAGCTGTGCCCCGCGGGCGAGCCGGGCAGCGGGGCTCCAGGAGGGGCTTTGGGCTGTGTTTGAGCTGGAGGAGCTACAGTGCAGGGACAGGCTGTCAGATGGAAACAGCGCGGTGCTCGCTGCTGTAGGTGTCAGGGTATTGGTGTAGCTTCTCAGGCAAAAGCAAAGGTATCGGCAAAACAGCGTGTTGCAAGTGTTTGTAAAAGCCTGTTCAGTCTGTCCGTCAGGTCTCTGGCTGCAGCCTGACCTGGCCATCACAGGCTGTTAACACCCATCGAGAGCTGCGCCTGTCATCTGTGTGGTGACAGAGACCAGCTCCGCATGGCACTGCCTGGGCATGGTGTTCGGGTCTTCCCAGCTGGGGCTGGCTTGGAGGCTGTTTTCTGTGGGCACCTGTGAGTTAAATGCTCCCCTTCTGTCAAGCGATGTTTATCAAACTGCGGGTCACAGCCTTCTAAAGCTTGCAAAGCATGCAAAAAAACCCTTGGTTGTTTTTTAAGTATTACAAAAATTAAGTGTCAATTTAGGCTGTGCTAAATAAATATCCTTTTTTTTTTTTTTCCCTTCCTTAAGTATTTGACCTTGAAATATTTATTTTTACATGCCTGCAACTCAGACAGGACAAGTTGTCCATGCAGCAGTCCTTAAGGGGCCATGCCAGAATAGTTGTGCCAGGGGTGGGGAAGACTGTTCATACTTAGAAGTTTTGTGAAGTTCTGCTATCAAATAATTAAAGATTTTTCCCTGTTGCGTGGTAGTGGTTAAGCTGAGACTGTGCCTCTGTTTACAGAGGAAGAGGGGAAAGGAGAGATGGTTTTGGAAGTCTTTGGGGAATTTTTAAAGATGCGATGTTCTTACCATTTAATTTTTTGAGGGGTTTTTTTTTTTTTGGTCAGCCAGTACAACGCTATTTATGCAGCAACAGATTTTTCCCCAGCGAGGAGCAGGGCTAGTTTCCTTGTCTGGGGCCCCAGATAAACACATCTATGGTGTATGAACCTCTCCACTACCCTCGCCAGCGTGAGGCAATGGTAGCTGTGCACTGAGTGGGGGACAGGTACAACTGCTGGCACAGTCCCTCTCGACCGTGCCTAGCCCCAGACCCCCCAGACCTGGTGTAGGACTGGGCAAAGAACAGAGGATCGATGGAAAACGCTGCAGATGCTCTGGCTAGCCTCCCTGGGAATTACAAGTCTGAAGGCAGAGAGACATAGAGACCCCTACCCCGCTCAGAAGTGTTATTGCTTGAAAGCAGGGATGGCTGGGGAAGGGGAGAGCAAGAACACGGTGATACTAATTTGGGTGTGCTGTGACTTAGCAGGAAAAGGTGGCTTTCCCATTGCAATGACTTGCTTTGAGGACTCTGATGACCGCTTACTGGTGAACTAATTCCGCTCCAGCTTTGCAGCTCCCTGGACAGAAAAAGGGTCACGCTTTCCCGGTTGGTTGTTTCCACGCTAGCAGCATACAGTGATGCTGCTGCCCCCCGCTCCCCAGCCCTGCACACGCACACTGCACTGCAACTATGCCAAGAGCCTGACCTGAGCAAAAAAACCCAGGCTGCCAGGCACAGCGTGTGGAAGAAGGTGGTGCTGCAGTGCATCAATCCGCATGCCTGTGGGGCACTTGCCAGCTGCGCAGAGGAAACCAGGGCATGCTGCTCAGCAAGTGCTGCAGCCCTCAGTCCCTGCAGCCTTCGCCCAGAACCAGCTTCCTCTTACCCCAGCACCTTCATGTGATGGCAGCAAAGAAACTGCTACAGTCCTCTAAAACTCGGGGGCTGCTTATCTTTATGGTACAGAGGTGGAGGTACATACTGCCATGGCACCATGTCAGGAAGAGGATGTGAAGTGCAATTCAGAACAGGCCCCCTTCAAGTCCGGGGAGGTGCTTGCATTGCTGTGCCAGCATCCTCCCTGTACCCTACCTTTTAACAAAGCTATCGGGACCCACAACTGCATTCAGTGCCACTCACATCTCTGTTAAGAAATTACTGCAAAAAAGCGCCAGATTGGTGAAGGCAGTGCAGAAGCTGTCCCATGGGGGTTGGAGCTAGCAGGCTGGAGGCACCCAGGCAAACATCAGAGCTCTCTTAGCACAGAGGGAGCGGAGCTGGGGATCCCCCAGTATCACCCACCACAAACCAGACTGCCCAGAGAATCCATCCCCCAGAGGCGGTGGGAGAGGGCCTGGTTGGGACCCTGTACAGACCCATCATGACCATGCTGGACTGCCCTGCTCGGCCTTTCTGTAGCACAGATGTGCGCTGCTGCATCCCCCAAGAGACCCTGCCAGCACAGAGGGGAGACCCAGCCACCCAATGCAATCTGCGGGAAGGCTCACCATCTGGTCCGAGCAGGGGAAGGTGTGGCTGCTGCGCGCCGGCAGTGAACCTGCTCACACAGTGCGGTCATATGCTAGCTAGGGAGCAGCCGGTGGTGGGACACCCCATCACCACTCTTGTAGGAGGGACCAGAAAGTGGAAGACATCTAACTAAAGCTTATTTTTAGGCACGAACTATGACTGAGCTGCTCAGTGCTGGGATGCCCACTACATGCCTCCGCAGAGGCGGAACAGGCAGACAGGACGTTCTGGTCAGTTGCTCGGACGGGCGATCCCCTGCCTTGGATTCAGGCATGCTCGGGGGGAACAGAGATGTTCCTCTCCCAGCAGTCACAGGCATGGCTGCTTGCCTGTGCACATGCATAAACCACACATTTCCCCAAGCAAACCAGCCAGCCATCATCAGATCAATGAGAGAGGGATTATTCACGTGTCAGTCTATCAGAAGCAGCTATGAAGACCACTGGGAAGTCTACTGCACACAATCTGTGTCAGTAACGGACTGAATCCACAGCTCCATAGGCAGAGGGTGTCTGAAAGTCTTCAGCCAGGGGAAAAGCAGATTTAAACTGAGAGTCCAGTAAAGTCCTAGTGGGCTCTGGACAGGAGGAGCACCCGTTCTGCCTTGCTATGCAAGTGACCTCAGAAGTAACATTGACTTGATCATCTGGGAAGGAGCCTTTCATTTGCTGTTGGTTTTATTCAGATTTTTTTTGAGTTGATCAGATTTAGCCAGAGAGAAAGACAGGAAGGCACAGGGGATACAAAGAACACCTTTGGGTAAATGGGAGGCAAATGGTTCTTCACACATTCATTATATTGCTGAGAATAGGAAAAATGTCAAATAAGGAGATGAAACCTCAGGTCTGCCAAAGCTTTTAAATAATAGCATCATTCCCAGCATTACCGTAATAGAAATGCTTTGGCCAGTCTCAGTCTTGGCAAAGACCGCACCAGGAGTACAGCTGTTCCTGCAAACGGTAGCTGCTTCAATTAAGCGTGATTTCAATGGTAGAGAGATTAAAAATACACATTCAAATTTACCTCTGGTGTTGGAAGCCAAACCCCATCAGATTAAGTGAGTTGCAGCAGTTTAATGTGACAGTGAATGGGTTTTTCAGGCTGGCCTGGAAAAGCATCTGCATGCCGGTTATTGACCAGTGTCTGGCTGTTACCTCTTCATTTCCACATCTGTCTGCATGCTCTGACCACCCACCACGCCAGGCCTGCTCTGCAAGAAATGGGTACAGGAACCAGCACGGAGAGAGGGAGAAATGGATGGGAAACCTTTGCTGCCTCCTCCCAGCTAAAGGAGGAGATCATCGCCGCTTCCAGCCCTCCGTGCCCACACTCACGGGATGTTCGCAGGAGGCGTCTGTAAGCAAAGGCCACCTTTGTCGCTATGCACTGGTGGAGACCCTGCAGCTGAGAGCAGCCTCCTCCATCTGGAGCAGCCAGCTGTGAGCCCACGCAGGAGCCCCGGCCTCCACAGAGCCTGGACCCACAGTGCTGTTGTGGACCCACCACCAAGACTGATACGAGTGACGACACCTCTGCGAACGATGCACGCTCAACGCTTCGGTTATGCTGCTGGCAGTCGCCTGGCAGGCAGCACCAAGCGCTGTGGTGCTGGCTGGCCGAGCTGAAAGGGTGAATACTGTCACATCCATTTTCGCACGGTCACATTCCTGCCACCAAGAAAGGCGAAATAACAGGATCTGAGTCTAACTGACTGTGGCAAATTGCGCAGGCAGCACCCACAGCCTCTCCCCCCACGCCCAGGATCCGCCGGCTGTGGGGTGGAAGGCAGAGGGAGCGGGTGCCCCAGCTCCCGTCCGGCCGCCCTGCCCTGGGCTGTCGGCAGCGTCCCGGCAGCAGTGGACGAGTCCAGTGGCCCAGCGTCGTGAAGGTGTGGGTGGGTGTGCACTGGCCCCATGAGGAAAGCTCCAGCCGGGGCTGCGCTGCTCTCAGAGGTGCTTGTTCTGGTTGTCCTCCTTGTACACGCCTCTGCTTTCTGCCTGCGTTATGGTCTCCTGGGTGTCGTGGTGGTGGTGTCTCACCCTTAGCGAGAGAAAGGGTCGGTCGAGCTGGGAGGGAGAGCCCAGGCAGTGCCAAGGCCCATGCAGCGGTGCGGCCGCCTAGGAGCATCCCGTTCCCTGGCACGAGCTGCCACTTGCCCCACAGGGTCTGTGCTGAGCCCCCGCAGTGCTGAGCCCCTGCAGCCCTGAGCCCCTGCAGCCCCGAGCCCCCGCAGCCCCAGGCCCCCGCAGCCCTGAGCCCCCACAGCCCCGAGCCCCTGCAGGAACAGTCTGCCTGCACAAATGGGGCAATTAATGCCGTTTGTGGCTGTGGGCCCAGCCCTCCACCTCAAGAACAGAAATGCCGCATCAGTCCCCGGCAGATGACAGATCGACCAGCACTCACCAGTACCTGCTCCCTTCGGCTGCCTCATTAATAAGCTCCTAAACCCCCACCTGCAGCATTTGCCAAGATGGCCCAAACCCCAAGTCTGTCAAAGGCTTTGACAAGGGCCAGAGTCTCTTACGCCGCCTCTGTATCAGTACTTACTTTTCTCTGTTGAAAACAATGAAGTCCCTCTGGAGCATCTCTAGGTGCTTTTGAAGATGGCAGGCCTTCCACGTTCAAACATAAAAATAAGGAGATGGGGAATCAATTCATGGTTGACACAGAAAGACATTACACGGACAATTTCAAGGAGATACAGAGATATCTTTAGGTATAGAGCATCTTTAGCACTGCAGTGGGGAGAATGGTATTAAGACTCTCCTCTCATACAGAACTGGTGCATATACATGCTGCTTTCCACCAAGGGGAGGATGCGGAAGAGTTTTGGGAATAAAGTTGGTCACAAGGGAAAAAATGGTCTGTTGAAACAGTTTGCTGTGGTCTTGCTAGACGGCAATCAGCTTTCTTGGAAAATGAGAGACTTCCTTGACCACATGCTTGTACCTGCTTGCTCTCACCTGGGAGGAATTGCTTTTGCTGGTGTCCTTCTCCTTCTTAGCCAAGCGCTTTTTTTTCTTGTGAAGAGGTTTGGATTCTAGGATCATTTCTTCCAGTTCAAAGGTTGGGTCACAGTTCAGTCTGCCTTTCTGGAGGGGAGAGAGAGAGGTGGCCTTAAGTGATCAGAGCCTGTCTTGAAGAGTCTCTCATAAACTGGACTGCATCTGGGAGCTGAATTTTGTAAAAAATAAAGTAATTACAACTGCACACAGAGCCAGAACACCTGCTGTACTTCTCACATATTTTCTCAGTTCCTTCAGCCAGGGGACATTGTCAAGGTGTGACAATTGCTCTTTTTGTGCTCACTGCGTCTACTCTGCCCCTTGGCTGCTTCGAAGTGATGGCGAGGACGGAGGACGGTGTGTCTCTGGGCTGTGCCTCTGCTGGGAGGAACACAGCAGCCTGCAAAACTGGTTTTAAAGCAACACGCATACACCCACCACAGAGAAAACCAGCAACAGAGGGGGAAAATACATACAATTAACAAATGTTCATAGTTTAGCCCAACTTTTGTTTGGCTGAAAAACAGTCAGAGTAACACTGCACACAACAGTCCTTGGATTACTTTCCGTAAGGGTTATGTTACTTCTGTGCTGTTTTAATCCAATTAAAAAAGGATCAGAAACACTAATCTACTGTATGTGTTATTTTACTACGAACAATGGGATTGTTAGGGAGAGTCATTACAGGAAGAAGCAATCATAAAATGGCGGGTGATCTCCAGGCTGCTAATGAGCCTATGTCTGTCCTTTGGTTTTTTGCCTTTGAAGAGCTGGTCTGAAACCAGGCTGCTAAGAAAGGCCGTTCAGTGCAGGACGGCTCACAAGCAGTGTCAGCGTGTGTCTCATCTAGCATGCCACGGACAGTCCGGAGCATGTAAGACCAGTTCTGCATCCAGAAATTCTGGGAATATTATAAACAGTGCAGATCAATTTTGGGGCATCCACACTTTGTAGTCGTCCCCCATTACTCTTTATTACACCCACAGGAAAGTGAAAATTTTGCCCTTGCCTCTCTTTTCCCCTGTCCCTTACGACATCTGATGCTCTTGTGGAAATTTGTAAGAACTTCCCATGATCCGGTGCCAGGCACGAGGGCAGGCTGCAGCGTGTAACGCTTGGGCACACTGAGAACCTTTTAAAATCAAATCGCCTTACCGTGGGAATGAATTCTGGCATTATCCGTTTCTGGAGAACAGCATCCCAGTTCACATCTGACAGATACGGAAAGTCCTGGATATCTTTCAGCTGAGAGAAACGCTTCTCAGGGTTCGGCTCAAGCAACTGCAGTGAGAGTTAAATGGAAGAGGTGAGAAAGTGAGACCCTGAGATGCGAAATCAGAGATTAGGTACAGACAGACGTGTCTGTGGCGGAGTTACACCAGGTAACGGCTGGGGCAGGGAAACGGCCGTCAGACTTTTCAGTGTCTATCTGTCAGCAGCTGCTTTTTGAAAAGGAGCCGGTTTTGCCTGTGGCGGGTGGGACTGTCAGAGGGAGCCGGGGAACCGCTGAGGGCTGCGGTGATGGCGTGCAGTTACAGAGCCCCCGGGGACGGAGCTCCAGGACAGCTTTGCCTGTCATTGCTAAGTGCGAGGCCCAGCTTTCCAGTTTGGGCTGGACCGCAGGGTCGCCCGTGCCGCACCTTGTGACAAGGAGCAGCCGCTGGGGACACGGCCGCCTCTGTCTCCATCGCTGGGGTCAAGGACGCGTCCCGGGGACACCCCACTGAGCGCAGCGCCGGGGGCCGGCCACCCCGCTCCCGCCCCGCGCCCTGCGCCGTCCCCGCAGCTCGGAGCCTCTGCTGAACGGGGCTCAGGACACGCAGCGCCGGTGACACCCTGCATTAACCCCGGCACTTCGACCGGGTGCCTCTCTTCCGTTGCTCTGGCTCAGACTGCCTTCACCAGCATATGCGAGGGGCTCACAATCTTTAATTCTATTTATTCTCATTTCTATGAACAACTTTTATCCCCATCTTAGGAGCAGGCGATGAGGCACCAGAGTGACATCAAACAATTTCTCTAAGGTTAAAAATAAGCATTTGTTTCAGAATGGGGAGTTAAACTCATGCCTTTGTGTTCCCAGTTTAATACCCTATCAGTAAAACATCCCCTGTTTTCTCACTCTAGTAATGGAATATTGGTAAGTATAATTCCAGTGTGAAATAATGCATTCACACTGCTTATTTTCAGCATTTTTTTAACATTGCTGTAGGAATTACTTGTGTGGAAGGAAATGATTGAGGTTTGTCTCTGAAGTTCAAGGATTCAACATTGCATAAACTCCTGACAGTATGCACTCCAAAAACCTCGCAGGAAAACCAGACAATCCAAACCCTCCGGAAAGGGGTGGGTAAGGTGACAGCATCTGACACTGTCAAGCCATAGTTTTGTTTATTGAAGATATGGCTTCACTTCAAACATGGTTTCAGCTTCAAAGTGATTCCAGTAATGATTTTGAAGCAATTTTGATAACAGCTTTATTAAAAAATAATTACAGTGGTGCATAAACCACATGGCACCAAAGGATTTCAATAGTATCTGCAGTTCTTGCAAATCTTTTCATTATTGGGAAAAATGTTTTTTAAAAATAAAAAAAAATATGCAATTTTTTTTGCCAAATTTATTGACACATATATTAATATCTACTTCCAAGTTACGTCATTCCAGAGAGACAAATTTATAGGAGAAATTCTGGAAGCAAAGACTGCGTGTGTCCTTAGAAGAGACGCATTAGCAGCAGCCACGCTTGCCAGCACAAACTTCATCCCCATTAGTCCAGGATGCAGTACTGCTAGCTGGTTATTACATTAGAGTGGCTACAACATTAAAAGCTGGATATTTATCATATGGTAGTACCATCTGAAGGTCATTAACACTGGGCCTGGACACAATTTGCAATGACTCCCCACAATTTACTGCAAAGGCTACAAAGCAGGATGGAAGGACTCGGCTGCTTTCAGCAGGCGCCCAGATACAACACATCCCAGCCCCTAAGCCATCCGCTGCCGCGGCTGCCCTCACCTTTTTGATTAGCGACACCATGTCTGTGGACCAAGCGGCAGGGTACATCACTGTAGCCGTCCTGAACACGTGAGCGATTTCATTTGTGGAAGTGTTGGAGCGAATATGATACGGCCTCTGTGAAAAATGCCACAAGGAAAGCATTTTGATTTATCTATTTTTTCAGACTCCTTGGGAAACCTTTTTAGAGCAAAGAAGCTTCAAACAAAGTCTCTTTGTACGTTCCCCAGGCCTCCCGTTGAAAGTCTCTCCCTGTCTGATCGTAGCTCAGTCGAAATAAAATAATGTCAGCAAGAACAACGATAATAACTAGATATTTAAACAGCATGACAGATAGGAGGCAAAACCCAAAAGTTAGACAGGTAAAGTCACCTCCACATTTAACTCCCAACTACAACAATACTACTGCCTTACTTAGAGAATTTATGATGGTAGAGTGTTTCCATTTTGAAAGATTTTTGATTCCCAGATTTTTACAGTATTTCGGAGGTGTGAGGGTGTTAAAAGTACATTTAAAAAATAGTAGCTATAAATTGTGAGATCAAATCAGGTGCATTGTGCTTAATGTGTATGGACACTAGATGGACCTCATCTTACCAGGGCTGTGCCATCAGGTTTGAACACCTAACAGCATTTCTGCTCCCATCTTTGGAAACAGTGCCATCAAGTCAAAAGTCGACGTGATGAACAGTCCTGCCATTCATTTAATGGAAAACTCAAATATTATATTAATCTGTTTACAGGGGGCACATGGCTTCAGTTACCCAACAGGTCAGACAACCATGTCCTTAATGTGTACCAACTTGATCGCTCACAATTTGAGATACGCAAATTCATTTGAAAATCTGTTCTTTAAAATATACTCATCAAAACATTTTTTTAGGCATTCTGCAAAGATTGGTGATAGAGTTTCTTAAAAACGTGTTTTGCATACTCATATTGAAAGAAGTTTCCTAGCCTCACAAGATTTTAAACAACCTTTTGCTTAGAAGAATGTAATTTAAATAATTTTGTCCCACTTTTTTTACACAACACTTCCAAAACACTAATCTAATCATCTGTCTACAAGGCCCCCAACCTTAACTGAGTTAGAAGCGGAACACTGACGTGACAGGCAGGGATTGTGCTTTATTAATAATTTACACATTGCAGTTTGCTTTTGCTCAAACTGCTCAATCTTATTACAACAGCAACGAGATCTTTTTCAAGTTTTCTTTTTTTCCGTGCTGGATGGGAGCTCAAAGTAAATTATATTGCAGCCCAAACTTCAGGAGTTGTCACTCCTTTGCCTTGCCCCGCTTACACCAACCCAGAGGCCCTCGGGCGCAGGGGGGAACTGTCGCGACGCGCTATTCTGTATTGCGACAGTTTCTCTGAGCTCTTAGCTGTGATCACAAGAACCCTGGTGAAGGTGTGGTTTCTGCTTCCTATGCTGTAATAAGCCTTGAGGCCTTGAACTTGGCTCAGCCCTTTAATCTCTGTTATAAAGCATTAACCTTTCCAACAGAGTGTTTAAGGGAAGAGATGGACGGACGGGGACAGGAGCCGCGCGCACAGTACCCGGGTCCTGAGCAGCTCGTAGGCAGTGATTCCCAATGACCACCAGTCCACAGCGAAGGAATAGCCGGTGGGTTTTGCAGAGTTAAACATTTCAGGTGCTGCAAAATACAGAAAAAGGAAAGTTTGCCTTGCTGCCATCTCGAGTGGAAATGAGCAACATAGAATGCTTGATCTATGCCACAGAGAGCACCCCTGCTATTCTGCCTAGGACACAAATTAGCATATTGCCCATTACCACGCCTTTGATAATTTCTGCCTTTTTCTTCAAAACAATGGCATACGGCTGGTAGCTTGGTCCTTTACCGAAACACCGCTGAGGTGGACACGAATCAGAACGGATGGGTTTCCTTGCAGCAGTTCATTTTTTGGTCTCTGTCAGGTTCCTCAACTGCTGTCTCAGCCTTGCAGTGCAGAAACGTCCCACACCGAGGAGCCTCAGCGTGGCGAGAAGAGCAAACACGCGTGTGTGCAAACCACCCCGATCTCCCGCCCTGACAAGCGCTGTGCAGCCCGCTGCTGCTGCTCCCTGCAGCTGCACAGCAGGACCTGCCGACGACGCGAGCACCGTCTCGGTGTGAGCCAGACCTGACCCAGTTCCCAGCACGCCAGCTTAGCCCAGATATTCGCCTGCCCTGGGAACAGAGACACCTTGAAGCCTTGACCCTGCTGACTAACTACATGTGCAATTAGCACAGTATGAAACATTTTCCACTGTGTTAAAACCCAAACAAGTGTTTCAGCTCCTCTGTGCCTTACTCTCCCCACCGGTGAAATGGGACTGTCAATAATTTCTACTTCAATGGACTGTTATAAAACTTAATTGATTAATGTGTGTAAATGATGGGACGGCCTTGAGAAACAGGTGTGCTAGCACCTTTGTAACTGCAATGTTTAATGTTCGATAAACACAATCCAATTCATTTGGATTACAGAATGCTTTCTATAACTCCTGTAATCACTAAGAGATTCACCAGACCCAATTAATTTCCTACATTGTACAAAGCACTAAAACTCCAACCGTCCTGGCGTAGAGCCCTTCCAGCGCTGCTGTGCTCCTGCTCCTGGGGCACCCGAGAGCCCCACGGTCCCCTCCACACGGATCTCTTGGTGCTGCTCTGCCCTCAAAGCCCGAAAAGAATGAACTCCTTTTGCTGACACAGGACTTGCCCGGTATCCCACAGTAAATGTGCTCCAGAATAAGGACTAACCCTAATTCACTGAATCCAGGCATAAAATTGGCCTGAGTGTCTCCTCACCTCCCCCAGAAAGCCTCTCTGCCCTCAACTAGTTCTCAGTAGATCTTCATGTTGGAAAGCTGTTCCCGTCCCACTCATATCTCTTTGTTCATATTTAAAGTACTTCAGTCTGGCAGAGCCTCAATACAGCCTCACACAGTGAATGAAAGCAGCTCTTTAGAAACATTAATATGCAGCGTAAATGTAGACATAGTGCCAACTGCACCCTTGGCAGGGAAAAGCAAATTTTAACTGAACGAAGCCTGAGAGCCACAGCTTTTTAGGAGGAGGTTACCAGGCTAATAGGAAGTGGGTGGAGGCACAGACTGAAATGCTCTTTCTTAGCCAATAAATTTCCCTTTTAAGAGTAAGGAAAAAAAATACTGTAGGATTTTTGTGCAAGCTGGGAGGCAAGAATCGCTCTAAAAAAACAAGACAGGGAGCAATGCTTTCTTTTTGTGCATGTCTTCCTTTTTAAAAGGATTTCACCGGTGATGCAAAGGTGAAAGGTTAACTTGGTCATCTTGATAAAAAGGAGATTCCCAGGCCCTGAGGGATTTGGCTATGCAACAGTTGTAAGGAGGCTGCATCAGTTAGGTCTGAGAGACAGTGTTACTGTATATGAAAGTATGGATTTTGTGTGGGAGGGGTTGTGTTAGCTGTATAGAAATGCTTCTGAGTGGTTTTGCTTCAGTTAGGAAAGTTGAATTTATGGTTACAAAGACTTTTCTGTGTCATGTTTGCACAGGAGTTCTTTTAGCATTAGCTCAGGATGTTTCTCTCTGGTTCATCACCTGCATGCTCTGGCCCCAACCCCTCCCAGGTATGTCAGTGTTATTTTGCCTTATGTTTATTAACTGTGCTTGTGTGATAAGTGTCAGGTGGGTGTCTTATTGTCTGAAAAGTCAGCCACCTCACTGATTTGGACAATAAGTGAACATAAGTAAGTTTTCTGTACTCTCCTTATAAAGCGGAAAAGAAAAAGAAGCAAATTTTTTTGAGTACTAGGGAAACGAGGTCTGCATAGGGAGCAATCACTGTGTGTCTTCCTTCCATACGTGTGTGTTGATTTGCTCATGAAAACTGTTCCTCCAGCTGACCCAAGGCTGTTGTGGAGTGATCCACCCGCTCCAGAGTCACTTTGCCCCAGGGGAACACCCCCCATGCCCTCCTACAGCTGCCTGACAAATTTTCTTGCCTGGGACTAGTCCCACACCATTGCCTGGAGATAAAAAGCTTCCTAAAAACTGCATTTTGTGTGAACTGAAGAAGAGGAAGGGGATGGTATGCAACCGTAGCAAGCAGCCCAGCTACTCAGCTCCGTGGGCACCTGGAGGCTGGTACCACACTGCCGCAGCACCAACACTGTGCCCTGGACACTGCCGGCAGGTCAGCGTGCAGATGTGCTGAGCACTGGGGAGCCGACTCAACAGCCCTCCAGAGCCTGGCTGTGGCTTTCCCTTCTGTACACCTCCGTTCCCAGGGCTGCACGTGGCTGATTTCCATTTGTTGGCAGAAATAGCCGCATCTCCTGCTACCGGCAATACAGGTACAATAGCAGGAGTTTTCAGAAAGACTGAAAAATAAGCTCAGCATTTATCTTCCAATTGTGGCGGCCACTTCTGCACCAGCTGTGCCTCTCTTTCCTATGGGCAATGCACATCCATCACCGCTGTGCTCTGCAGCCCCCAGTTATGATTGCCCTCCCGTCCTGCTGTTCGAAGACAAGATGCTGTCCTCAGCAGTAGAGATCAGAGCTAAAGCCTCACTCGCCCCTTTCTGATGTCGATCTGGCATCAGCACAGCAATGCTCTCGACTGCAGCAGCCTGACACGAATATGGGCTCTTCCCTGCCGTGCCAAGCGGATGCTGCAGCCCAGGAAAACAGCAAGTCTCAAGTCCACTCACTTGGACTAAACACAGAGTAATGCTAGTTTTTAAAGCAGCCAGCTTATATAAAAATTCAAATTATTGCTAGTGATGCAGCAGCGTAAAAGACTTGTGCTAATGTACTGAGGGACCAAATACAAGCCTTTGTGCTTCATTTTCCTTCTCAAGGGTAGCAAGAGTATTTCATCATTGCTACATGGCTTGACTGCTGCTTGTGAAATGCTCTGAGATCTCACGAGCGCAACTATCTTATTTTATAATCAAAACCATGCTGTACAGTATGGCATAACGGCACTAAAATCTGCGTTTGCAGTACGCTTGCTTTGGTCTGTTGTGTGAAATCAGTAGACGGACGCACATTTTCCAGCTGCATCAGGGTGTTACTGGGGAGGGGCTCCCGCCACGCTCCCCCGCAGCACCTCTCGAGGTTGTTCCTCATTTCAAACAAATGCATGCATTTTGTTATATACCTGGAAGAACAGAGTTCAAACTCTCATCAAAAAGGACTACATCTGTATCCCACCACATCTGTCAAATCAAGCCCATAAAATGGTAATTCAAGAATACATAATTGTCACTGGTTCTTACCCATATATGGCTTTGTGCCAGCAATGGTGGTGACTTGTATTTCTTTAGTCAGCATCGTGGCAATATTGAAATCAGTGATGTGCACGTGTCCTGAAAGACAGAGGTTAATGTGTAACTTGATTTGCTTTAATTTCACACGAGAAACAGCTTTGAATCGGAAACTTAAAGTAAAATACTCTATGGAAAGGAGTTTCCAGGAAAAACATATTCTGGTGGGAGAACTGAGAGAAAATATTTCAGCTTGCAGGCTGCTTACAGATGTATCTTGTTACATCAGCTATCCCCTTATTTACCCTTTGGGGAGCAAAAAAATGGAGTTCTCTGAGAAGTCATTTAATGATGATTGCTTTGAGTCTTCCTGAAGAGAACTGAACTTTTGCCACAGAAAAAATTCCACTATGTTTTTTTGGGGAAAAAAAAAAATCCTTGGTATTTTTGGCTTTCTAGCTGCTTGCCCTTTGGGGTTCCCAGGTACTAAGCACTCTCCATTTTCCTCTGTAGAGGATGTCTCCAGAATGGAACAAAATACCTCTGGCAGCAAGCAAAAGACCCTTGTGCAAGAAATTCAAACATCATGAAAACCCTCTTGGGGGTAGGAATGGCTTCTGCTATCACTGCTACAACATGCACAACTGCTGCCTGCAGACTGAAAAGGAAATAAGAGGTGGATGTGATTTGCAGGGATGAGAAAGGAAATGCTTCCACCTAGCTCTTGCCTGCTCTTTTACTTGCACTTTTTTTTTGCAAGCACTTTATTATTCCTTATTCACTAAACTCCTATCAGTGAGCAGGCCAATCATGTACAGCAGTACAGGTGATCGATACAAGGCTGGCTTCACTGAAGGGAATTTCTTTGAAACTTGTGGGTTAGTTCAGCTTAATTCTTCTGATTAAATGCTGGCAGTCTTTTCTTCTTCCTGACCTTGTGCATCTTCTCCTAAGGCACTGAACTTGCTCATCCCTGACAGAAGTGGGCTCATTATGAAAAGCATCAGGTGTTTTGTATGTTGTGTTTTGCAGACTCATCACCCTCCTCTGCAATAACAGGGTGACTCAATTGCTGTTGTTTACTCTAAGCACAGACATCGAATTGAAGTGGCTTTCTACTGATGGAGATGCTATGACAATACTTTCCTCAGTCATTAGCTTCAACAGCTAGAAATTCACTGCTGCTTTAGTTCATGAGTTAAAGTAGAATAAGATCACCTTTATATGTCTAAAAGTTGATGCTTTGGCAATGAACTCCTGTTGTCTTGTCTGAATGCTATGAAACATTTAAGTAAATTTTTACAATTGTGCCTATATATCTGTTACATGAGAACATTGATACAAGTTTGCCTGCTGCCAATATCCGATCTAGCTGGGAAAATCTGGGGAATAAAAGTAGAATTTGTGATTTCACCTAAAAATACTGTATCACATCCATGTTCCTGCCTGTGTCTCTTCAACGACACGTGAAGTGTGTAAAGCATAGGAGCCTCCTGCCCGCACCCCGTATCAGGGGTGGCCAGTGTGCAGAATGCACCCTGGAGCACGCGCACCCAAACTGCGTGTCCTGCAGCTCGGCAGGACGGCTGGACGTGGGTGTACAGGAGACAGGCCAGGAGCGGATCAGAACTGGTGGAAGCACGCGGCCCGCCATGCTTTATGCAAACCCGGGCACATTCAGTGTTCGGGCTGTAACTTTCCAGCGACAAGGACCACCTCTTTCCAGGGACAAGGACCACCTCTTTGTTAGGCACTGGCTCCTGCCTTGAACCGAGCCCTGGTCCATACACCTCCCGACACTACTGCTAGGCACACAGACCGGGCAGACACGACGCTTATCCAGAAGGCCCTGGGATCGCGCCGCAACCACTTAACTCCCACCGCCATGTCAGCATCTGGCGAGGATGAATAAATCCTTCAGCCCCTCCCCATGAAGCTATCACCCAGCTTTTCGGCAATTTCATAGCCCGCCATCAGACAGCCTCAGGCGGGGAAAGGGCAGGTACAGCTCAGCAGGACAGCGACCTGCTCGCAGCCCCATTCAGGTGGGCCCTGTCTCCGCACCTATGGGCTCTCTGGGCTGCGAGTCCCACCGAGACACAGATTTCCTTATCGAATCTGCGGTGCTTGTCAGGCTTGAGTTTGGAGGAAGAAAGGAAAACTTGAGGCCCCTCTGGCGAGCCATGGGCACTGCTGGGAGAGCGTGAGCGAGGTGTCAGAGCTCGCCTCTCACACGGTACCCGACTGATCTGTCAAGAGCACATGTCCCTCCTTGCTGCTTACACTGCTTTACAAAATCAGCCGGGCCCTCTCTTCTTCAGCCTGCCCACTAAAGAACGGGCGTCAAATCGCTGGGGAGCACTTGAGAGAAAAAGATGACATACAACTGTCTTGTCTGGATATGTCCCCTACGTCCTTGCATTGTTTTTTCTTTCATTTCTAGCTCTCATTCCATTTTGTGGGGAGCTGTTTTCATAAATATGAATCATAAAGACTTATCAAGAATTTGATATTCCAAGCACAAACGTGCCTTTCTCTGGATGCATCTTTTAAATGATTCACTTCAAATAAATAACAAGTTTTATAAACTAGCCCACCTGGGAAATCACCAAATCAAGCCAATGAGGCTGAGGAAGAAGGCTCCGGATGGTACGACGAGGCTGAACAGCGACGGCAGCATTACAGGATGGGGTGGACTGGGCAACCAGGGATGGCAGCTACTGGTAACCAAGAGGGATGCGCTGGGCGTTGCTGCTGGGCTTTAGGGTCAAACTTTAAGGCTCATGTTTTCCTGATTGCTCAGCATCTCTAACTGCAGCCAATTTCGAAACAGCACAGCCAGAACTGTGCTCCACACCTCGTCCTTCCTAAAGCTCATCCTGTCTGCCTGAAATTGGCACTTTCAGATCAAGCCTTTGGTTCTGCATTAAGGCAAAGAATTTTCTTATTTTATTCAGCACCTCTGTTACTACATAATTCCTTCACCCTTCTAGAGCACCTTTTGTGCAAAAAATATAAGGCTTCTGCAGATTCAACTAAGATAACGTTTTAAAGAATATGAAATTAGAGACATTAGGAGCTGTGGAGTATGGAGGCTTTTGGACAGACCGTGCTGTAACTTTCTTATCTGAGATGAGAGAGCAAATGGGCTATGCGTGCAGTGCCTGCATTGGCATGAACCCATTTTAGCACTGCCCTCGAGAACCTTTCGGCAGTGGTACAAGAAATAATACTGAGCAAAGCCATTACAGGGCTCTTGCAAAAAACCTCTCAGTTTTACTTGAGATAAAACTGAGCTTTTCTTCAATTTTATTAGACAAATGACCTGGCCAAAAACTCCTGATGAATTAGTCACAATTCCTGGAAACTGCCATCTGTTATATTCTTTTATTCCCAGGTGAGCTGTGCTGTCCTTGAGCCAAATCAATAGACTTATCATTAAAGGAGGAAATCACTTTGTGTTTGGAATGACTGTTGAAGGTGGTCATCTGCTGAGGAATTTTTCATTGTGGGACCTGATCCCAATCTCTGATATTGAACAACTGCTTTATTTATTGCACAGAAAGACATTTGCCTGATATTCCACTTTATTTATGGCTCACTTGAATTTCTTAGCTGAAATTGATACGGTAATACAGAATGTTACTGACCAGGGTGACAGAGGCAAACACACGAGGTGTGTGTCAAGTTCATGACAGTCAGCAGCAGGACAACACATTTCAACGTGCGGCATCATGAGAGGAATTTGTACTATCAAAAACTTGAACCAGCTTCCTACACAAAGATCAGATGACGTGCACAAGGGCTCCTGCAGCCTCGTCAGTGACTAACACCAGCAAAAAGGGTGCTGCTGTTTGTAACAGACATGGGTGCCTTTCGATATGTAAATCTGACAGGGTGAAGGAGTCACAGCTGGAAAGGTACTTCACAGCTGGGAAGGAAGATGGGCCAACAGGCAGGGTTAGGGGGCAAGAAGAGTCTAAAAAATGAAGGACTGAAGTGTGATTGCCGAAGGTCTTCAGGTGCTTCATACTCTCAGGGGACTGGTCTTAATCAAGAACATTATGAAATATTGATGTTAGCAAATAGCATGTATTTTGTGATCACAGTTGTGAAAGCCTGGTGAAGGGAGAGAAGAGAGAATGGGGAGCTGCAGCTCCGTTCACATGGGGAAAGAGATACTGAAAACCAAGCACAATCTACTAGGCTAAATATAGATAAACATGCTACAATAACAGTTGCTCTGGGGACAAGAAAAAATTGAACTGTGTGCACAAAGCTTTCTCTATGCATGAGAGGACACACCTTTGCTGCCATGGATGAAGAAAAGAAATACTACAAGTCACAGTCAGAAGGACACTGAAGTCAAGGGTACACCCACAGAAAATAACTCTGAAACCTCTGCAACAGACAGTTAAAACATCACAGTGAGCAGAGAATAGGCTCAAAAATCAACCTAAATTGCAGTGTCATTATAGAAGTTTGCAGGTTACGTCCTGCTGAGCTGAATGCAACTGCAGAGACAAGCAGAGCTTTTTCCCCTGTTTTTTCCCTCTTTGGGGAATGCTGACCTACATTTCCATGGCTCTAGTGCTCCCAGCTCCCTCTCGGGTGGCTGTGTCACCCCAGTCCTACGGGGCGCAGAGGTTCTTGGAAGATGGTGACAGGTCACCCCAGAGTGTCCGCTGGTGAGGACTGACCGAACGCAGCCCCGCACCAGCACCACACAACGCTGGCTGGGAGGGCAGTCCTGGAGCCACGGCAGTGCCGGGAGCCCGGCCCTGGCTGGCCGAGCTGGTCCACGGTGCATCGGCGGACACTGGTGGGATGGAGGAGGGAGGACAGGTCTCTGCATCGGTCTGTGCACGGGGCAACAGCAGGAGAAGTACCGCGTGAGGCAGGAGAGAGGCTACTGCACTTGGAGGCAGAAGCAGCTTTGCTGACAGCTCCTAAATAAATAATTAGCTAGCACTTTGAAATTAGAGGTCATATGCAAAACGGGTAGAGTCTGGGCTCGGGTGCTGCCAGGCAACCCTAGTCACACACAAGAGCCACGGTGATTCCTCAGGAGCTTCAGCATCTCTATTACAGCCTCTGAAGTGATAATGAATTCAGATACGCCTTGTCCCTGCACTGACTTTTTCTCTTCGAGTGCCTTGCTGTAGTTGCTAATGAAGATTTCTCACAACAAGCCAGTTACATGGATTTTCAAAAAAATATGAAATGACAAAGTGTTTTTCTAATGACTTAAAAGCCAATAAATATCAGACAACTCTTCATGGTGAGAGCTTTGCCAAGACAAAAAAAAAAAAAAGTGTCTCGAGAGTAATGCAAGAATATAGTTAGAGTTTCGCCTGAGAAAAAGACTAAAGAAAAAATGATAGCAACATCTATAATATACCCAGCCCCAAATCCTCTTCGGAGCTCCCTCCCAATGTCAAATGCTCAAGGAAAAAGAAAATACCTGAATGAAGATTATCTATTCAACCATAATTCATTCTGTTTGTGAGCATACATTACACACAGCCTGCAATTACATGAGCATTTCCATTCAAATGGTTAAATTTTGAGTAAGTTTTAAGCAAGAGCCAAGAAGGTCTTAAAATAAGGTCTGCTAGGCAACTGACCACAAGCAGCACAAAATGTATCGTCCCTCCCGATGCCTTCTAGGGACACCATTAGGTCAGTCAGTCAGAGGAGGTGTTGGTTAAACACTAAGGCATCCCCAGAAATACGGCAGCATCACAGGGTGCCCAGCACCCTGAAGGTACAAGACTCTGCCCCTCAAAAAGCAAAAGACAGCAACCAAAGCACGAAAGGATGGTCCTGTTCCTAACTGAACTGAGGGAGAGAAAGCAACACAAAATGAGGAAAACAGCAAGCACCTAAACTTTAACTTGGATGTCCTGTTTCTGACTCTGCTTTTATGCACGTGCACAACTGCAAAGCAACTGGCACTTACCATGCTCATCCAGTAAAATGTTGTCAGGCTTGATGTCTCTAAGAAAAAAGGCAGAGAAGGGGAGACAGCCATTAGCCTAGAACAGCGACCTGAAACATGGCTGCAGACACTTTAGGAAAGCCCAGCTCTGGAGGGACACACTTCCAGAGGCATCATGCCCTAGAAGGTGTCTTTGCTGGGGCTCTTCAGCTCTGATGTTCCTGCAGGGTTTGATTTAGACATAAGAGAATGACTAATCAAACAACAAAAGCAGAAATGGTGGTACAGGGCTATGGCTGTGAAGGGTGCTGTGGTTTGGACTAGCAGCACTCAGGTAGTCCACCTACAACGTTAGAGCTTCTTTTTACCTTCTTCCTCCTTTTACTTCTTAATCTGTTTCAATACTATATTGAGAGCTGGTCCCCATGTACTCAGTAAAAATAAAACGATTTTAACATCTTTGTTCGAGAAACAAATGGGTTCCCCAGAGGTTTTGTTCCTGAATAAAAACAAAACAAAACAAAATAAAATAATAATACCTATAGCAATGCTGTAGGGAAATGCTTTCCGTTGAAGGGAGAAAACGTACACCTGATACAGCCACTGTATCCACCTGAGTGACTTTACAAGACATTACCTGGTTTTAATGAGCTCATTACACCAGTCCCCATTCACCCGCTATCAGCCTGAGCCAGGCACCGGGCAATTTAATGCCCCATAAGGAGACTGCCACATACACAAGGCAGGCACACGTGCAATAACCCTGTACTGTCCTGATGCTTCCCACCAGGCCCAGGGGTTCAAAGTGAAGAAATGAGCAGGTTTAGGATTTTATCTTTAAAAATGCAGTCACTAAGATAAAGTTTGAATTCACCTAGCCACCTGGAATCAAGACAAGACAATATATCTAATTATCATGTAATAGCCTACAGTTTTCTGGCATCTTCTCACCCAAACTACTTCCAGTGGGTTCTAAATACCAGCTGCCTTCCTTGTGCCATCCCCCATCCCACAGGTAAGCACAGGGACAGGCGTCTTTATCAAAAGACTACGGGGCGGCTTCAGGTAAGCGGCTGGTTTTCCCCGTAAGCGCAGCAAAACTGTGCCACAGGTTAGAGCCAAACAGTCCAGGTGGTCAGAAGCACTGTATTTGATAGCGAAAAATGGTGATGTCACACTGGGTATTTTTGAGAAAACACTAATTTAAGCAAAAACTTTAAGAAATGTTTCAGCAAAAAGAGTTTGAAAAAAAATGTATTCTTTGAATCCCTTGATACAAAAATATTTTCAAAGTTTTGAAATGAACCATAAAGACAGGTTTTCATTTCTCATCCAGTTTTCAACCTTTTTTTAATTTTTTATTTTTTTATTTCCACTGGGGCCTTTTCTGATCTCACTCGGTCTGGTGTGCAGCCTATGGAATTACACCAGCACAGTGAGATCATTCCCAAGATGCAAACAATGAACAGGGATAATTTTGTTTATTGATTGTTTGTATATTTATTTTTTTATAAACTGGTTATACTATTTCCTAGCCTGAAAAAATTAACAGTTATTTCCCACTCTTCTACATGTAGGTGGGAAATAATTCCAGCCATCGGTCTGTTTGCTGTCTCTGCACAGCTTTGTTCAGACGAAAGAAGCAATCGCTTGCCTGTCTCCTGATGTTCCCAGTTACAGATGTTGCAGTGTAATTGACTCAGCTGAGTCACTTTATCAATCTAATGCTGTCCCACTGGGTTACAGTGTTAATTAAACAACTTGCATTCCAGTGTTAATTAAATAACTTGCAAATTTTACAGACTGCCATACATGTCATGTTGTACTCTATTCACCTTAAACACATATAGCTGCTTGAAATACACATTCCAGCCTAAACTTCAGCTTCTCTCACCTATATTTACAAACAACCCTCTGGGAAATCCCAGGAGTTTTGCCCTTCGGCTGTCCTCCTCGTACCTGCCCTTACGCTGCAGCCGTGGCGGGACGCCAGCCCACCCCTCGGCGATGCTGATGGCCACGCGATGCCGACGGCCACGCGACTGCAGGGACACGGCTCAGAACGGGGACCGCAGGCCCCCGGGCACCCCGTGCTCCCGTAGCTATCACGTCTTTCATCATTACGAGGGACACTCTCCTTCTCATGCAGACTCGTTCTTACAGCATCGAATCGTGAAGAACCTCTAGCCCCTTAGTCCTATAAACACTACTACTAATTGTAATACGTTACTAATAGAGAAGGATTTCTTCCCTGTGCTTCCCTTACGCCTGTGCCCCACTCAGTTTGTTCAGGCCAAGCCAACAGCGTGAGGATTTACCCCAGGACAGAGGCAGCCGAGTCTGCGTTTCACGATGTTTAATTCATGCTCATCCATTATTTGGTGCCGGTGAGCAGGTGCCGGGCGGAGAGAGCCAGCGCAATGCCCCCGTCACCGCACACCGGCTTCGTGTCCCAGACCACAGCAGTGCCCGCTGGAGCCTGAACGGGGCAGCCGGGATGGCCTGCCTGCCAAGATCAGGTGCATCAGAGTAGAAAACTATGCAGGTAGAAAACAAAACAAGCAGCATGAAAGATGAGACTCCTGAGAAAGTGGGAGCTATCCCCAAGGAGGTCTGGCTCCAACCGCAGCAGAGCAAAACCTCTCTGGTGCTCGGGGGCTCTCCACAGCTGCGGAAGGCATGCTACGGGCACGCCAAGCGTCAGCCTTTCTGCTTTCACATCTTAGAAATGGCAGCCAAACGCTACGGACATGAACAAGCGTTAATCTTCATCAGCCCTTCAACAGCGTGTTCCTTCCCCTACTAACAACCAGGATCATTTCAATTTTAAATTTTGTACCATGCTTTATTTTTACACCTCACAAGAATGCCCTTCTGGAGTGATATTTATAAATGAGATAATCTTCTCCTCGCCTTTATTAACCCTCTGCTAGTCCCTCCCTGTTCATAGCCCCTGTTAGCAGCTACTAAGTGAAAACCCTTGGACCCCCAAGGTTTGCATTGCCCAGTACACCAGTAGGAAACAGCGGCACGTCTGTCTGTCCAGAGCCAAACCCTGCCTCTCCAACCAAGGAAAAGCTCTACCTCCTCTGTTATTTTGCAGGTCTTCAAATGTGTGGGAAGAGCTCAAATATTTTTTCACAGGCCATGAAAAATCTTGGTGGTCAAAAAGAAACTCTCACCACTTCTAGAAAGGGATTTAACCTCATACAGAAAAAAGCTGTGTTTGGCCCCATTCCTTGTCTTTCAGCGCAGTACAGGGAGGGGAGCAAAAGGGAGACACCTTCGAGTGTGACAGCAGGGGAATTCTGAATGCTGACGCCTACCCTCCCTGGAGCAGGATGGATATTAATGAGCTACAGCTAATTAAACCTCTTAGAGACATCTTTTTGCAGGATCAGCAAACAAATCAAATATGCTATATCATAGCTATCCCAGAGGGAGAAATAAGACGCTCTCTGTTGTATATAAAATGCTTTTCTCTGTGAAGCCTAGTGTTTTACATAAAAGCAAACGTATGTGGGAGAATATTTTGTTTAGCTCTTAAGCTTCTATTTGCCCTTTCACGTCAAAGAGGAACCAGTCTGCCCCTACTGCGGTCTACGAGCATCAGTCCACCTACGAGGTCCCCAGCTGACCTGTGGATGATGTGCCTGCTCTGGAGATAGTCAAGGGCCAGCACCAGCTCACAGATGAAGAGTTTCACAGTGCCTTCTTGGAACCGCACATTTTGTTGGAGATGGTAACGCAGGTCCCCTCCAAGCAGCAGGTCTACAACCATAAACATATCTTCTTCATCCTGGAACGAGTACCTAAAATGGCATAAGCATGGTTCAAGGATGATAATATGGAAAAAAGACAGGTTATAAAGGGACTTATGGTACCTCTGGGAATACTCATCATTTCTTGGAACTTTTCCCCTTGGGAAATAATAATTTCATGATCTTTCCATGCTCTGTTTCCCGCTGCGACTAAACTCTTATTGTCATACCTGACATGACAATAATTTAGCTTCAGATCCATAAGAGTCAGAGCAGCTTATATGAACAGCTACCAGCAGGCCCACTAGAAGAACAGGAACCCAATGTTTTTATGTCGAACTTGTTACTATCAGCCACTTCAAAAACAAAGCCACATCCAAATCTCCCCAAACCCATTACTCTAATGCAGCTTGCTGCTAATTTCCTCCCGCTAAGGGTTGTGAAGGGAGGTGGACAGGAGTCTGGCAGGCGGGCACAGCTCTCAGGCATGTTTATCATGGGATACGAATGGCAGTGACTGACAGCACAGACCAGAAAGGGCCCAGGAGGTGTGGACCACGCATTTTTATTTCGGGGAGGACCTCATACTAACGCGTGTTTATTGCTTGCTTCCTGAATCGCCGGGCAGCATGCACCAGCTTCGTTTGCTCACCAGTTAACAGCTGGTGCCAGCGGCTAAGAGCTACGGAAATGCTTCCACTTAGGACGCGTGAGGAGGGAGATGGCACCGCTGCCACCCACTGCCTGCCCTCAGGAGAGGCTGGCCACAGGCAGCCACTAAAACCCCTGCCACTTCGACTATGGAGTGGTGCAGCTCCAGAAATCGCCCGTGTCACGTCTGCACTGGCACTCTGAAAATCGTCCGTAAAGCCTACGCTGCCCCAGCCAACACTCGCGTACATGAGATCCCTCCAAGGCATTTTGGAGGATCCCTTCACTTGCTGCGAAGTCCCAGCTGGCCGAGCAATCGGTAACTCAATACAGCAGTGGAAATCCAGCTTGGAGCTCTGGATAAATGCTGTCTGTTGCCCTTGGGGTTCACACTCAGCTCTTCAAGATGGACATTTCGTCTTCTCTGAGCACCCAAGGGAACTGACCGTAAGAGCAACGTAGAGAGGAGCCCTAAACCAGCATGCACAGCCCTGCCCAGACTCACAGCCAGTACACTGCACACCGGAGGCACTCGTAACCGGGCTCTGGTTCTCCTGGCAGCAGCCTGTTAATAAAACCATTTGCTCAACACAACAGGGGATGCAGCTGCTATCTGCTGTTCCTCCTTAAGTGACCTCATTTGATGCAACTGTTTCCCAAGTGTCCCTTTGAGACAGTCTAACAGTCAGCTATGAGCTTTTTTCCTCATGGATTTTTTCTTACCAACACACCAGCTTCCTGATGTGATGAGCAGCAGCACGAACCAGAATGTTATTCCACACAAAGCTTGTAGTCTGTGTATCATTCAGAGTGCAGGAAAGCTAAAGGCTAAACCCGAGGCCAGGGATGACGTGATAAGAACAGAAGTAGGGAAACTCGGATGATTTGCTCTGTACAGGTCTATGCATACACATATGCTGTTTAGTTTTCAGCTGCTGAGTGAGTTTTGCCTGGAACTGCTTGTTCAAGTAGGAAAGCAAAGTTTGGAGGTATGTCCAAAGCTCTGGGAGGTCTAGATGCATGGTTCTCATTCATACCCTAGTTAGAACGACACTGAATGGCAATACCATCAAAATCATGAGAGTCCACCTAACAGCACTCAAGTTACAGGAGATTTCAAAAAGGAACACAAAGTTATTCAAAGATTTGTGATCTTCAATGTGTTTTAGCCTCATTTTTTGTGTTTAGCATTGATAAGTTCTACCTCATTCTAAAAATAAATCCAATATCCAATAAATGTAATTACCCACCACCCCAGAGGAATCCTACTACCGGCTGTTGGCCTCTGCATCATGCGGTGTATGAGACTACACCACTTAAAATGTTACTGGTGTCCTAATAAAATTAACCTGGCAGACTCTAACAGTAATAGTCTTATTGAAAATTCCGTTCTACTGCCCCACTGCAGGAAAACATGCTGAATCAAACGAAGGGGGAAGAATTAGTGCGTCTTTTATCACTCAGCTCGTCAATCCCATTGCTAATGGTTGAAAAAGGACTATAACCAGAGGTTATAGCGTAGGTTGCATTTATCAGGTACTCTTAAAGGAAAGAGACTCTTTTATGTACACATTTCCCCAATAGATATATGGGTTTCTGCAATAAAATTTGAATGGTATTATTTTTCTGTCAGTAAATTCAATGATAAATTGCTCTTATCTTTGCTGATTAGCATCAATTCAGTCAAATATCAATAAGGTATTAAGGCAGGCTATTTAAAGTACAAAATACACCACAAAATCAGAATCGGGAGGTGATGAGAAGAAAGCACTGCCAAGGGAAACCCTGCGAGCAGAGCACTGCTTGGCTATCGATCCCATGCTGTTATTGTGCGGTCCTGGGAGCTGCTGTCTGTTGCAAAAGAGCACTATTAAATAAAACTGGGTTATGGTAACGAGCAATACCTGCCTAGGAAGAAACCACAATGGAACACATGAATAAACTCTCTTGTGCTTGTCTGGGGGGACAAGGGAGATATAACTTCTTCTTTAATTAAACAAGATTCCCCTGCAACCGGAGCCCCGGTCAGTGGAACAGATGAGGAGCCCCACCTCCAACAAAGAACCATGGGACCGGTCCACGGTGCACGCGCGCGCGTTCTCCAGAGCAATCACAGGCAACCACTGCCACTCGCCCTGCAGACAGCGCCTCGGGCAGCCCACCCGCCGCCAGCGAGACACACGTGCCTGGCTCGGCGGGCAGCACGATGCCCGTCGTGCTGCGGATGGCAACACACCAGCTGCTCCCGAAACTGGCTGGCAGCAGCAAAGTGGGCCAGCCTGGTCTTAAAGACGTCTCTAACTGACAACGCTGACTTCGCCAGTAAGCAAAGGAGCAATATCTTACCATAAGTTAACTAAGAAGGGGTGTTCCAGGCCCTGCATAATCTGCAGCTCCTTGAAAACATTTTTCACTTCATTACGCTCCACGCACTTTTGTTTATTCATGTATTTCATGGCATACATCTTCTTGGTGTCATTCTTTTGCACAACGCAGACCTAAGTGAGCAAATCAAGGGATAAATCAGAGATGATTTGTCAGCAAATTTAGGCAGGTAAAACACAGTCACACGAGCGTTCTCCAGTGGCTTTAGCAAAGTCCACACTGCCAAGTCACAGCTCCATGCACTGACGTTGCAACACAGGACATCGCCAGTAAATCTCTCCCCCAGTTTTCAGTCAAAGAAGAAATTTTGCTGGGGGGAAGGTGAGGGGAAGGAATTTATCACCACAAAGACAGGAGATGATAAGGAATCGCACACGAGTCAACATTTTATTTAATAGCACTAACTAATCTTGGTCATGTCTGTCCCTCCCACATCAGTTACTGTTTGGAAGAGTCCTTTCCACCACAGAACTACAGGTTAGAAACTGGGGAGCAGCACCTGATCTCCCCCTTCTTGATAAGTTCCATTCAGCTCACAATGAACCTTGGGCTTTGTTTGAGGGGTATTGGGGTTTGAATTTTAACCTTTCTTATAGTTATATTTAATCAAATCTAGAAAGAAACATTGCTTCAATGAAAGGCTCGGAGTTTGTAAGAGCGCAAAACAAAAACAGACTGGTTTTTCAGATTTGTTTCCACAACAGTTTATGAACTTGGGATGAATTTGCAAAGTTTCAGTCAACCTTTTTTGTTTCGTCACCACATAAATCTCTTTGTCTAGAGATTTTTGTCACACTCTGCACCTAAGGCACACCCCATTTCTGGCATGAGCGTGCCTTTACGTGAAGGGGCAAATGACCTTCTAGAATTCTGACAGCATATACAAGTGGGGAAACCATAACAGCATAAAAATAAAAAGTATGACCGTAACGTGATGCTTAATAACAAACACTGTGTTTCACAGAGAAATAGCCTCTTAAAAAAATTGCCAGGCCTTTCATGTTGATTGTAGTTCTTTAATAAAGATGCATCATGATGTTCAGTGTTGATTTGCTGGGAAATCTTAGAAAATGCTTATCCAGAAACATAATGAAATTCAGCTCATTTGATTTATCAGTTTCTCATTTTAATCTCCTGTAATATAATTTGTGGCTACGGAATGGATGAGGAATCAAGCTCTGATTCCTTCTTGATTACCAGGAGTTGAAACTCAGGTCAAAGCTCATTCACAATGCAGGGGTTTATTTCTTCACTCTCATGTGAGCCTCTAATTTGCCCATTTCTCAACCAGTCACATTTCCAGCTGTCCAAATGGTAATTAGTTCACAAAATACTTACTTTTCCGAAGCTGCCCTTCCCAATAGCTCGCAAAATTTCAAAATGGTCGAAGGTGACTGCAAGAAAGAGCAAACATTCAAATATTAAATGGTTGAGCACATGCTTGAAGATATTACATTATTTCTACTTTTTCTCCATAAGAGCTGAGAAAAACGAGGGATACCCTAGCAACTTTCTGCTGCTTTTGGAGATTTAGGTGCTGTTTAAAACTTGGTGTTTAACAGGCTTTTTTTCTTTGCAGCTCAGCTCCAAAGGCAAGTTCCCTCGGTCAGCCTTTGTCAATGGCAGATCAGGCAAGGAACCGTCAAGTGAATGTTTAACAGGCAGGGCAGAGTGAAAACATGAAAGCCTCATCTTGTTCCTGCTGAAACCAAATGAAAACAAGTTTAGTCCATCAAACATTTATACCATGTGAAGACGTAAATGGGCAGCTGGATCTTCGTATCCTTGTGGTATTCTAGACAACCATTCGATGACTGTGCAAGATAAACACAGCAACCCTGGATGCAAGCTTCACCACCACTCAGCATCCAGAACGGCTGTTTCTGCTCAGAAGGGAAACAGAAGAGCAGCAGCTTTGCAGACCGTGCCTTGAAACAGGGAGGGAGGAAGGTGAACATGCATTTCACTTCACCTTCTGGCCGCCAGCTGGAGATGGAGCTGGGAGGCGGACATCTGCACAGCAAGGGAGAATGTTTTGTAAGTGCTAATCTGAAGGACACTACATATCAAGTGTTTCTGATCAGCCAGGATGAAGCTGCCTGTGCTTCATCTCAGGCAATAAACAGATCCAGAGAAACAGCAAATCAAATTACCGTACAGCAAACACAGATTAACTGTACTGGGTTCAAACCCTGCTGCTGATTGCTGGATAAGGCACCATAGCAACGATTACCGAGTTGAATGCTCTGAATCCTGCTAACGCTTCTCCAAGAGGCTGGTGCAGCAGCGCTGTGCCCAGCAGCCGCCAGCTGAGGGAAGGTCACGCTCAGGGATCCGCTCCTTAACCGGCCACTGCTGGCCGAACCAAACCGCGCTGAGATGCTCATTCAAGGCATCGGAGAAAGGCCTCTGATATAGATTTATAATAACTCAGCAGCTTTAATTACTGTGACCCCTGGAACTGAGGGATACCACCAATGTGATGGGCTTGAAATCACAGCGTTCATTGGCCTCGGGCCCCTCTTGTTTCCCTGCTGGCAGAAGGGGCCGGACCCTGCGGCTGGAGCCAGGGCTGCCGGCAGCCAGCGCGGGGCTGCGAGGGAGGGCTGTCCCGCGCGCAGGGACCACGGGAACCTGCGAACACCGAGTCCACCTCTGCCTTGCACGCCCTGCAGCACCCTCCATTCCCTGCTGAGGCCGACCGCCACCAGCTAGTTTAATGACCATCTCAGAAGGCAACCGGCCGTGCTGCTCTCCGTGCCGGTGTCCAGGTCTCGCGGGAAGGTTCGGCTCTCAGAAACACCCGTCCTTTGTACCCCCCAACCTCCCAGGAGGTCTGCCTTGGGGCTACTACCATCATTATCCTATATTAGCACAAACAGCGGGGTGTTCTGCCACCAGACAAGATTTCACACCACCTCCAGCACTTTGCTAAACAAGAGGAAAACCTCAAGGCCTCTTTCCCTTTCAGCTTCAAGCGAAATGAGAATGAAAGCACTTGCTGTACAAAGAAACACGGCTATGCCTGCGCTTGTCTGCTGACAGCGGCCTCAGGCACCCACAGGTGCCTTTCCAGCCGCACTCTGCAGCTCCAGGCTGCGAAACCCCAGGCTGGGCTGTGCTACCAAAGCTGACCT
The DNA here is from genome assembly GCF_018139145.2 of Gymnogyps californianus. Classification (NCBI taxonomy): domain Eukaryota; kingdom Metazoa; phylum Chordata; class Aves; order Accipitriformes; family Cathartidae; genus Gymnogyps; species Gymnogyps californianus. Next base: position 21,670,711 of record NC_059484.1, on the reverse strand, counting down.
GGTGCTCGCCGCAGGCTGCCGATGGGGTCTTTCCGAGGCGCAGGCTCTAAGTGGATGTCTTACATGAAAACTCTGCCTGGTAGCTCCATCGGGTGCCACTGGTGTTGCCCTCTCAGGCTGACCTGAAATACTGCAGTTACGTTCGCACCATCCCTGAGCTGACAGCTCTGAGCGTGCCGACCCCCCCGGCCCCCTCGCTCTGCCATGGCCCACCACTCCAGCTCCAGCAGAACTGGAGGACTGGGCTGCAGCCCGCTCCAGTCTTCCCAGACAACTCTTTCTGTAACAGAGAGCTCGGAGGTACTCGGGCTCTGGCTGTGCCAGGCGCTAAAGCCAGTACTGGACCCACGCACCAAGCGTCCGGTCATCTGGGGAGTGAACAGGCACAGTCAGTTTGAAGTCTTTTTTCACAGAAACACTGGCATATTAGCAACTTCTGCTGCAGGCTACCAAGCTCTGTGCTTTCTGACACCACAGGTTGTCTTGAAAAGTGCAGCTCGCAACATAATTGTCATCTGCTGCTTTCTTCATTAACTGAACTGAACGGCACAGAAACCAAGAGGCGTTTGTCCCCAAAGCTTTTTATCAGATGAGATTGCCAGCAAGGAAGCTGTTGTTAATCACTCTGCCACAGCAACAGACGAATCCTCCTCATTACAGACTTGCACACAATACCAGTCAGAAATACACCCATTTTCCTTGGGACACGTCCTGCCTCTAAGCTAACACCAGGATAACAGGACAGACACTTATTAGATCCTTGCTACCACACAACCATAGGGAAGTGTACTCATATTTTGCTAGTGGATTTTTTTTTTTTTTTTAAACATAATGCATGTATTTTCCAAAGAAATTAACCAGGCAGACTGGGTTTCATTCAACATAAACATGATGCACGAGGGTCACCAAACTGCCTCAGCCATACGATCCACTGAGCCTGCCCAAACTTCCTCCAAAAAACAGGCTGAAAACAGCCACTGCGTACCTGGCCAAGAGTGTAACACCCATTCTCAGAATAATTTTTTAAAACAGGCACACTAAATTAAAAAATTTGTCCTTTTCATTGCCATTATGTTTTCATGTAGGATGCCACAATCTAACGAAAGCAAAGTTTATGGTTTCCAGCTATAGCGCTTGGAAAAGAGACCAGCTTTTAGGCACAGAAGCCCTTTTTCAAACCTGGAACAACAGCTGCAAATATCAGAGCTAAATACAAGTTGATAATGACTGAGTTTAACTAGATCTGTTTACCAGTTAGACCCTCTGAGAGAAGGGTAGTGGATACCTGCAGAATAAAAACGGAGAGTGAAGATGCTTATCACCTGCAGGGAAAAATGAGAGGGGAAAGAAACCCTCTGTGCCCGCTATGGAGAGAGGTCAGCTGCAGGAGCTACGTGCCGTACAACACAGCCCACGACTGCGGGGAGAGGGGCGTCTCAGGTGCGAGGCGCTGGGACCCCACACGGGGCTCTGCAAGAGCGGGGCAGACCACGAAACGCAGAGGTCCAGCCAGACATTAACATCTGGAACAGCTGCAAATCCAGAGGAGTTAAGGCAGCAGCCAGATTTTGCATGTTAACACCCTCTATCTCTATTGTCTTTTAATAGGAATGCTTTCATGAACATGTTAACACCCTCTGCCTCCTTGTCTTTTAATATGAATGTTTTCATTAACATTCTAAACACGGGTCTATAACTGAGCTGGTCATAAGAAAGCTAAATTGAATACTTTTTATTTAAGACTCTCAAACTAGGTACGATCACATTTTAGCCTCTCTCTGTTTTAGCTTTCCTACCATCCCCAATTTTTACAGTGAGCCAATCCAGAGTCTCACTTCCAAAGAAAGAGTACTGAAATTTGTGGTGTCTAAATCAGGAACCAAACACATGCTCTTCATCCTGAATCCACATCTACAGATTTGACAAGCCTCATTTCACTGCCTGATGGCATCTAAAACAATGAAAAAGCCAAAGCATTTGCCCTTCAGAGAGAAAATTCATGTGATATGCCAACTCAGACAAATTATGTTTAAGAGATGCCAAGGAAGATAATACAATTGCTATAAAGAAGCAACTGAAGCATAAGCATGAAATACCATTTTGAAAGCAGGGGTTGTATTTCTAAACCCAGGTTCAAGGAACAATATTTAGATAAAAAAATACAGAACCTAACCAGCCAGGAAAAATATCCTTATCAGAGACAAGTCAACCCTGCCAAAGCCCCGAGACTCCATCTGCCAAGTGGACATCAATGTTTTGGGGGGCTCAGGCCCTCCCATCCCTGTTGCCCACCCCAGTACAGCTACCACTACACTCCACAGTCTGTTATGACTTGTCTTCCTTTTGTCACTGTAATTTCCCCCATTTTCATTGTATTCCCTCCCTCCCTTCCTTCTCTGCTCTGCAGCCGCAGGAAAACAAGTGCTACCACAGGATCAGGAATGATAATGCAAGTCCCTCCGTATCGGGGAGCTGAACTCAGCGCAGTTCCAGGCAGAGGAACAAAGATACGTCTAATGCTATTCTCAGTCCGGGGGCAACGTAAAGACAGAACAGCTGATGGTGGGCTAGAGAGGAGACTGGCCAAGGACCACAGAATGATGTATGTCCATCTCACCCAGCCGTTGTCCTCACGTACTATTTCTGCTTTATCTTCCAACAAATGTGACCAGCTGGGAAGAATATCTGGCTGCCATCCGCCGGGATGCTTTCCACACCCTTTTGCCCAGAAGCAGCACAAACAAAATCCGGCTTTTAACATGGTGTCATCCTGACTACATCGGGAGTTGAGATCACCTTGCAGCACTGAACCTTCTGTCTGGTTATTACATTTTCTTTTCATCTCACTAGCTTATTATCCACCACTGTGCCTACTCAGAGGAAATGCTGAGAGAAAAATAATACTGTCATCCCACTTCAGCTGAAGGCAAACAAAGCCCCTTTGAGAAGTCCATCTTAAAAAAAAATTTTAAAAAAATCATGGTCCCACAGAAAATAATCAAATTATAGCAACAGCAATTTGGAAAAATATGCAAGAGGCGTTATGACTATGTATGCATATCAAAGGACGACGGGAGCCCGAGCGAGGCGTGAGCCCTACTGCGTGCCGCCTGTCTCTGCGGGGCAGAAGGTGGTCCACGCTCCATGGAGCGAACGGCCGAGCTGTGGGAGGAGAAGGGAGCCCACTGCTGAAGAACAGAGGCACAGGAAGGTGAGGTAATTTGCCCACAGCTAGTCAGAAAACTATGGCACAATATAAATCCAGATGTTTTCACCCTCGAGTCAGCTCTTTAACAACTCTGTTTTGCAAAAGGTTTCACCTTGTTGCAACTGCCTGAGTATTCTTCAAGACTTCTTTTTTATTTTTAAGCAAATTGAGAGGTAACGAGAGAAATGAAATCACTGAACGTTACAGCATGGTTCTCTGAGAAGCAGACCCAATTCTTGGGTGCAACGGCAAAATGCTCGATAGACCGGGATGTTTCCTGCTCCCGCCTCCCCCGGCAGTGGGTGCCAGCAACGCGCCCAGTGAGCAGCATCTGGCAGGCAACTGCCCGACCAGGGGATGCAGCAGCAGCACTGAACTGCCAGAGGTGAAATTCGGGCTGTGAAGAATCAGGTGCCTTCCTGGCACCGGAGCACTTACACCGCTCACGCTATCGCTGTTTATATTTACGCAGGTCCCAGAGGAAAAGTCGCTCTATGGCACAGCCAAAGAGGTGGGATGGCTCTCCACCGGCCGCAGCCCAGTGAAGTGACCTGCCGGTGTCACGGAGCAGAAGAGCTGTTGTGCTGCTTCCTGCTGTACCCAGCAGCTCTTAATTCATTTCAATTTTAATTGAAATCAGAATAAGGACAAGATTGTGACATCTAAGGTGATACAGTCTCTGGTCACAAATTTGCCAAGATAATGGAAAAGTTAATAGGGGACATCCCCATTTCAGCTGGGTTTCTCTCCCCCCAGTATATTAAAATATGACTAATTAGAGAAAAAATGTGCTACCACTTTTTAAATTTGGGCAGGGCCACGAAAGCACAACTGCACCGGTCCGGACACTGCATCTGGGTGCAAGGGTGACCCCTGAGCCTACTGAAACTCAACAGATCAACACTGAACCCCTCAAGATGGTCAGGACTGGGCCTTTCCCTTGACTTGCCAGCACGACACACAAACGCACTGAGCACGGGGTATGGCATTTCACACTGGGGAAGCCCAGTGGCCTTTGCCACAGAGCTAATGGGGGCTTCACGTGCTGTCAGGTTTTGTTTGCTGAAACCAAGCCCCTTCCAAGCACAGAACTGGCTCTCATAAGAAATCACCTGTGCGAGAAGATTTACTGCCCCAAGGACAGTCACCCTGCACAGGTCACTGCATTGCTTGGGGTGTTACTTATTTCTCAGTCACAGGAGCTGCTACCGCACGAAGCATGTCGAACCCAGAGAAAGACTCAGCAGAGAGACCAGCCACCCCAAGGGAAATTTAATTTGTTACAGTGAGTCTCACATATCACCCCAAGGAAGGTGATCAGGAATGTGAAAAGTACTAGTCATCCTGAGCTAGCACAAGTAGTTATTTATGAGAGATGCCAATACTGAGCATTTAGATCCATCAGGAATAAAATCTCCAGGAAAACCTCACAGCAGGGATTTCTTTTGCACTAAAGTAACTGGAAAAAAATATGAAAAACAAAGAAAAATCGCAAGCAGTTGCCTTAATAATTTGGGAACCACAGCCAGTTTAGCCAAACAGCCACAGACACGCAGCTGGCATTGCGGGCGCAGCAGCGCAGAGTGCGAGGACGGAGCGATTCACCGGCTCCCTTTGTGCCTGGAGGGCGACAGCAGTGAACGCAGACCCCAAAGTGCGAAATCTTCTCTGCGGGATGACAAACCGAGGCGCACAGGGAAGGGCCGGATCACAGCAGGGTGGTTCGGGACAGCGAGGGGAACACGCTGCTGCGCAGAATGACTTTTCCCTTCCCCAAGCAGCCGCGTGCATCGGCAGCTGCGCAGGGAGACCGAACAGCGGGATGGCCACAGCCCAGGGCAGGAGGCTTTCGTGCCACGAGCACTAACGGCGCTGCGCTACTTGGGATATAATCACTGCATTTCCAGAATGAAAGCACATTCCTCCTTGAGACCTCTTTCCTCAAGGAGCTAAGTGAGAAAGACCAGAATTTGGCCAATGTCCCCTCCTTTTCCCCTTACGTCCCCAGTAATCAGGATTACATCCTCCCTGACTGGAGTTGTTCTCTTTGGAACAGCAGTTTATGAGTTATCTAGGTTCTCATATATTTTACTTTTATTTCTATGTATTTGTATTTAACTACATATGCATTTTATTATTGTACCTAGGTGAAAGCCCATATGGCAGTTAGCAAGCTGACTCATGCAACAGGACATACATTTATGGAACAATCTTTTAATGACTGTCTCTATAACCTTGGCAGCATAGTGACACTGGCCTGCAATACTGCTCTCAGCAATGTATTCTCCTTTTCCAGCCAACCAAGCCCGCATGCTGGTCTCCCAGTGCCAATGGGCAGAGCTGCCCAGTTGGGCAGGCACCAGGAACCTCCACCTCTGCTGCTGCTGACTGGGTCTCTCTCGGTGGTCCTCTCACCAAGACCAAAGTGGGGATGGGAACATGCATCGCGCTAGCTATCTTCCCATCACACTTCATACCAGTCCTCCTTGTGCTGTGATCTCCAGAACAAACCTCCCCTGCCTCCAGAACAGCAGCAGTCCTTCCCTGCCTTCGAAGTGCCTCGCAGTGTCCCAGAGACATCTCAAAACCAAACCTCTGCCAAGTTATTCTCCCAGTGCCCAGCTGCAGAGAGGGGAGGCGAAAGGACCACCTGACCACAGCTCTGCAGAGACCAAAGGCACGCTGCTGCCGCCGACCTTGACGCACCTTTGCTTAACCAAGGCATCCGGGTGTTTGCAACCCCAGCACGGGAAGTGGCAGCGACTCTCAGGGTCACAGTCTCTGCACCGGTGGACTTTGCAGTCCCAGACAACAACTAGGAAAAGCTCTTACCATCTTCGTTTTCATCGGAGGGTGGTGACTTGCTGGAGGCGTTTGCTCCCATGGTGTGTTCAGCCCCGGCTCAGCTCTCTCCACTTCTCTCAGTTACGTTACCACCCTCGAACCCGGTGCCTCCAGGACGGTGTCACCCACGGGTCACTCCCAGCAGACGTGGGCAATGTTCTGCTGGTGCATCCTGGAGGAGGCAGGAGGCAAAAATTCACCATCATTCAGGATTAAGAAGCATTTTGCAGCTTGCAAATGTCTCACTGGAGGTTCACTGCTCTGGAGACAAAACAGAGTATCAGGAAAAAAGCACATTATATTGGGTTTCTCTAGTAAACTCCATTAACATCATAACCTTGTAACCTCGACCAGGACTGCTGCCTGCTAAAGAAAGTGTAGAAACAGACTAACAGACCAAAAGATCTGAGGATCTGGCTCATGTTTGCTGCATCATCCAACACATTATATTTTGTAGCTTCAATGACGACTGATTGTAGTGAGGTCAGTATCCAAAATAAATGGACACAGTGACTTGGCTAGATAAAATCAGAAAGGCACTTTTGACTACTAAGGTCACGTGGAAGTGTAAAAGCTATATAAGAAGAAATTCAAAGTGTCAACCTTTTGATTTAAGCTGTTACAGAAGTCTTTCACTCGGGACAAAATCATACCTTTTTTTTTTTAAATGAAAAGATTTCATGGAAAATCAAGGTGTAGTTACCATTCAGTTTCTTCAAAAAAATTTTTGATATGAACTATGAACAAAAAAGAAAACCTTCTGATTTATGGTTCTGTGCTGGCTGCAGTGGCTGGTTTTCCTCTTACACTGCGGAAGGACAGGTCTGTTCATTAGCAGACAACGCAGGTTTTAATTTTCCAATTCTCCCCCGAACACGTACATGTATACTGGAGCATATGATTCTGTATAGTTCAGTGACACTCAAGATAGCTTGAACGATCTTATATGGGTACAGCCGCCATTTTATTTTTAAAGCATTTACACGCAAAGCACCTTTATATGCTTATTTTGGTACTGACATCCCTGTGAAATACACATTTATTTCTTGTTGGAAGTACAAAGCCCTAAAAGAATAAAATGAGGGAGTAACAGTGCAGCACAATCTGGACTTTGTCCAACCTGGAGTGTTCTCCAGGGCATTCGTATTTTCATTGAATGTTTAAGGATGCAATGCAGCCTTACTAATTTTTCTCAGATCTACACTCTGGAAACACAGCTACTGAGTAGCTTCACTTTTTTACTTTAAAGTAACAAAATCATGCTATTGAAGCACAGAAGGGAGGAATCATAAAAACAATTTTGGAGAAAAGAGAATTACTGGGAGAGTCTTGGGAACTGAGACTGCCATGGGATGCTGTGGGTTCCCCGCACCAGCACACTCAGCTCCTTCTCTCCAGCTAACTTTATCTCCACCACTCAGCCCAGAACTCAGCTCTAACCTCACGCCCTGGGTCAGGACGATTACCTTAAAGCAAGGGCCAAAGCCTGCCTGAAGTTTAAAAGCAACCCGTGTATTTGGGTGTCTCCCTGAACTGGGCTGCAGTGAGGTAAAATTCAGCCCCAATATGACAATCCTGGGAATCCAACTGTGGATCACACTGCCAAAGCGATGTATGGCTGACTGCAATGGTATCCACCCTCCCCACGTCAGCTGGAGTTGAGAGGTCTCCCAGCACTCCCCAGTCTCTCCCAGCACTACCAAGAGGCATCCAGAACAGATCAGAGGCAGCTCACAAGGCACCCTCTCTCCAAGGTGTTTTACAGTCTCAACGGCAACCCACCCACGCTGCTGCTGTGGTTCACGCAGGTCTCACTACTCCCAGCAAAGAGCAGGGGAGTTTGCATTTCTCAAAAGGCCAAAAAACCCCAGTGCAAACTATTAAAAACCTAAAATCTTGATTTCTCATCTCAGAGAACTGAAACAAGATCCAACAATAAAACAAATGAAGCAGCAAATGTTTGCAGTCCCTATCAGTGCCTCTGAAGGGAACAGATCGAGCCTTCAGTCTGAAACAAAGCCACACCAGCACCTCTTTTCAAGCCCCAAAACTTCTCTTCAGAGTAAAAATAGACCTTCAGATGTAATAGCCATAAATCAGGTTTGCATACTGATGCTTGTACATCCCAGTGATCTTACTGGTGTCAACCAAGGTCAGCTGCTCAAGGAAATTTTCTTGTATAGGAGTCTGTAGCTTAATTTATTTTTGACAATACGTCAATACATAAAAGCTATGAGGAAGGAGCACAGGTATTCCTTGAAGTTAAGCTAGTCTGAGTAACAATTACTAGGATTTGTATCTTTATAAAGTGTACGCAGGGTATGGCAATGATACATCTTTTCCTGTTTCACACTGCAAAGTCGCAAAATTGTTAAAATCATTACTTTCCCTCAGGCCAAGACGACTAATGCTTCCACGTTAACATCATGCTTGGTCGGACCACGCGTTGTTCCACGAGCAGCGTGGCAGCAGCTCCGCTCCTCAGTGGCCCCGGGGTCTCGTCAGCCAGTCTGGCAGCCCCAGCAGGAATTTTACAGGCATGACAAAGAAGCTGCTTGGGAATGCCCAGGCTCCCACCTCCAGAGACAGGCAGCACACCGTCACATTGCCAAGCATGTTTTATCCTCAACAGATAAATGTAAAACTAAAGCAAAGCAGAGGAAATGTAACCACTTGAGTGCCATCGCCAGGGTTTTACACTCGCGCTGCAAGCAGGCCATGCTCTCTAATGAGGAAAAGAGCTCAGCAGGACTAAGGAAAGGGTTAGATGTTTATACAAAAGGCCAGCAGCTAGTTGCATTGTTAGAATTATCACTGATGGGCGACTACCCAGCTTCCTCGGAAGAGGACCGCTGACTCAGAGGGGTTCACAAATAATGTCTCTTCCCACCTCTTCATCGCTTAAGTACTGCTTAGGGGTGGGGTGCCGCTGCTGCTCTGTAGAACAACTGAAACCGGGCAGTAAGACAGCAATACATGACATTGTCCTATCACTTTTGTCCCAGAGAAACTAAAGATTATTCTGAACTCCTCCGCAGCCACAACGAAGTTCAGGAAGGACGAGAGCAGGCACTATCGGTGTCACCTTCGGTTCTCGCCCCGCGGGAGCCCTTCCTCCGGCAGCGTGGCCATGCGACTTCCCAGCCTGAAAACGCTCACCCTTCTGCAGGCGCCGACGAAGTTACCGCCTGCAAACCCCACATACTCCCAGCCGCCGCCGGCAGTAAGCAAGCCCCCCCCGCCCCGGGCCGCGGGGGAAGCGGATCAACACGGGGCTGATGCAGACCCCGCTCTGCAGAGCACACCCGAAGAAGGCACCTACCTCGGGGAGGGGAGGGGACCCAGCAGCCGCCGGGCCCGGGCGGCAACAACCTGCGGCGGCGGCCGGGAGGAGAGGAGCCCGGGCGCCGCGGAGCCGCGGCAGCCGGAGGAGCGGAGCAGCGGGAGGAGCCGGAGCAGCGGGAGGAGCCCAGGGGCCGGAGCGGCCGGAGGAGCGGAGCCGGGCGCCCCGCGGGTTGCCCGGCCGGGGCAGCCGCGCCCGGCGGGGGCTCCCCCTCGGCGGCCGCGGGAGGCGCCTGCGGCAGCGCGGGCGAAGGCACACGCGTGGGGACGCGCCCCGCACAGGCTGCCGCACCCACGGGGGACGCCGCGCGGCGAGGAGGGTGCCCCCGGTCCCGCCGGCAGCCGCCCCCGGCGGCAGGAGCAGCCGCGGCCCACGGTGCCCGCCCGCCGCTCCCCGGGTCAGCGCCTCAGCGGCGCTGTGGCATCTGCTGCGGCCGGGGGAAGGACGAGCTTTTCTGGTCACCCCACCGCGATGGAAACCCTTCTGCCGTTTGGAGATGTGCTCCCGAACGGCTCCCCCTCTGCTGCGGGCCAGGCTGGAGTTCCTTCCTGCTTCTTAGCTCATGTCAGGCCGTAGATTTTTATTGCTTTTGATAAGGGAGGGGTCAGGCTCTGCCCTGGGTACCCCAGATGCACCCTGTCTCAGAGCAAGGAGTCACCCTCTTCTGGAAGGGGTCACTCCCACAGGGCGCTGAGCACTCTGCCTCCAGCCCAGCTAATAATTCCCTAACTCTAATCACTGCCAGCCTCCCTGCCTTCGGGGGCACAGCTCACACCCTGGAGTAAAGCAAGGTCCCGCCTGAGCACGGCCCCAGTTACTCTGCTCTTTGTAAGGCTGGGTCCCAGTGGGCACGCCGTCTCCTCTGTTCTGATGCATTCCTACTTGAAAGGATCCCATAAAAAGGCAGACACCACGTTTCCCATCCCATTGTCCATATTCTTTGGACACTGGCTTTTCCTCTCTCGTTCTTGAGTGCTTGGAGCAGGCTTAGACTCCTGGGGCTCCTAAGGAGAGCAGTCCTTGCTGCAGGACAGCTAGGGGTCAGAGTAATTATGCTATTTTAGCCGTATTCATGGATTACTTGGAGAAGAACCAACGAGCTGAAACACAGCTTGGCTTCCCCTAAAACTGTCTGAATTTTAGTCAAATGCACCAAATCAAATTGTCTGAAAAATAAACACGTGGGCTGCAGAAGGAGAAAGAGGCTGGATTCACTGCAGAGCTGGACCAGGGGACACTCGTCCTCACCACCCAGCCCTGAGGTAAGAACACTGACCAGGGCTCTGGAGACAGGCCAGCTCTGCGTCAGAAGGACCCCAGCTCCCGTCCCTGGGAGATGACCAGCACACCCCTACGACGAGGATGGGGATCCAGCAGTTACCACACAGAAATGAAATAACAAAGTGGCTGAAATAAAAGCGTCTCTGGTGGGTAGGATAACACGTTCATGCTGCAGGGAATGTTTAATGATTTATTTACAGCTCCAGCAACAGGAGAGGCCCGAGATTCCCTTCCCTGCCCAAGGTCAGACTTTACCTTTCAGAGCATCCACCTGCAGTCTTTTGCATGTTCAAAGTAGCTTTTCCTGAACGGACTAAAATTTGCTGGATTGAGGATCCTTTCTATTTGATGTTTCACATTAGCGATTTAAATGAAATTTGAAAATTTTTACCTTAAGTCATTAGAATTCTTTTCTAAACATTATTCTTAAGATTTTATTTTCAACAATAGCTAGAACCCAGGACAAAACCAGTACAGTTAATGGCATCAGAAGTGAAAATGTTACAAAAGCATTAATTCAGAGTTGTCCTCTGCAGAGCGGGTCATCTGGAGAGTTTCAGTATCTCTGTATGTTGACAGAAATAAAATATTAAAGCCAAATTCCAGAGCAGGCCAAAGAAACAGCAAATAAGAGCGCAGAAGGCAGCTCTCCTGCAACAGCTTCTGAGGAACAGCCAACCTCTGCCCCCCAGACCGGCAGCGGTGCACGCTCCAGCCCAGCTGCGGCTGCCCAGCCACCGCTGGGAAGCGGGAAAACACTGCTCGGCTCAGTGCCGGCTGAAAGCTGGCGTGGGATTCATTTTCCGTGGTAAACAGAGAGCCTCATCTCCTTCAGCTCGGGCTTTGTTTGGTCTGCAATGAAAAGAGGGCACGCTTAAACCCCAAAAAATTCAGTAAAACTTTTCCCCCAGTTTTCTTAAGAAATGGAGCTTTCCTACTCTGTCAACTCAGAAACAGGAGGCATGTCCCAAGTAGAGGAACTTTTTCAGTGGGAATAGAAAAAGGGACTTCCAAAAGCAGACACCCATTTACTGAACTAATTCACTTACCTGTGTAACATGCTACCAATCTACTGCACAAAATAGGGGCATTGTATACCAATGGGTTAGGGAATAATGAACTGCAGTTCTCTTTTCTGCTACCAACAGTCATACTCACAGCCTTCCTTCATTTCTACTGACACCCAACTTCAAAATTCAGGGAAAGCGCTGGAAATGTCCTCTTATATGCAATATATGGCCTACAGAACTGCTGCAGCTGAATCCAGAGAACCACCTGCCGGAAAGGAAAACGAAGCTACCGCCGGGCCTGTGTGTACCTATGAGCTACACGTCCAAAATACACTTTAAAGCTTACATCAGAGCCATTTGTATAGATTTTCCTCAGGTTTCTTACAACAAACCGAACACTTCCTAGCAGGTAGACCCAAGAGCAGCAAGAGGAGATCAGGATTCAGGCACGCAGCAGCAACAGCAGATACCCTGTCCCACTGCGGACTCCCACTGTGCAAGGACATCTCTGGGCGACCGATGAAGATGTGCTCCTGGTGACACACCAGAGCTGGGAAGCAGAAGTGAAATTCCCAGGGGCAGCAGAGTTCGCTGCGGAGAAGAGGCAGCAGTGGGGCGTGCCTGCGCCGAAGCATGCCAAGCAGAAACTCGGGGAAGAGAAGTGGGCTCACCAAGGCACCCGTCATGCGGCACAGCCACCTCCAGTTTTCCCCGGCTGGTGACACGGGAGCACCACGGCAGATCTCTGGTGCCTTCTAACGGAGAAGAGGCAAGGCTGATCCCTCTCCTCCCAGAGACTCCTGCGACAAATCAAATGCCCTCTGCGCCTCCGCCGGCATACCGAAACCCTTCCCTCCCGCCCCAGCCTGTGCACGCAGGACAAACCCCCCAGGCTCTGCAAAGGTCAGAGGGAGCAAAGCACCTAATTGCTGCCACTGAATTAAAAAAAAAAAAAAGTTTTATTCTCTTTTACAATTTTAACTATTCAGCCAACTATATTTTTGTTTCGGGTACCAAACTAATTCTTAGCAATGGCTTACAAAAATAGAGAAGTTTAGTCATATTTATGGTACATACTTCCCAGAACCTTAAGCCCTAAAAGAAGTGAAATTATACTTGGCAGCCATATCTCAGCTGTAACGCTCTGATCAACTTTAACATTATGGTATCTCTTCCATGTGTCAGATTTTAGTATCCATTGCTGGCATCTCTTGTGGTTAAAGTGGGCTCACTTTCACATGAGTGCCCAAAGCTTCTACTGAGTTAGAGGTATTTTGTGTGCTTTGCAGGTGGATGCTTGTTCAAGAGCATAGGTATCAATATACATATTTAATCGGGCTTAAAACTGGTATGTTGAATATTTTAATCACCTGCTTCAGTTTCCCCAGTGCTTTCAGCCCACCAAGAACTCCTGCAGCTGCCTGTACCCACTCGGTGCCGGAGGGGCGAAGTCTCCACTCAGAGACAGCAGTTCTGCCGTTAGCCACAGAGGGTCACTACTGACTGATGCTCTCCTTTCTAGGGCTGACACGGAGAGCAACATCTTCGCGGTTCAGATGATACCTACACTCAGAGTCATCGCTGGAAGGTGAAGTCTGCTCGTGGGGAGTCACGAGTGGGGAGCCGATGGTTCACGCTTCCTGAACCCCCAGCAGCAGCAGCTCTGGGAGCCTGTTCCCTTCGCTGCTCACAGCACTACGCGGAGGTGCGGGCCACCCCGGGCTCCCTCCAGCAGCACCGTCTCTCCCACAAGCAGGGAGCGAGGTTTTTCTGGATGGGCAAATCTGCCCCTGGGGTCAGTTGACCCGTCTAACCCACATGGAAGCAAGGACTCGTTTATTCCAGCGGAGGATCAGACTACTGTCTGTTAATAAACAGACTGCAAACCGTCCCGGGGGGCAGGGAGGAATGATATTATTCCTCTGAAGGGGCCTTAAAAGTCATGAGAGACGAGATTTGCTTAAGAAAAATCATGAGAGAAGACTCCTTCTCCAAGGACACAACTTCAAGTGTGACGGTGCACAAAAAGATCGTTGTCCTCAGCAGATCATGTGAAACAGTGCCAGTATCATACATTGGCTTGAATAAAAGGCTTTGGAAAGCTCTAGGCAGAGATGGATAAGCTAAACAATGAAAAGCCCTGTTAGGGTTTGGAGGGTTTTTTTAGTTTATATTTGACAGATATAATTGCTACCTTTATCCTCAATAATCAAAATGGTCCACCCCTGGGAGTTATAAAGTCCAAATTCCTCCCACAGCCAAGAGGACTTGGGTATGGGTATGTCCTGTCTATTCTGGGTCTTAGCTTTAACCAGAAAAGAAAACATTAAACAATTTGGAAGATGGGGGAGTCGCTGTAGCAGAAGTTTTGCTGCTGGCATCATGGCATCTAGGATGTCAGCTGCACCCCCTGGGGCTTCTCGTGTCTCTGGCCCTGGGTCAGGAATATGTCATCCAACCTCTATTCATGTACTGGGACTGTGCTGCAAAGAGCTCCTTTACCTCACTGGTGTGCCAGAGGAATCCAGAGCCCAGGAAGGAAGGGACTTCCACACCACCAGTTGCTACTGCCAAAAGTGGAAACCATTTGGCTTCTGTTCAGCATGTGCACAGCTCGCTCACAGCTCTTCTAAACCCTGTGCAAACGTCTCTTTCGGGCCTTTGGAGAGACAGTGCAAAATAAGAAAGGAGACACTCAAGCGTTCCCCCTGCCATGGAAGGAACTGGACCAACCCCTGCTGATTACAGCACAGAGCTGGGGATACTGGTTAGACAGTATTCTGCATACTTCTAATTTTTAGACAAACGTTTCCTTTCAGGTGAGAAAGCTGCACTTTCAAGGTGAGCAACCTGCGACAGGGTCTTCCTCGGCAGAGTGCGGGGCCCATACACACGCTGGTCAGCTGTTCTCATTCACCTTCACAAAAGAAAACCATCTGTTCTTGTTAATTTTTTTGCAGAATCACCTTGCATTACAGCTTGATCTTTTTCCTTCTTTCTTGAACCCGTTGTTCAGCTTCCTGAGTTCATACAAATGCAATGTAATTATTCCCCTGTATTTTTAGCAGGAAAGGCTCCTCGCTGGCTTTTAGGAACTGTACTTTGAAGCAGCAATGACATGTCTCCACTACCAGCTCCTTATGCACTATACACAGCAGTGCAGAATTGCTGATACCCTGGCAGTATCATGGGTTCCTTTTGTTTTAAAAAGTACTGTGATTTTAAAATTACTACTATCAAGCAGATCCAGCTTAAAAAGAAGAAAGTGTGTGTGTGTGTGTGTGTGTGTGTGTGTGTGCACGCGCGTGACTTACCCAATTCACAGACTCCCGCAACCTTTGGCACAGCACAGACAACGGCACCTGCACCCACTCGTGCTACGCGCTGCTAGGTGGCTTGTTCTTGGACATCCTTTTCATAATGCAAACCACAGTATCCAGGAGCCCCAATTAAAAGCGAATTTTTAAACACACCAATCCCTGCAAGATTTCTGTTAGGGTCTGAGCTCCCATTTGGAAAGCACGCTGAATAATGGCTTTTCATGGCTGCAGTATGTGAAGTGTGAGGACTCTTCAGCTAGAGGTCACTAGAATTTAAGGCAGACCAGGATTTCAGAATCTAAAGTTACTCCAGAGGGAGGACATGCTCTACAGAGAAGACTACTGGATAAAAGCTTTTATATATTAATGGTAGGATTAACTGAAGCTCCATATTCCTTCTCTAATACTGCTCCTGGTAAAGAGATTGCAAAATCATAATGCTCTGCACGAATCCACTGGCAATGCAATGTCCTTGTCCCTGTCTCGCTATAACATATACTCAAAGCACCAGGCTCTCTACGTTACCCATTTGTCTTTTGCTAACGTACCATTAGGCTACAGAGCAGGCTGCGTTTTGCTTTGAAAGGGTCAACACTGAATCCCAAATACATACGAATATACCCAGACCTGAAGGACAAAAAATGTTTCGTGGAGGGCTTATCAATATGTTACAGTTCAATTAATTAGTTTACGTTGCCGGTTAAATTTATAAGGATAAAATATGCATCTCCTGCTGCACGCGTTACTTCACAACATTAAACAAAACTGCCAGCAGAAGAACAAAGTTCTGGAAACTCCTTTCCAAAATAAGACACAAGAAGACAACCTAAGTAGTTTAAAATACAACTTGATAAATCTGTAAAGAGGATTATACAAGTGGGATGCACTGAAAGCGTCTGGTTTTTGCTGACCCTCACATGGCGAGAGTACTCGTCAGGGAGAGAAACATCCGCTTCGTGCTCTTGATGCAGGGCAGCAGCCTGGGGTAGGAAGGACAGAGAGAGAGGAGCCGGTATCAAACGCATGCATCACACATCCTTGTCGACAGCCAGAACCTCAAAAAGAAAGAGCACAGCAGTGTGTTTGCTGGTGCTGTCCCCTTCATGCTCAAGCAACAGTCACACAGACTCGCACCTAGATTCCTCCTATTTTAATTCACAGAGGAAAGCAAGCAAAAAAGTAACTCATGCAGATACTGGTGAGACATGCCCTGGAGTTCTCTCTCCATCCTTTGCAGAACAACTCGAAACTTCAAGGAGAATGTTTGCTGAACTTGCTTCTCAGCACACATTTATGCACGAGTGTTATCCAGGTCCCCCCTGTTTCCAACTCCACACTAACTGAAAGTACAAAGCCAGCACAAAGATTTTAGTCCTCAAAAGCAGATCAACTCTGTGGCTACTAGACACAAATTAGTTTTTCATAGATGGAATTTATTTCACTAACCTGAGCTTTGCCAGCAGCAGCTTTTGGAGGATTCACTACATGGCAGTGGTCTGTACAAACACACAGTAAAGTTCACCATGCTTTTCTGTTTGTCTGCACGATTAAAAGGTGATGACTCTAAAGATTTCAGTTTTCCCAAAAAATTAACACAAGACTCCCTGTGTTACTCTCACATCTCCTCATTCTTCTCAACCTATTGTCGACTGGTTCCAACTTCTGGAGTACTGGAATAGAAAGAACACTGAAGAGAAATCTTGAGACGCAGACCTGAGATTCCCGACTACCCTTCAATAAATAAGTCCTCCCTACACAGCAGTTACTATGCTGGTTACTCCGATTTTAAACTAGCGAGATGAGGCATCAATACTTCTGCAAAGTCGGCTGCAAAATCCATGCAAAGAACAGGGTGTATCAGCTTTTATCAAACTCATTTTCCTTCCAGCTCAATTATCTCTACATATTATTGCACTCACAGCTACAAATGCACTGAAGACAACTTAAGAGCTGTAGATGAAGTAGAGTGGGAAGGGGAAAAAAAAGGAGCAGACGACAGGGGTTTACGGAGGCTGTTCCCCCTCCAGCCCTTCCCACCCCACGTCCCTCCTTGAAAAGCTGTGCTCTCTTCGGTGCCGGGGATCCTCACCAGCCCTTTCACACTGCCCTGGCTTGTGCTCCCGGTACCGAGGGGTTTCCCTTAACTTCAGCCTTGGTTTCACATTTGGTTACGCTCCACGCATTCCCTTCCTCCAGCTCTACTTACACCTGGAATAAAGGCAGTCTATTTTCTGACATGGACAGATACAAAAGGAAATCCACCTCATTTCACTTACGTGTTTCTCTTCTTTTGCCACAATGAAGACCACCTATCTTCATTTTCTTGATTTTTTTAAAACCTTTCCATAATATTTACATTGTGAAAAACAACTAGGGGAAAATCATAGTATGGAAACAAAAGTTTAAAGTTTTAAGTAAGTTTCTGCAGACACAAATGCTTTATGAATAGCTTTGTGCACAGAAATAAATAGTGTGTAACAGCTCTCCTCCAGGGAGCTGGAATGTTAACAATAACTCTAACAACTAATGAGCTCAGTTTTACAGCAGTGAGAACAGATGCACATAGAAGTTAACTCTGTTTTATGGTCACACGATGTGTCAATAGGCGGGCTGGGAAGTAAAACGTATTCCTACTCCCACTCCTTTTAACTAGTACATATCATAACCTCACACACTGGGAAGTGTTCTCTGTGTACATCACCCAGTCTCATCAATATTAATAGACTGTCATATGCAACTCAAATAGATGCTCTCCCACTGCTATACACCGTTCACGACTCATTTCGTTTCAGGACTGAATGCAATGCAGTTAGCAGCAGACATCATAAAACTAATCAATATCCATGTGCAGCCTTTCCCCAGGCATATTTGATTTTTAAAAGAGTTCTTCAAATTCTTAGAATAAAAAGGCATTTAATTTGCATGCGGAGAAGAGAGAGACCAAGCTTGCAGGCAAGCTTTTTTTATACATCAATATCACAAGATGTGTACCTCATTAGTGAAATCCTATCCTTAGAGCAAGAACTGGTGTTTTGAAAGAAACAAGTCCAAGAATTACAGGTGATGTCTAAGTGGTCCACAGAGAATTTGCAGAAGTGAAGTCAGCAATAAAACTTAAAAAACACGACGGCATTCTTTAAATCGATGCTCTCCAACATATCAAATGGAGGCTTAGTTACTAAAGGCTTTTTTCCCAACCTGGTTTCTGTAATATTGCCGTATTCATGCTCTAGGAGCCAGGAGGTACCAAGGGCCAAGAAACCCTGCCTGCTGCTCTCAGCACTTCCAGCGCAAAGCAGGAATAAACGATCCCTGGTGTAAATGTGAGACCTACAGTAGCGAGGAGAGGAACAAATCCTGTCAAAGACTGCTTGGTGAAGAATTTACTGAACAACAACGTTTATGACAGTGAAGATCCGAGGCAGAACCCTGCAAACCGCCCAGATGTTGAAGAGACTGTCGCTCCTATCAAAGCTTCAGTCTGATCTCCAACAAGTATCACGGAGCCTCCGGAAAACGTCAATCTTTCCATTGCCTGTATGTTGATATTTCATCCCTCTCCCTTTCCCCCACAAACAACTTTCCCTTGAATTTATTTCCTTCCATACAAAGTCCCTCTCTGTGATCACAGTCAGACGTTAGCGACAGCGGGCTGCTGTCACAAGCCCCGACAGGGACTGCCCGGCACCACTCCCGGGCTCCCAGGCGCCGGGTAGGTGCAACCGTTGCTGGCACAGCATCTGGCGTGGGACTGAAGACTGCCATGCCCTCTCCTGCACGGGCTACCTGGGCACAACCAGGTTTCAGGGGTACTCTTTGGCAAGATAGAATACGGGTTTTTTTTCCAAGACACTGCTGTGGATTAAGGGAAGTCGTTCTTGGAAGTGATTAGTAAGGCTTTGCTGGTGCGTCTTTAGCCAGCTCTCATATTATTTCTAGGCCCACAGCAAAATTCCTAGCAAGCTTACACCCAGCCATAAAGGATTGCTTGAATGCAAACTAAGAAGATGCTGATTCTGTTATTCGGGGCACTTTTCATGTATCTGTCTGGACTCAACTATTAGAGAAGACAGGAGGCCATGCCACAGCAGTCAGATTAAAAATGGAAATCAGGAGTTCTGGATAATTTTTCTCAATGTCTTGGACATCTGTGAGACAGTTGCATTTCAGCTGTAAAACCAGTGTGCGTAATCATGTGCTCATGACCTTATATATACACACACATCTTATATATAACTGGCTTTTCTTTTGTAGGTGCTTAGTATTTTGAAGATTTCAGATGTCCAACTTCACATTCCCACTGCCAAAAACTCTTCATGAACGTCTTCAGCAGCAGCTGTTCCTGAGAAATGCTTTGAAAACATGGAAGAAATGTCATCAAACACATGGTTGTTTGTGGCTTCTTCAAAACAATCATATAAAACCAGACAGATGTGTTTATAAGCATAGAAATCTTTGCAAAATGCTAGTAACTGAACATAATTTAAAACATTAGACATCTATCACACACATAGACGTTAAACTGACATTAATAAAGCTGCAGTGTAAGGCATTTACAGGTTAGCCAATGTAAAAAATCAGGATCAAAGGCTCAAATTAATCTGGTGGTTACTCAGGAGAAGTCAAGGTGAGGCAGCAGACTTAACCGAGAGCTTGGCAATTCCTAGAGCACACATGCACATACTCGTACCCACTCGTGCACAAAACCCTATACCTTGATCTGGAGCAACTAGGAACACAGCAAGTCCTCACTCAACAAAACCACACTCAGTCTTTTAGACAAATGTTATCAAATAACTATCAAAGTAAAACGAGGGTCTAACTCTTACAGTGCCCCTGTAATGACAAAACAATAAATAATAACAATGTTAAAAACAATAAGGAAATAACAACAGCATAAACCTTACCACGACGATTAGAAAAAGAGGTATTTGTTCATTGGTTTGCTTAGGTTAGAGAATCAGAGCTCTTATTATTGTCATGACTGTATGAAAAAAATCTTACATATAAAAATATTCTTGTCCCAGATGGGCTTGATTGCCATATTTGCTTTCCAGTTTTTATAATTCGCACTTCAAATCTCTGAGGAAAAAAATTGCTATATGTATTGGGTTTGCGTGGCAAGGTTTTGGTAGCAGGGGGGCTACAGGGGTGGCTTCTGTGAGAAGATGCCAGAAGCTTCCCCCGTGTCCGATGGAGCCAATGCCAGCCAGCTCCGGGACGGACCCGCCGCTGGCCAAGGCCGAGCCCATCAGCGATGGTGGTAGCGCCTCTGGGATAACAGATTTCAGAAGGGGGAAAGAAGTTACAGGGGTAGCTATTGCAGCCGGAGCGAGGAGTGAGAAGATGTGAGAGGAACAACTCTGCAGACCCCAAGGTCAGTGAAGAAGGAGGGGGAGGAGGTGCTCCAGGCGCCGGAGCAGAGATTCCCCTGCAGCCTGTGGGGAAGACCATGGTGAGGCAGGCTGTCCCCCGGCAGCCCATGGAGGTCCACGGTGGAGCAGATCTCCACCTGCAGCCCGTGGAGGACCCCACGCCGGAGCAGGGGGATGCCCGAAGGAGGCTGTGACCCCATGGGAAGCCCGCGCTGGAGCAGGCTCCTGGCAGGACCTGTGGCCCCGTGGAGAGAGGAGCCCAGGCTGGAGCAGGTTTGCTGGCAGGACTTGTGACCCCGCGGGGGACCCACGCTGGAGCAGTCTGTTCCTGAAGGACTGCACCCCATGGAAGGGACCCATGCTGGAGCAGTTCGTGAAGAACTGCAGCCCGTGGGAAGGACTCACGTTGGAGAAGCTCATGGAGGACTGTCTCCCGTGGGAGGGACCCCACGCTGGAGCAGGGGCAGAGTGTGAGGAGTCCTCCCCCTCAGGAGGAAGGAGCGGCAGAAACAACGTGTGATGAACTGACCCAAACCCCCATTCCCCGTCCCCCTGCACCGCTCGGGGGGAGGAGGTAGAGAACTCAGGAGTAAAGTTGAGCCCAGGAAGAAGGGAGGGGTGGGGGGAAGGTGTTTTAAGATTTGGTTTTATTTCTCATTATCCTACTCTGGTTTGACTGGTAATAAATTAAATTAATTTTCCCCAAGTCCAGTCTGTTTTTGCCCATGATGGTAGTTGCTGAGTGATCTCCCTGTCCTTATCTCGACCCACGAGCCTTTCGTTATGTTTTCTCTCCCCTGTCCAGCTGAGGAGAGGAGTGATAGAGCAGCTTTGGTGGGCACCTGGTGTCCAGCCAGGGTCACCCCACCACACTATAACAGCTGTTGATTTCTATGAACTAACTTGTATAAATGTTCTCCCTCCTATCCTTCAGGGAAAAGTCTGAGTAAACATGAGCCAGGGAAATCTATTCCCTTAGAAAAAGTCATCTTCTGGCAATCTGAAAAACTTGGTCGTTTGCGAAAGTAAGTCATTTCAGCATTACAGTTTTTTCCCTGATGGGTAAATCTAGTCATGGTGAAACCAGATACACCACTGGAAAGGACTCCAGTGCTGTACTCTCCGTCTCCCTCAAGGCCACATCCAACATCTGGCTGCCAAAGCTCCGCCGTGGCTAAGGAAGGGCCACCGTTCGCCCGGCCCTGGCTACCGAGCACTGTGGCTCTCTGACTTCCCTTTCTGCATGGATAACCCAGCCAGGATCAGCAACTCCCTTCGCCTACGCTAGCGCTCAGCCGTGCACACCACCTTCCAGTTAAGACCACAGCTAGCTGAAAGACCTATTTTTTGGCAAAAAAACCTCTGCAGTTCTTAAATTAATTTTTCTTTCATGTTTCAATAAGTGTGGAAACATCTGGCAGACCTTCTATATTCTGATTTAAAAAGCAGTGTTTGTCCTGGGAAATTAGTCCACCCTCAAACTCCAGAATTTCTCTGTTGAGAATTTAAAAATTAATTACATTTAAAATTAAAAAAATCCCAAACTTTACATTGGATGTTACCCAGCAAGAGAGTTATGCTAGTGCATTAGCAATGCACAAGAGTCTTGAATCTTTCCCTCATTTCCATTACTGCACTTTTTCCTACTGGCAACATATTGGTGTTTGCTTAGCTCTAACCTAGGCAGCGAGAATCCTGCCCACTTGAAAGTGTGAGGAATTGACCCTGAAGTACTCCCAATGTAACTCCTACCATACAAATAGTGACTAAAGACCAGAATTTTGATGGGTGCCTAGTGAAGCGGACAGGAACCCAAATGTTTTTGCCGATCTGTTCTTCCATACTGAAAAGCCCCAAGTGGCTGAGCTAGCAGAGCCTTATGCTCAGCATGACGGTATTACGCAGTACTTAAGAGTTGCATATCCATGTACTGAACTGCAGGAATTCTTCTGACCACTGATAACAGAAATCTACCGATTTGGGATGAAACCTAGAAAGCCTAAAGGGAAGCACAAAGCGCCGAGTTACCTCTGTCAGCCCTGTGCTCAGCCCCTGCTAGTGAGTCTCATGTGAGAGCTACAGAAACTCTTAATTACAGACAGCAAATTATTAGTGATGTCTCTCAAACACAGATGCAGACCATCTTCCATAGTAACTCTCATGGAGCAAAACCACACTGAGGAGTCCAGAGCTGGATCCCGTCCTTCACCTTGCACAGTAAAATTTTAAAGGAGAATGGGCTGCCATTCTTTACAAATGCTTGAGTAGTTATTTTTGAGACTCCAGACGGACAGAACCGTTAACAGGGAGGTCAAAGGGAACAGCTTTCCTCCAGAACGTACGCATGCACAAAAGGTTAAGCGCTGCGGAGCACACCACGATCTAACCAAGGACAAGCTCCTGAAGAGCCCGTTGGGCAGGGGCTGGTGGCAGGGACTCTGGCACCAGGATCCCCTGTTCTGGTAACACGGGGAAAAGCAGAGCTCAGTCAGGTGCCGATGGAGGCACTGCTCTGCACGTACGCTATATAGCCTGGGTACAAGGAGCTCACAGGCGTG
Organism: Gymnogyps californianus; assembly: GCF_018139145.2. NCBI lineage: Eukaryota > Metazoa > Chordata > Aves > Accipitriformes > Cathartidae > Gymnogyps > Gymnogyps californianus. The sequence continues at coordinate 21,647,772 of NC_059484.1, read as the reverse complement.
CGAGAGCCTGCAGCAGCCATCCTCTCTCTTGCTTCGGTTCTTCGAGTCCGATAGCACATCTCGGCGTCGACTCAGAGCACACGGCCGGTACTCAGTGTAAATAGCCAGAAGCATTCTTATCAGCAGAAATCTACTAAAATAAGGCTTGCTGAACCCAAGCAGGACCGTGTGAGATACTGCCTTTGTTTGTCCTCTGAATTAAAGCTGGGCCTGAAGAGCCCGTGTTAGCAGCTGCTTCATAACACAGCCCAGTGAACTGACAGAAGGCCTATTGATCTCACGGCAGCCCAGCAAATACAATGTCAAAGGTGTCACTTTCCAGGGCTCTTGAGCAAGTTGAGAGTTATGAATAATTCCTCTAAAACCTCATTTTTGCCTTTCATGAAGAAAAACCCTGCTCTGATGCTGAGAAGCTTTTCTTAAACGAGAACTGCAAGCAACGCTGAATGGAGCTGGGCAAGCGGCCAGTAAGGAAACCACTGCGGGGGGTGTCGTGCTGTCTGTCTGTCCGTCCTCCCATCCACATTTGCTCCTGTGAGCCGCCAAGGTACTGGAAAACACAAAAATCCCTGTTTTCAGAAACTTGTTAGGTGTCATCAGACTCCCAGGTTAGGAGGAAGAATTTTAAGTCACAAATTCTTTTTCCTTTGAGGAGTTTATCTGAGTGGAATTAGGTAATAATACAGAAGAGCTTTCTAGAAAGGGCATCATGATACTGCTCCTCTCATCCACCATGTTATCTACTTGCTTTTGAAATATTCTGGCAGATTTTATGAGGCATTCAAGTTTATGCAATAACGTTAAGACCTGGTTTTGTAGATGTCATTTTTTTCGCATCTTCCTATCATATTTTGTAGCTGTTCCCATTGTTCGGACATCTCAAGTTATGAATCTCGCTAAACTTAATATTTTTTCATAATCTTATCAAACTGTCTCAGACCCTCAGATTCCGGATCTTTTCATACTCTCAAAACTCCAATTTTCCCCTGTATTTGCCTTGAATCATCCAATAAAGCTCATTCTTTGTATCTATTGGGATACAAATGGGACTTTGTATCCATTATGTATTGAAGACGATTATATTACTTTTAATATATACGATATATATTGATTTCTATTAATATACAAAAACTTATCACGATTTAAATAAAACCAGGCAGAAATCTCACAAAGACATTTGGGTAGGCCATGAGATAATCCAGTTAACTCAGTTATATCTCCAGCTATACGTTATCTCCCAATCCCGTGTTTTCCTTTTCTTTTGCAGGGAAGTAGCAAGTTTGAGTCTCCCGTAGCACGACGCCCTGACCGAGCCCAGCATCCCCCTTGCCGACTGCGAAACGCTCACGTTTTCCGTGCCGTGTTTCACCTGTGTGTGACACGGGTAAGATGACATTTCCTGTCCTCACGGCTCCATTGTGCTGCTTTCTTCGTGTCTGGAAATTGCTTTGAGATAAAACGTGTGTTAGGATAAAAGGAAGCAAGTTGTCCTTTGAGGCAGTGGATTTTTTGTGCTACAGTGAAAACTGCATTACAGAAAGGGAAATTCCGCTGAGCTGTCAAGAAAATGAGTAGCAGCAGTAGATAAAATCCTAATTTCTCTCGGAGCGTCTTAACACAGTATTGCTACAGCAGCAAGCACAGTTGAGAGAGCTACAGCTTAATAATATGCCTTATAATAGAAATGCCTGTAGTATTCTTTTAAAGCGACTACAGTGCACTTCTGATTCCAGGCAAATTGTGATTATAATATTATGATGTCCTGTAAAGCAGCTTCATTCTGCTTGGGTTCGTTGCCAAGCAGTCCACAACTACACTGACCACAAATTGGAAAAAATTTTGTTGTGGTAGTAAGAGTAGTTCTCTTTTTCTCTGTTTCACTCTCTCTTTAACAGTGCTGGAAATGGTTGGGGGCATTAGTATTCTGATGAAGAGAGGCTGTGACAAAGACCGTGACTACAGGGCCTCCTGACTCTTCTGTGATGCTGCCAGTGATGTGGAGGGGACTGACTCCAATTGCACCATTTTCGAAATAGCCCCGCCATGGTACGGAGAAAACAAACAGATGGGCAATTCATAACGCGGGCATAATGTTTTCAGTTTTGCGGTGTTAGCTTTGCACTTTGTATGGCAGAATGATACCAGGTGAGCAAATACTTATCTTCATGCAGGGATTGCAGATATTTGTGTGCCAATTTGTATGTGCATGTGTGCGTGTTTGTTTAAAAAAGGACAAGCTATATACCAATGTGATCGTATCTTATCTTCTTTCTGCATGTGTTTCCCTGGCAGGATTTGGAAACCTCATGCAGGATGTGCTGTGGTGCTTTAGTCAAGTAAAAGGAACTATAGATATTGGGGTGACAGAAGGTAAGTTTATTTTTCCCTTTGTTGCTGTGATCAAAAATAACTTGTTCGTCATGTACATCTTGCCTAATCAGTGTGCAGGGGGCTTGTTCGCATGTTGTTGGAAACTGCCGGCAAAGAGCTAAGTGACACTCTTTTTGTTTCTGCCTTCATTAGGTACTTCTGCATTTGAAAGAGATGGGTCTCTAAAATTAGCTATTGATCCCGAAAATTCATTTGAAGGCATTATGGCTTAATCATATCAATAGTCTTTGAAATAGATTTCCTTTTGGTTTTCAGCTGTTATTTACAGAATTTTTCAGGGAATGATGAGACAGCCTCTCCCACTATAACATCGTTTACTGCAATCAGTTGGATTCTGTTTCTGGGTAACATAAGTGTAACTCGGTGCTCATTCTGGTATCTGGAGTTAAAATAAATTGCAGTGCATACACTTCTACAGATATATATCTATGTGGGAGGGATTGGTGCAGGCAGTTGGGGGATTTAGGAGCACAAGACATCCCCTTTCACACTCAGTAGCTTTCAGGGTGATTTGTGCTCCTCAATCACTTAGGCACTTCTCTCTCAGCAAGCCCATCCATTCGGCATTTAGTCAACATGTGGACTGCAAAAACGTGGACAATTGAAAAGAAATAAATGCATTCAATTTTCCTGACTTTAAAGTTGAATTTATTAATTCAGTTCTGTTCTTCCTGTGATTGTTCTGGTTTAAACTTCTTACCGGGCATTTTCCTACATTTTCTTATTCTCATTTCACACTTTCATCTTCCTTTCTCTTATTGCATTGCCCATTAATCCATTAATTCCTTTCCCTTTCCAGTTCACATTTTATTCCCTATATGTTCTTTATCCTTCAAGGATAACTGAAACCTTTATCACATCCCTTTTCTCTTAACCCACCCAGTATAGGCGATGGTGTTGTGCCGTAGGGAGGCCAAACAAACTGATGAAATCCTGTCTTCCCGTGTGCAGAGCAGGTTGGTTTGCGTTACCACAGGGACCTTTTACATTTGCATGTAAATTTCTGTCACGTTTTGTTCGGAGCAGCAGAGGACATGAGTTTTGTTCTCTGGGATCATGCTGCACACTGACCGCGCGATGGACAGGCCGATATCTGGAATATAGCATGGGAGGGTGCTGCCCATCAAGACTTAGTTGCACTGGCAGAACTGTGCCAATGTTTTCTGCCTGAAACCAGAGTGTAGACTACTAGTAGTAGCATTTCATCCCTCCACCTGAATGGTTTTGGACACGAGAATAATGTTGAGGACAGAGCTTGCTAACAAGTGCAGCGATGCCTGGGAAAGTGTTGTTGAAAGTGCAACTGCTCACAGCTCCTTATGTGGATATTAAGATAATAAATGCAGGAACTGAGTTGGCCTATTAGATGTACTTCTTCTGTTTTGTTGTATTTCCTGAAGTGTGATGCTTTCTTTAAAAGCACAGTCTCGTAAGACTGAGGAGAGGACTGAGTCAGCCCAAGCCCCTGACTTCTCCTCCTGGTGGGAATGCAGTTCTGCCTGGAGTACCGTCATCTGTTTCCCTTCAGTGGCAGTTCTCTGTTACGCTGCTTTTGCAGAAGAAGGTTTCAGTCTGTAACCTCTAGAGACTACAGTGGGGCACAAAACTCAGGAGAATATTTAACAATTTGTTAAATCTCTAGGCAAAAACCCCACCATTGTGATTAAAGCTGAAATATTTTTTTACTGAGGTGTTTTTTTGCAAAAATGTTTACAAGTGTTTTGAGCTTTTACCGTAGAATCTGCAAATCATTTTAAAAGGTCGAGAGTACTTGTTTGCTAGTTCAGGATTAATAAAATGGTAGGTTGCCTCTTCTTACTATCCTTTTCTTAATGTAACCAGTTATCAACTGAAGGCTATAAGCTTTTTTTTTTTTTTACATTTGAGACTCAATGCTGGAGGAATCCAGAGGCACAATGACAGGAAGGAACCCCTGTGATTTTTCTTGGGATAACCTGGACTCACAGAACAGTAAAGGCTGATAGATAATACTTAAAGTCTGATAGATAATACTTAAAGGCTATATTCAGTGAAACCAATAACAAAAAGGTGATCACGTTGGTCTGTTCTATCTGGTCCACAGGTACAAATGGCCTCACCATGACTGAGCAGAAAGCTCGGGAGAGTATTTTAGGTACGGGATTGGGCTTTTGGTTGTTACGCTGGTTTTGTGTTTGTATGTGAATGTGTATGCGTGTGGATACAGATGTACATACACATGAATTACATGTCATAAATGTGTTTATATCACAGACGCCTCACCTTCATCAGAAGTTTATCCATAACGTGTTACTCTTATGCTAGTCTTTGTGGCACATTTTTGACCTTCGGAACTCTTGGTAACATCCAAGCATCCTGAATTCACAAAATGTAATTTCATTAGTTATTGAAATGCATGCAGTTGTGTATGGTCAGGTGAAAGGAGATGTTACTATTACGTTTACAATGTTCTGCATCTTTAAATGTAGAAGAGCCTGCCTCCTTCAGCAGGATGGATTGTAATTCTGGCTTTCCAATGATACTTAAAATATTGCCGAGAATAATTCTGCATTAATTCTCTGATAATATGCTTGTTCTTTTCCATGCACATGTGAAGTCGCACGAACAGAGATACAAACAAACGTTCTCATTTTGTTCTTTCCTCGTTCATTGCTTTACTTAACTTGGAATATGGTATCATAGTGGGTGGTACTAGTCCTGATGAAACCAGTGGTGTAATGGGTGCTTTAACTCTCTAACCCAACCGTGTGAATGAATGAGCTCTCTTGTGCATAGATGGGAGGCCTGGGACATCTTTCAGCTGCTCAAACAAACACTGATTTCAATGTTAAATATGAAGTAAATGATGTTGCTGATTGCCAGTGTGGTGCCACAGTGCTTGGAACTATATTTCATTACTGCTAAAAGGAAACAAGTTGTAGAGATCTTGCCTTATTTTGATACATTGATAATTAGCAGTCTAGTGTAGAAACCAGATTAGTGCAAATTTAAGAGGTGACATTTCCTCTAGTCCTCTTGAGCCTCAAGATCACAGTGTAGAACTACCATGGCCACGGGAAGCTGCCTCAGTGCTTGCTGAAGGGCACGTCACGAGGGAGAGTCACGCAGTGGCTGCAGACGTTAGGAGGGCACGGGCAGCCTTACGAGATTTGGGGCTGCTGTGCACGTGGGCTGTGTGCTTCAGGGTAGGAATCCAGGCATTCCGCATTTAAATCTTGGTCATATTAAATTAGTCAGGTGTAAAGCATACATATAATAAAGTTATCAGATGGAGGAATATCACATGAATATTCATGGATAAATTAAAATGATCCTGATGAAGTCAGACGTTCTGCCCAGTGTCTGGAATATTTTGCACTTGGAATGTCACCAGATCCTAGCAAGCTCCATGACCAACAGTCATTTCAGTGGGTCTGAGACTTTTATTATGTCTGCTTGCACACGCCTGTGTTTGCCACATCATCCCAATGTGTAACCAATAACTCCAAATCAAAGATTTCAGTGTTGAATGATGGTCTGCAGGCTCACCAGGCTGGCTCAGAGCCTGGCTTGTGTTCTTATATGTTGGTTTCCTTTTTGTGTTGCTTGCTAATTAAGCTCAAATATATATCCCAATTTTTGCATGTGAAGTGAAACTCAGTTTGTTAATGGAACATAAAAACTGAGTATAAATATTTAAATAGATCAAAGCCACAATAAAAATAATTTGGTGGGGTTTTTTTTGGTACATGATTTTAATGAGGTGGAATTAATCTGTTTCTTAGGGAATGTTTGTGTCTATTTTTAAGTGGAAGAAATATTTTTTTCTGTCATGTACAATGGCATCTATTACATCCACACACATGGTGGAAGAGAGGCACAGTACTTGCAGATTTCAGTCCTACAAGTAGGTCTCAGATATGGCTTCTGTTTCAAACTGAGTTCCTGGGTAAACCTGAAGCAAGTCACTCTACAGCTCCGTGTGGAAAATATTATTCCAGAGGCTCACATAACCTCTGACTCTCTGTGATCTAGATCTACATCCATAAGGAGGTGATACAGACAGACACAGAAACTACAGGGATGCCATATAAATAGTTAAAAAGGCATAAAGGGAGGAGAAACACGGCTTTAGGAAGAAACAGAGTCCTCTGGCTGAAGCTGTAACGGTGATCTTGTAAGCCGAACTGGGGCAAATCTCTTCCTGGGCTCTTAAGCGCAGGACCAGAGAGAGCTGAGTCTGGACAGCTGAGGGACTTGGACTGGTCTTGGAGCAGTCAGTTTTCCTTTCCCTTCCCAGAACAGCAGGCAGGTCAACACCTCTCAGTTTAGTTCATCTGTTCAGTTCCAGTGGTGGAATAAGCTTCCAGCTCTCTGCTACCAGAGTGAGTTACGCAAACCCTGTGCTGTGATCGTGAGGGTCTGAGTTGCAGTGGGATGCGTTTGGCCTGGAAATCCACACTGGAGAATGAGCAGGTTGGTCTGTGCGCAGTGGATGGCCATGGCCGAGGTACGGCAGCGTGGCTCTGAAGATGCCATCCTCAGGTACCACAGCGTGTGCTGCCCTCTTCTCACGATACGCACCTGCACGTGCAGAGCGTAAGCTGCGTGCTGAGAAAGGAAAGGTCGTAACAAGAACAGTAATGCACTCTTTTTTCCTTTGGAGAAGGTGAATGGTTTCTCCAGAGCTGTTCTCAGCTGGCCTGACTTAGGGGTGGCCCTAGCCTTCTCTAAAGGCATCCTAGCTCCAGAATATTAGTTCAGCTAGCTGCTTGGAAATGCACATTCTTTTCCAGGTTTTGTTGTACACTATTATGAAAGCGGTAACTGAGCCGCTGTGATCATGAGAGAGATGTAATTGCAGTTTTCACGCCTGTGATGTGGTTTAATTATGCATACCGCACCTAACTTCCCTCTGTAATTTCAACTGGAGATGACATTCATCACTTTCTCAAGTAAACCTGAATGTAGTTTCTGGGTGCAGTTAAACAGCAGTGTTTGCTTCAGAAACAGTCTTTACGTTTCCAGGCTAGTATATTAAATAGCGTGAGTCATACATGAACACATAAAGTGACTTTCCGTGAAGAATGCTTTATAAAATACTGTCTCTTTATTTCGTATCTTGTTGCCTGGGATGGACTTGAGATACACAATAGTTCTTGATCCTCAGCCTTCTTCACTGCTGTGTGATGCAATCAGAGTGAGCCGTCATCTCTAAGCAGGAAGGCTTTGCATTGCTTGCAGCCCAGACCTGGATTTTTTTTTTTCCCACATCCAGAGAGGGTATTTTGAATAAAGAGAAAGATATTAAAGTGAAATGAAAAGCTTCTCTCTTCACTGGCACAGGTGCTTTGCATCTCTTTGGTACAAATGCAGTCGTGCTGTCATCTGCCAATGACAGCAAAATTAGAAAGACTGCAGCCAGATGATGAAACCAGACAGCAAAATGACCCAGTGCTCCCCACGAGGCAACAACAGCAGGCAAGAATGGTGAGTGGTTTGGTCCTAAACCAAAAAGTTGTCCCGAGAGTAATTAAACAGCAGGAAAACCGGGGTGGGGGTGGGCATCAGCAGCTTATCACATCATTTCCTTCCAACCCGCCCTCTTGATACTGTGATATTTCCCATTGTGCGCACCTGAGCAGGCTGTGGCAGGGCGAGTCTGGAGTGCACTCGGCTGTCAGAGATTTCTGCCTTAAAGAGTGGGCTGTGATTGAAAAAGCGTTAGAACTATCGATCTAGATCTGTTCCACCCCTTAAATGCTGCAGGTTCAAGTGGGTACTGGGGAGCCCGAATTGAGAGCACTGCCTCGGAAGAATCCGTAACAGAGCAAAATGTGCTTTCAGTCTGTGGTTTAAGGTGCACACCGTGGTTTGTAGGTGCCCTTCTGGTGTCCTTTGGTCACCCCCCGCTCTACAAACGCTTTCCGAACGCGCGCGGGCCGGGCCGGCGGAGCTGCGCGGCCGCTGCGGCTCGGGCTGCTCGGGCCCACGGCGGCGGCACGGCTCAGCCCTGACGGCGCCGGTGGCACCTGGGCCATCTCCCGGTGCAGACACCGTTAGGCTCCGCGGCGGCGTCGCGCCGGCAGAGCCACAGAGTCCCAAAGCACAAGCCACCTCAAGCCCGCCCTTGGCCAGCCCGGCGACTCGCCCCTCCCGCCCGGCCCGCCGCTCCCCGGGCCCGGGGCAGCGCCCTCGGCTGCGGCCGCTCCCGCGCCGCCGGGCGCCCTGCGCGGCCCCGCCGCCGGCGGCGGTCAGCCGCTGCGGAACGCCGCGGAGCCTCCCCCCTTGCCTGCCGCCTTCCCGGCGCCGCCGGCTGCCCGCCGGGCCCGGGGCTCGGGCCGCCGCCGGGGCGGTGGGTCTGCGCCGCCCCGCGAGGCCGGGCGGCCGAGGCGCGGTGCCGCGGGGGTGTGTTCGCAGGCAGGACGGGCTTAGTCAGCGATCCCGGCCGCGCCTCAGCCGAGGCAGCGGCGGCGCCGGGAGGGCCGGGGCGCTCCGCTCTGCCGCCGGGGCCGGGGCCGCCGGGGCCGGCAGGATGGGGGCCGGCCGGCCGGCTCTGCCAGCCAGGCAGCCCCCGCAGCGAGCCCCCGCCGCCTCTGCCATGTAGGCTGCCCGGGCACCGGCAGATCCTCATGGACTGAGGAGGGGCTGCGTGGTTTTCTTCTTTATTTTTTTAGTGGGTTTTTTTTTTTTTTTTTGGCGTTGTATGTTTTTATTTCCCTTTTTTGTGTTTCGGTTTTTTTTTTTTTTTTTTTTTAAATTACGGGTTTGGAAGATGAAATGCTTCTCGCGCTATCTGCCGTACATCTTCAGACCGCCGAGCGCCATCCTCTCCTCCAGCTGCCACGCGGAAGGTACGCGCCGCGGGTGGGAGCGCGGGGGGGGGAGCGCTGCAAAGCCCCCCTGCGCCGGGGGTCCGCTTCTCCTGGCAGGGAGCGGGGGGAGCGGCGGTCCGAGGCTGTTGTTTATCGCGGGAGAAGGCTGAGAAGGCAGCGGGAAGGCTCGGAGGGCGTCTGAAGGCTTAGCAGAAAAGGACTTCGTTTATTCCTGTCGATGCTCCTTGGTTTACTGTTAACTCTGCGCTAATTGTGCAAATCAGCAAGCAGCAGGACCGGCTTAAGGAAGACTTTCTAGTTATGGTGCTGCGCGCTTTTCAGGCTTATGTAGTTTGTAAATGTGGCCTTTAATTCATCTGTATATTCCCAAGAAAATGAAAAAATCGTATCTGGCGCTGCCTGCGTTCGGTTACCTGTGCCCTTTCCCTCAGTCAGCAAAGCCTGTTTTCAGGTCTCGGCAGAACAGCTCTGCAGCTATTTGGGATAAACGAAGTGTTCTCAGCAGTGTTTGAACTTTGTGTTTTCTGGGTAGGAATGCAAAGGATCAGGTCTGTGTTCACTGAGACTTCAGTGGGACTTCTCCCGTAGGGAGTGCTTGTTCATGCTGATTTATAACCCCGCATGATAGGACTGTGTGCACCTTTGCTGTGTGTGAACCATCAGACAGTTTTGTGAATCATCTGCAGTCGTCCAAACAGCTCCGCGGGATCAAAATTTCACACCGCTGCTACTCCCCTATGTGGAACCACAGCGATTTTCCTCAGGTGCCCTAACCGGAGTTTGTTAATGAGGAAAAACACCCTTACTGTCACCCAGCTTTCTACAGACTCATTCATCTAATTTGAGTCTGTGTGCATAGGCTGAATTACCAGCCTCACCCGTGAGCAATGGGAAAATCCAGACGAACGCTGTAGGGATGCATGCTTACGGCTGGTTTTGGGATGACTGGCTGCAGGCTCTGCCCGCTGTGTGCATCTAGCGAAAAAGCAGCACTGTGGGGAGTACCCTGCCACGGCTGATGCTGGACCAAGAATGTCGTAAGGCTGAAGATACGGAGTGGAAGGGTCAAGCAGGAAGGACTGGGCAGTAGGTGGTGATGCTCCGGGCTAGATTATTATATCTACTTAGGTTGCTGTATTTTAGTCCAAGCAGACAGGTATGGATTTTTTTTTTTTTAATTTTCTCTGAAGTTCTAATCAGATAAAATTATCACAATGGATAACTCAGACTAACTCTGGAGTTTTGTCTTTGAAAATTTCTCTGAAGATTTCTTTTGTTTTCAAGTTGACTTTGTCCAAAGGCACAGGTCCTTAAGATATTCTGAATAAGTAACTTCTGGATTGTGCTACTGGAATAAGTAATTCAATGGAGAAGCAGACCTTGCTGGTTTAGGGGAGGTCATATGAGACTACTGAGAGAAAAAAATGAATTAAAGAAAGAATGCCACACCGGTGTGCTATCTATTCTTCTCCATTGCAAACAGTACATAAAGAATGAAACTTGTACAGAACTGTTTCTCAGACCAGTTATCAGAGGCATATAATTAACTTGGGGTGAAACTGAGGTCTGGGGAGTTTAAATGACTCTGCAGGCTAAATCACTAGCAGAACTGAGAGGAGAACCCAGGTAAGAGCCTGTCTCCTGCCTCAGTCCTCTCGGAGTGGCTGAAAAGGCCAATGTACCATACAAGAACCCTCAATATACGACGTGCAGCAGGAGCTGGATCTAGTGCTTGTACCTCCATGTTTTGAAGTGATGAAGTTGCGATTTGGTACCTCTGGTTCACTCTCGGTGGAGTGCAGACTCACAAATGGACAGAACTATTCACGGGGTGAAGCTGCGGTGCCTCAGGGACCAGATTCAGTCAGATGCTGCCCTGCTCAGTCTTTCAGCCAGGCTTTACTCTGCAGACAGAGAGAAGGCACAGGACGGCTGAGCCTGTTGAAGAGAAACGGCTCCTCTTCTCCCCCAGACTGGCAGAGGTGTCCCCCTTAACCAGAGGAGAAACTCCTTCGTGCCCCTGCACCACCCTCTGTACTCACCCCTTCCTGGCGAAGGTGTTCTTCCAGAGATCCTTCTGATCCCAGCTCCATCCAGACCAAGACCTGAAATCCCGATGTATTCTCTATTACCTCACTGTAAGAGTTCTCTTCTTCTTCATTCATCCCAAATTCCCAGGGTTGTAAACGGGAGATCTAGGTCAGCAAAGAGCCTGGAACAGAGAACAAAGACTGTGCACCAAGCTGTAATAAACCTGAAATTCAAGTACGCTTGTTTATCCTCTTCTGGCTCTGCCTATGAAATGGTTTTAGAAAGTTGCAGTGGAGCTCTCATTTATTTCCTCACAGACCGGTTTGTTGTTCGGCTCTGCTTTGCTGTGAAGTTACAGTCCTTGACTGGCAGAGCCTGTGGAAATGATCCAGCGTCGTTATCGTTACTGTGGAGGTGCGGGATTATGGTAATGAATGGGAAGGAAAGGGTGCATCTGGAGAAAGCTGGTGCAAGTGAAGTGCCTTAGGTGGTGGACGTGGCGTGGCTGAGCAGGAGGCATGCTGGCTTCTCTTGTGTGACCTGCTGTTGCCATCACACTCCTGATGCTCACTGTCGTCCAGAAATGCCAGTCTTCCTCGTACCAAGGCGTGTGGGTTAGGATGCAGTATAGCACGTGTGTTTTGAGATCTTTTGAAAATATTGACTACTTGGGCCTTAATAGCACAGCTCAGTGACGCATTCAGACGCGGGGTTAGTGCCGCATGTTTGAACTCAGTCCCGCTCAGCAGCACGTAGGAACGCACGCTTGTGTCCCATTGACCTTGAAGGTGTGCCTGTAGCTTGACTGAATAATAGCAGTTTGACAGAATTTGAGCCCACGATACTATCCTTTGGACCCTGATTGCTACTCCTGAACTGTATTTGAATGAGGAATATTGCTGTAGAAAAGCATTTCTTGATCTATTACTTAAGATGCAAAACAGGTATTTGGGTCTGCCTTGTTCTCGCAGTGGCGTGTGCACGGAAAATTGATCCAAATATATCTTTCGATGTGGAACGTGCACTGTGGGCTTTCTATCATTTATTATTTGCTGAAAAAGGATTAAATGACAGAGGGACTGGTGCCTGAACAGAAGTACGTATGTGTTAGTATCGGGTTTGCTGAGAACTGTGGATAGGCTGCAGCAGCTCGCAAACTTGGGATGTACGTTTACAAAATAAAACACTTCAGAATGAATACATATATACTGATCAAAATAACTGCCTGTTTTTTTAAATGAAAACTTTTTTTTTAATTTCTGCAACATGTTCAACTCAAGGATATCAAAGATCATTTAAATCCTTAGCTAAGTAACCTTCGGAAAAAAAAGCCTTTGAATTAAGAAGACAATATCCTTTCCTGCAGACGAGGAAGCAAGTACAAAGATGGGAAGTGAGTTCTCTGAGGTCATACAATTGCCAAACTTTGAGTCATGCATGTGTTTTTCTTCCAGAATTTTAACAGAAATGTATTTTTGTGCACTTTTCTGAGCAGGGTTTGAAATGTTGGCTGTTCTGCAGAAGCATTAATTCTTTTGGATACTTTAATAGATGTTTAGACATGTAATAGTTATTTCCTATCCTTAAAATCTGTTATTGTGCTTAGGAGATCTTTAACTGCATTATTAATTTGACAGGCCAACAACTTGAATACATTTTCAGTAACTTCCAAGTTTTTCCAAATTTGGTTGACATTGAGTTAGGCTGTAGGTCTTGAATCACTTTTTATTTCACGCTGGTAAGTGTAGCCATTCATCACTGCAGGTGTGGGCTCTCTGCAATAGTACGTTAGTTTGGTGCAGATACGAAACTGTGAACAACACAAATGTGTCGGCTTTCAGTTCACGCACTAACGTTGCAACTGATAGGGATTATTTAAATCTTAATCTTTACTTAATGTTAAATACTTTATCCAAAATCTGAATTTACTGCTAAGCTCTAGATGCAGTTTTTTAATTGTAACAGAAGAATAATGATGCACATTTGATACTGCAGTGCTAAAAATCTGGACAATACAATGAAAACACATTGAGGAGGTACATGTCAAAGAAGCACTGCTACTTTCAAGCTAGGTTCAAAACAAATATATGCTATAGGTTTTGTACTATTTTATTAACTCTAACCACCGTAACAATGTAATAAGAAACTCCAGCACTTCTTTTATACTTCCCACGTACTGTTGTGAAGGACCAAAAGAAAGCGTCCACTGAGCGTAAGTCACGTCAGGCCAAAGGTTTGGAGTTCAGTCGTTGCTGTGAGTAGGCTCAAGCAGTACTGATAAAAGCAATAAACTCACTGTTTGTTCTGCACCAACAAGTCTCGACATTTCGTGCTTTGAAGAGTCCACCAGGAGCCTGGTATTACTCTGCAGCTCATTCCTGCACGTTCCTTATTCATGCAAATAATTTAGAATGACTAAATCAGTAGCTTATAGAAAGTTATGGCGGTAGTGCATTATGAGCAGCAGTAGGCCAAGCACAAGGTTTGTAGTCATTGCTGCGGAATTCTGGTGCTGGCTGGTTTTCTTTCTCATGGGGGAAAAAACAGCTTCACACTGTACTGTGGATAGATTTCTATTTGCTTGGGAAATAGAAAACATAGAAATAAAAGAAAACTTCCTACATCCAACGTACCCAAAACTGAGACAGCACACGACGGACGGGTACGGACAGGGAGGAGCTGCTGCTGGTGACGAAGGGCTTTGAAACCCTGCCATGCTTCATCCTAGCTGCTGTCAGA